>NC_086206.1:3190909-3510000 GCF_035770615.1 Melospiza melodia melodia | reverse complement strand
GCTGCAGGTGACAGAGCTGTGACCCCACTCCCAGGCCCACAGGAGCCTCTGACTCTCCTGATCAATTCCCAGCCAAACAAAAGCCAAGAAAGAGGCAGGACACCATGCCAGGCATCATTTTCTTAGCAGCAATACAATTCTAATGCAGTTAGACTGGATCTGTTTCCATCCCCAAACTGAAATAATCTTTTTCTTATCCCCCTGCCCTAACTTCTCTAACATTCCACTGCCCTGGGGGCAGCAGGGAATCCTGCTGCATTGTAAGGGAGCTGCACTAAAGAACTGAGTCATGCTAGAGACTGAAATTCTCACTTTTACAGAAAAAGCATTTCATTTTCTGCTTTGGACTCAAAATGCCTCTTCTTAGACAGGACTGGGTTTCCCAGTGTTCAAGAGGAAGACCTGGGAAGGTGAAGTAGTTGAAATAATTTCCTCTTTAATTTTGCATGCTGATTCCTTTCAATTTTGAGAATGCTTTGTGCTCTCCCTGTTCACAGAACTCTAAAACAGCCAAGGTTGTTTGATTTCATCAGTGATACCACACAATTCCTGGGATCCTTGCAATGACATTTGCTCAGGGGAGCTGAGAGAAGATGCAGCTACTTCCTGAGCAGCAGCAGGATTACCACAGGCAGGGATCACATCAGTTTGGTTTCTTTGCTGACTTACACAGTGTCCCTTCATCTGCTTCTCCCCCATCCCTCTGCTACTGGGATCTGCTAAAACACACCTGGGCTTTTAAATCTGTGCCTTCGGTGTCCCAACAGTTCCCTAACTTGCAGAAACTTTATTCCTATCAGGTCTTTAATCTCAGTTTTCCTGGGAAAATCTCTGCAAATATCTTCCTTCAGAAACCCACTACAGAACATGCCTGAACTAAAGAGTTTTCCCCCCACCCCATGAAAACTGAATGTTCTCCAAAAGATTAAGATTTTTAGATTTCAAATTCTTGTGTTTAGGCTGAAATTACAAGCTAATAACAACAATCATGTCATTAAGTCTGGATGAAAGGTTTTGATCACGGGGAAAGAACATTCCAACACAGTTCAAATGAAAAATCTCAAAGGTTTGAGCCCCTCCCTCTCACACTCCATCTCCTCTCCCCCTCCCTGTGCTTCTGCAGAAACACAGTAATGAAAGAACTGAGAAAAGCAAGGAAGAAAAAAGAATTTCCTCTCCAGAATGCAAGCAAAACAAGAACAAGTTTCAATTATAACAAGATACTTATTTTCTGCACAACAGAAAAGTTTCTTTTCCAACAGGCTCCAGCTCACAGTAAAGGTGTAACACATGAAAGCAAATATAATTTATATTTTAGGAATTTCCATGATTTTTATACATTGCATTGATGAGAAATGCATTTGTGCACTTTGAACTGCCAGTAACAATTTTATTGTGGGATACACTTTGAATAATTCCTTTGCAAACAGCATGATTATATATTCATTAGAAATGGAAAGTTGTTCTGGAAGACCCAAGCTTCCAAATTAATGGCATTTCAATAAATAAGGTGGCATAAATTCAACATACTGATTGTCCAATTCATCTTCCTCTAAGCTAAAATATATCATTGCTCTCTAATTGCAATTCCCAGCCATGCCATCCTCTTCATCTTAATTCTAAATGGTCTGCACTTATCATATAATTTGTGGTGCACTGCACAATTCTCACCCTTAATTGCATGAATATTTTATTTTTGGAACAACACAGCTCAGCAACAGGCTTCATCTTTCCTTTCCTGCCTGAGTGTCTATTAAAGTAAAGCATTTAGAGAAGCTCTGTGAGCAGGGAGAGAGCCTGAGCTGCCCCTGCATGGGCAGCAGCTCCCAAGGCAGCCCCAGAGCCCTGAGCAGAGCAGGGATCAGAGCAATGCCTGCACAGCCCTGACCCAGCACAGAGCTCTCCCTGCCATTCCCCAGGGGCTGCACTTCCAGCTTGGAGAGCCTCTGTGGCTGCAATTCAAGTCCCAGGCCTGAGCAGCTCCAGTGTTTATTCTCACAATTTACACTTTCTTATGGACAGTTCTGTTCTTGGTTTTACAGCCACCACCTCAAGCCAAGGAGGCAGTGGCAGATGCTTCCCCATTCCACCACTGCCAGGAGGCCCCACATCATCACCTGTCTCTCAAAGCAAACATAAAATAGCAATTTGCCTTAGAAAGAATTAAAAAAATGCCTGAAATCTTACTTACTAGGAAGTCTTCTTCACAGTACACCTTGCCATTGACATTGTAGAATGCTTTTCCTCGTAGTCTTCTCCCTGTTAAAGCACAGGACCATCAGAATTTTGGTTTTCATCCCCAACCCAGGTGTTCAGGGTGCAAAGTGAAAAGCACAGCCCCTGTCCCTGTCCCTGGGGTCTGTTCCTGCCCCTCTCTTCCCTGGAGGGCCCATGCAGAGCCAGGGCTGAGGGTCAGGCTCTTGGCTCTATCTGGCCTGACCAAATCAGGTTCCAAACCCTGCCTTAGGTACCCACTAAATGTTACCTTGGAGTGCAGGTTATGGAACCCAGCTGATAACAATCCCTGAAAAACTTGCAATCCAGGCTTGATTTTTGTCTCTTTGCAAATTGAGACAATTTTCTTGGCAGGTAAAATCCCAGCAGGCTCACATCCACTGCAATGCACAGCAGCAGTGTTCATCTCCAAAGGACTAAATAAAGGATTCTGCATATGGGTGTTCCTGCCACCCTCAAAAATATCAATAATCAACGCCACAGCAGGTGTCTGCAACACTAAAGCAGCACAAGGCACACATGATGGAGGGAAGGGCAGTAAAATCACACAGAAAACAAGAGGTTTTGTATTCAAGTTTTGACATTTGCCATTTCATTAGCCCATGTGGAACTCAAAGCCTGTGACAGTCATTAACTGGTGTCTCCCTTTACAGTGAAATGCACAGCAGACTCCAGAGAGTCCCAACAGAAAGGATTCAAAGCAGGAATTCAAGAATTCAATTCAAGAACCACCAAGCACAATCAGTTTGTAGATTCAGCAGATCAGAGCTGCTCTGATGAAAGCAGTGCTGCTCCACCAGTGTAAAGCCAGAGAGGGAGAAGGGAAGGCACACTCATCCCAGCTCACCTCATTCCCACTCTCCAGGCTCCCCGTGGCCAAAGCTCTGGGCTGTGGGAGCTCTGAGCAGCCCTGGCAGCCCCAGGGACAGCAGCTGTGCCAGCAGCCACACTGGGCAGGGCAGAGAGCGAGAGGAATTCTTGATCCAGGTCACTACCAGGGCTTCTCTCCATGGAATGAGCCTGGATGTGTCCTCCAGCTCCCCAGGAACACCACCCATTTCCATCTCCTGGAGGGTTTGAACAGTACCCATCTCCTGAAGGGTTTGAACAGTACCCATCTCCTGAAGGGTTTGAGCACCACCATCTCCATGGAGGGTTTGAGCACCACCATCTCCTGGAAGGTTTGAACATCACCATCTCCTGGAAGGTTTGAACATCACCATCTCCTGAAGGGTTTGAGCACCACCATCTCCTGAAGGGTTTGAACATCACCATCTCCATGGAGGGTTTGAGCACCACCATCTCCTGGAAGGTTTGAACATCACCATCTCCTGAAGGGTTTGAACATCACCATCTCCTGGAGGGTTTGAACACCACCATCTCCTGGAGGGTTTGAACAGCACCCATCTCCTGGAGGGTCTGACGCCCAGGGCCAGCATGCTGAGCCAGCTGACAGGGGCAGGAGTGCTCCCCACGGTTTCCACAAACAACTTTGAGGAAAATATGATGAATTTTCAGTGTTTGGAAGAGGCTTTTACGCGTTGCCACTGTGATGTGATCCTGGGAAACAGCGTGTGGCACAAAGGAGCTGGGATCTGGGCTGGTGCTTTTGGGAAATCACATGCTGCATGTGGCTGTCTGGTGGTTTCACTGTCGTGGCTGAGGGAAATGCTTCTTTTGTGTGCACATTCTTGGGCTCTGGATCTCACGGGCTGCTGTCTCCATACTGCTGCTAGGTGGAGTCTGCTCTTGTTTGTCTTTCCAGCTGCCTGGAGGCTCTGGTGGGGACCAGGGCCCTGGTGACCTGGGCAATGTGCTCATCCCCTCTGAGAGCCTGAGGTAAAACTGGGCCATGCCTGAGCAAGGCACAGGGCTGGGACAGCAATCAGGGGACCTTGGGACCTCTCTCAACTGATGCAGGAGCAACCACCTCTAGATCTTCCCTCCTGCTTGTCAAAGCTGTTTTAAACCTCTCTAGGGAAAGGTAAAGTACATGGAATGAAAGGAAAAAGGGAAAGAGGCCAGAATGGCTTTGTAATGGACTTGTTGTGTCTGTCAGATCCAGGCTTGGCACACAACTTGTCTTTAGCTGGTGGAGATGAAGAGTCCACCCAGAAGAGGATGCCTTGGAAATGGTGGTGCAGCTTTTCCCCCATGCTCACCTGGAGCTGGGTGCTTGCTGCAGGGGAAGGAGCACTGCCCTCACCCCAGCACACACACCCACCGTGCTGAGAAAGCTGCAGGGCTGGTCTGGGACAAATCCCAGCACTGGCTGCTGGAGGATCTCTGCAGGAGAGCAAGGTGCCAGTGCAGGGGGGCACCAGCAGCTCCTGAGCACTGCAGGAAGGGCAGGAGGACCCCAACATCCCACTCGAGCCCAGCCTGCCAGTGCTGAGGCTGGTAGGAATGGCACAAATTCCGCTCCTGTCCTTTCCTTGGCACAGCATGGAGCCAGTGGGGTCAGCACTTTCCTGGACTGGGATGGAGTGGGAAGGCTCTGATCCAAACCAAGAAGGCAAAGCCAGTGCTCTGGAGGGTCTCAGACACATCAGGTGTCACCTGCTGTTCCTGGCCCCACTGTGAGTGTCCCCATCAGCCTGCACTGCTGGGATCCCTGCCCTACTCCTGCCACCACTGCACTCCCAGCACAACACCTTTCAAAACTGAGGGAAAACACCATTTCCCCCATTTTTCAGCTGAAAAACAACAAGACACCTATTAGGGAACTGACTTGCCTAAACTCATAAAGCAGGCAAGCAGCTTGCTCACATGATAATGACTATTACCAGCAGTGATTAATAAGATTGACAGGCCTTTTACCTTACAAGAATTTAATGCAGGGACTGTACAATAATTATCTCATAAACAAGAAACAGCAAGTTATCACTCAAACAACCATGGATGCCTATATTGGCTCCTACATTCTGCACTTCAGAAAAAAAGGCAAAAGTGTAAATTCCCCTGTCCTCCAGAAGGGTTGACTGAATGACAGCACTGAACATGCTCAGACACCACCCTCAGAGTGCCTGGGCATCATGAGCAAACTGCAGCCAGGGGGACAGGAATCCCCAGGAGAGGCAGGGCTGGTGCCCCCAGTCCCAGGACAGCAGGGTGGGTGCAACACCTCAATGTTGGGGTGTCGGGATATTGGACTGGTGGGATGTTGGGATGTTGGGAGGTTGGGATGTTGGAATGTTGGCATGTCAGGATATTGGGATGTTGGAATGTTGGGAGGTTGAGACATTGGGATGTTGGGAGGTTGGAATGGTGGGATGTTGGAATGTTGGGATGTTGGGATGTTGGAATGGTGGGATGTTGGGACATTGGGATGTTGAAACATTGGGATGTTGGGAGGTTGGAATGGTGGGATGTTGGGACACTGGGATGTTGAGACATTGGGATGTTGGGATGTTGGAATGTTGGGATGTTGGGAGGTTGGGAGGTTGAGATGCTGGGATGTTGGGAGGTTGGAATGGTGGGATGTTGGAATGTTGGGATGTTGGGATGTTGGAATGGTGGGATGTTGGGACATTGGGATGTTGAGACATTGGGATGTTGGGAGGTTGGAATGCTGGGATGTTGGGAGGTTGGGAGGTTGGGATGTTGAGACATTGGGATGATGGGATGTTGGAATGCTGGGATGTTGGGATGCTGGGATGTTGGGATGTTGGAATGTTGGGAGGTTGGGAGGTTGGGATGCTGGGATGTTGGGACGTTGGGACGTTGAGACGTTGGGATGTTGGGATGTTGGAATGTTGGGATGCTGGGATGTTGGGATGTTGGGATGTTGGAATGTTGGGATGCTGGGATGTTGGGATGTTGAGAGGTTGGGATGTTGGGATGTTGGGATGCTGGGACGTTGGGACGTTGGGATGTTGGGATGTTGAGAGGTCGGGATGTTGGGACATTGGGATGTTGGAATGTTGGGACATTGGGATGTTGGGATGTTGGAATGTTGGGACATTGGGATGTTGGGATGTTGGGATGCTGGGATGTTGGGATGTTGGAATGCTGGGATGTTGGGAGGTTGGGATGCTGGGATGTTGGAATGTTGGGACGTTGGGATGTTGGGATGTTGGAGTGTTGGGACATTGGGATGTTGGGATGCCCGCAATGAGCTCCAGGTGCTGGACAAGGGGGCTTCACCTCTCAAGGTCCTGGAGAACAGGACACAGCACCAGCCTGCTCTGTGTAATCTGTTCCTGTCAATGAGGCAGGAATTCCGAGTTAAACCCCCCTGATGCTCCTTGGGCCAGCTGAGCCAAGCACCTGGCCAGCCAGGGCAGGTGACATCACCCTGCCACTGGCACACAGGCCCTGCTGCTTGGCTTCCCTTTGAATGCCTGTGTCTAGCCAAGCCTGTTACTATTTGCTTTCATAATATTGAAACAAAGAAAGTCAAGAGCTTCTGACAGAACTTGATGCAACTTGCTGCTGGCTCATTAGGATGACAAGGAGCAGCCCAGGCAGAGTTCACGGGGTGGGGTTTCACAAAGCCTGCCCTTGGCTCCTCCTGCTGCATTCCCACCCTGGCTGCCCTGTCAGACCAGTTTGCAGCAGCAGCAGAGCAGGGAATGCACAGGGGCTCTGGGCAGGCTCCTGACACAGCAGCAGCTCCTGGGGGGAAGCCCCTTCTCCCCAGAGTGCTCTCAGCCTTGTTTTCCCAGAGAACACAAAGGTTTTGCACTGCCAGTGACAAAGCAGCAGCAATTCCATTTCCTGGCAGCCCCACCTTGCACCAGGCTAAGGGATTCCACACCTCGGGTGGGAGGCAGAGACCTCACAAACACTCCAGTAAACATTCACAGATAATCTGGCAGATAATTAAATGAAAGCTAGAAATGACTCCATCCTGAGGACTGATCACAACTGGTGATTGCAACCAACATGACAAACGGCCAAAAGAATGCAGGTTTGTGGAACTCTTAAATAAAAATTAAAGCAGAACTGTCTCTAAGTGTTTAACAGTGGTTTGGACATTTAACCAGTTTATAAGTCTCTGTTATTTAAATGTATCAATTACTTCCTGCACAATTTTTATCTCCTATATGTCATAAACTAAAAAAAAGGAATAGAGAGCTGCTCCTTTATCAAAGGAACAACTCAAAGACAGCTTGCAAAAGGAAAAATGCCCCCCAGTTGACACAGGCTGTCCACAAGTATTGTCCCCAGTCTCCACCACGCTTTGCTGGGTGGTGAAAGCACACCAGCCAGGAAGCCAAGACAGAGCAAAAACTTTTCTCCAATGCTGTTTCAAATGCTGCCCCAGGACTCTATGGAACAAAATGTGAATGAGCCCAGGTTTTACAGTCCTGGGGACACTGGAAGTGTCCTGCCCCCTCCCCTCTAGTCTGGAAAGCTCTGAGCCCTCCCTGAGCCGCTGGCCCTGAGCATGTGCCTGTGGGGAGGTCAGTTTATCAATCACAGCTGCGCTGGGAGATCTCCTGTCTCACACAGGATGGATGCAACCGGATCAGGGGCTGACCCCCCCTGGCCCTGTAAGACAGGAGATAGGAATGTCTCACTGTCACAGCAGGGTTATTAGACCTAATTACTGTTTGCAGCAAGCTTTGAAGTTGAAAAGTGCCAAGCATTATTATAATATTTTAAGCACTTTGATGATTGAAAACACACAAGCCTTTGGTAACCATGATTTAGTAGCACTGTAGAGTAAGCAAGTTCATGTGAGAAGCTGCATTGTCTCCGTGCCTGACGCTGCTCAAACACAAACAGCTCCCCTCTGACATCATGGGAACGCTGCAGCCCCAGCCCTGCCTCCCAGATAATGCCTGCTGCATCCCAGAGATTACAGCGTGCTGGAAAACCCACAGCACAGCACCCCTGACCACCAGCACCCCCAGCAGCCATGGGCCTCTTTAACTGCATGTGGGAAAGGCTCAGTGTGAGAGGGGACAAAGAATGGAGTGACTAATAGAGTCCTGGTAGTTCTAATGTCCCAGCTGTGTGGAACAAGGACACTGTTTTAGCCACAAAATGTAATTAAACCTTCCCATATGGAGTGCAATCCAAGAGTTCAGTGGTAGGTACCAGTGCTAAAGATAGGAAATTCGTTAGAGCAGAGCTAATTAACAGGCTGAACAGGCCAAGTTAACACAGTGGATATCACTTCAGAGGCTGCCACTCGTGCTGGCTGTGGCCATGGCTGTGCAGGGAGCTGCAGGAGCAGGCAGGGTGGCTGTCCCTGCCCTGCACAGCCCCAGGGCCCTGCCAGAGCCCCCAGCACAGCCATGCCCTGATCCTGCTGGCCAAAGGACACCCAGGAGCTCCTGACCTGTCTCACAACAGCCAGACAGATTCACAGCATCCCTCTTTAACAGCTCCTTCTGGAGGAAAAAAAAAAACAATTCATCTCACAATGATTCTCTCTTTGAGATTGTTCCTCCTTCCTGCCTGATGAGCTGTCAGTGCTAAGGCTGATGGGGACATGCAGTGAGATCTCTGTGCTCTGGGAGCTCTGGCCCATGACTTGCTCAGCTTCCTGAGCGTGGCAGCCCCAGCTCTTCATGCCTGGCTGACCAAAGAGCTGTGCCTGTTTTAGTTAGCAATATCAAACATGGACCTAATTGCTCGTTAACTGCTTCAGATGCCATCTCTGCAGTGACTCATGTGACACCAGCACCAGGACTTGTCTCATCCCAGCACCTCAAGTGACAGTCTCCCAAAGCTTCAGACCACAGTGACATGTAAATACACACACACAGGGGATTAATGCACAACATTTGCTCAAATATTTCCCAGCTACCTGAACAGTGAAGGAAAATTCTACTGCCCAAAGCCTGAAAAAGTGGGATGAGACCCAAAGTGGCTCAAGCTGAGCAAATGCTTCTGCCTGTCCCCTGCCCCCCTTGCCAGGCTTTCCATCCCTGCTCAGTGAAATGTGAACTCTTACCAGGCCAAACCTGGCTATTGGTTTGCAAAACACCCTGGCTCTTGGTCTGGGGCGCTTGGATTCTGAGCTGCTCTGTGGTGCACCAAAGGCACTTTCCCAGGCCAGGGTCCCCCCAAGGTCCTGCCCACAGCAGCATCCCCATGGGAACCCCTGCCCACCTGGGCACCCCTGGCACACCTGGCCCACCTGGGCACCCCTGGCACACCTGGGAACCCCTGGCACACCTGGCACACCTGGGAACCCCTGGCACACCTGCAGCAGTGCCTGTCCCTCTCACCTTGTGACACCCCTGATGATGAGGAACTGGGATACACAGAACTCAAGAGCTGGAGGGCAAGTGGAACCTCCAGAACCCAAACCAATTCTCCACAAACCTCTAGGCTGGACAGATACTATTTCTGAATAGTGGAAGCTAAATTTTGAGTCAGCAGATGAGTCCAGGAGCTGAAACTTCAAGAGAAATACCAAGTTCTACAAAAACAATAAATAATTGAAAACATTAAGTAATAACAAGCCACCCCTGCTACCTCCTCTGCCCAGGCACCTCTGGCTAAAACAGGGGCAGAATTTCCCCCAGGAGAGTTGTTTCCTTTTCAGCAGTAGAGGAGGTCTGCCTGCCTGGGAATTGAAGGTGTGCCAGAAGAAAACAAGAGCTTCTAATACTTTTTCTTTATTTGTTGCCATTCCTCCTTTACTCACATGTGAGTTTGGGCCTGCAGTTCCCATCCCTCCCTGGGGCTTGCACAGAGCTTTCCTTCCACAGGGCTTCTGCCACTCCACCCGCTGTGAGCGGGGCAAACCGAGGCTGCTGTAGCCCCTCAATTACTGTTAATTAAATTTTTCTCCTGGGGCTCCTACAGTGGGCTCACACAAAGCCTCAAGCACAAGCTCTGGTGCCGGTGCCGTGATGGAGCTGCCACCCCAGCCCCAGCCAGGGTGCCAGAGGGGACTGAGCCCCAGCCCAGCCCCTGGCCTTGGAGAAATTTCCATCCCCCACGGCCCCCTCCCCTCCTCATAATGCTCAGGCTTTGTGAAAGAAGGGTGAATTTCTAGGGTTTTCAGGGGGTTTAAGATAGGGGAAGAAAAAAAAAATCGATGCCAAATTCCTTTGAATAGAAGATACTGCATGTTGGCAGAAGCCACTTTTCACAGACTCCAGCCGTTTGAAATCTGAAACACTAAAAGTGGCTACTGTGGATGTGCTGTATTCTTCTTTTCAAAGCAATCTGGCACACAGTTTTGCTCCCCTGTTCCAGGACCCAATCCTGCATTCCTTTCACGCTTAGACTCCCATTGACTTTAAGGAATGCAGGATTGGATCCTAAATGTGTGCTTTACTCACACAATAGCTCCTCATGGTTACGATCTATTGAGAAAGGCACACTTTAAAAACCATTTGGAATTGCAGGCTCATCCACCAGGCCAGAATGCCTGTAAAGATCTCCCATTATTTCAGGAAAAATGCTCAGTGTCTGGACTGCACACACACACACTCTCACACGTTTTCCTGGTTTCAAGCTGCAGGCACAGCTTAGCTTGAGATGCATCAAAATATTTTGAGCACTGACCTGATAGCTCCTAAAGAAACCACGTGTAATTTTAGGTTTTTTTTTTTAAAAAAAAGCAAAACTCCAGGGAAAGAAAAAAAAAAAAAAAAAAAAAGCCACCAAAGCAAACATGTAAGCAGCTGAATTTTAAGGTCGGTTTTTCAGAGAACTTTTGTAAAAGCCTCTAAAGACCTGCACTGGCTAAGACAAAACAGAGCCTTGCACTGCTATTTTTGAGGATGCTGTATATTGAGTTACAAGGCTATTACCATGCAAATCTCAAATGTACAAGCTTTTTACTCGGCCATAAACACAAAACAGTATACATTGTCCTTTCAGAAGAAAAGGTTTGCTGCTAAAATAGCAGAAGCCCTACGTAAATAACCAACATTCTTTCTGCCTGAGGTCACTGACTTGGCCTATTCAATTCCAGGCTAGTCTGGGATTTGACAATCTAAGCAGGGGAGAGGCCCTTTCCTTTTTTTCAAAAGAATGCTGGGATTTTATTTGAAATTTAAACTCTTGCAAACAAAAGGTGGCATCGTATGTTGGAGGCCTATGAAGGTGGAGTACAGGATGTGTATTGTTTTCTCCCTTTACATAGGTTCTTTCAGGAAAGAGTATTCAGAGTCTGTGAACAAATTCTAATAAAATATTATCATCAGGTAGGCAGACATGGCAAGATATGAACACTTTAAAGAGATTAGGAGATTCAATTTCAAGAAATTTTGATGCAGAAAAAGCATAAAAAATTGTTTAAAACTTAAAATTTTAATTTAAAATAAATTATTTTCAAATTAATAACTGGAAACCATTCTCTAGTTTAAGTCTCTATACTAATTCATATTTGTACACCAAAATTGAGCTTTTCAGTGTGAATTACCCGTGGCTACACAGTCAGCATTCATTCTCCCTGTCCCTCTCGTGGCCCTGCCCTGGGAGGCAGATGGCAATTCACTGTTTCTCCTCCCAGTTACCGGTGCCCAGCCCTTACTGGGGCTCTCACAAAAGCACACTCTGGTGCCACACAATGATCATCCATCTCCCTCTGGGCTGTTCTCCAGGCTGTGCTGTGCCCCTGCCCCTCTGGCTGTGCCCACCCATAAAACCCAGCAGCCACCACTGACCTGGCTGCAGCCCGAGGCAAACTCCACACCCTGCTCTGCAGCTTACCTCAGCCTGCCACCATGCCCAAGTTAAAAACTTCATTCTCTTCCCTGCGATTTTGGCCCGTGGCAGCCTGGAAGGGAAAGCTCTGTGCCAGGCAGGGGCTCCTCTGCTGCATCCAGCCCTGCATCCCTGCATCCAGCCCTGCAAACACCCCTGCATCCCAGCATCCAGCCCTGCAACCAACTCTGCATCCCAGCATCCAGCCCTGCAACCAACTCTGCATCCCAGCATCCAGCCCTGCATCCCTCCCTGCATCCCTGCATCCAGCCCTGCAACCAACTCTGCATCCCAGCATCCAGCCCTGCAACCAACTCTGCATCCCAGCATCCTGCCCTGCATCCAGCCCTGCATCTCTGCACTGCACATCTGCTGGGATGGGCCCAGCACAGCCCCCAGAGGCTGCTGGACATGGAGGGCACACACTGAGTTATGGAGGGCACACACTGAGCTGTGCAGGGCACACTCTGGGCTGTGCAGGGCACACTGAGCTATGGAGGGCACACTCTGAGCTGTGCAGGGCACACTCTGAGCTATGGAGGGCACACTCTGAGCTATGGAGGGCACACTCTGAGCTATGGAGGGCACACTCTGAGCTGTGCAGGGCACACTCTGAGCTGTGCAGGGCACACTGAGCTATGGAGGGCACACTCTGAGCTATGGAGGGCACACTCTGAGCTGTGCAGGGCACACTCTGGGCTGTGCAGGGCACACTCTGAGCTGTGCAGGGCACACTGAGCTATGGAGGGCACACTCTGAGCTGTGCAGGGCACACTCTGAGCTGTGCAGGGCACACTGAGCTATGGAGGGCACACTCTGGGCTGTGCAGGGCACACTCTGAGCTGTGCAGGGCACACTGAGCTGTGCAGGGCACACTCTGAGCTATGGAGGGCACACTCTGAGCTATGCAGGGCACACTGAGCTATGGAGGGCACACTCTGGGCTGTGCAGGGCACACTCTGAGCTATGGAGGGCACACTCTGAGCTGTGCAGGGCACACTCTGAGCTATGGAGGGCACACTCTGAGCTATGCAGGGCACACTGAGCTGTGCAGGGCACACTGAGCTGTGCAGGGCACATTTCTGCCCCAGCCTCGCTGCATGCCTGCAGCTGTCAGTCTCCAGCAGGATTATGTGCATAGATAGCCAATATCTTTTGTTACCTTGCAGGAAAACCCCACCTTTCTTGGCAGGCTATCCACAATCTCCGTGCCATGTTTACTCTAGTGTGGAATTCTCTCTTCCTTTCTGTCTCCTCCTACTCCTGGGTCAGGTTATTTAACTGAAAGGTTGCTTAAAGCTGCAGGGACAAGAAGCTCTCTGACCTCTGGCACTCTGGCAAAGCGTTCCTGTGCAGACTGTGTTATAAACTTAGCAGATACTTTCAAGCTTCCATATAATTTGCTAAAGTTTAAATTGGCAGATGTTTCCTTTCTCTCCCACTTACATATTTATTTTATCCCATACCACCCATCAATTTCAGGGTTAACACATAAATTATTTCCACAGAGCTCTAACAGAAGAACTTATGCTGAAAAAGGGTTTGCAAAAACATAAGCCAAGTATATATTTAAAATCAGAAATACAACTGCCTGCATTGATCTAACAGCTACTTTGCGTCTGTATATTAACATATGTCTTAAAATATATTACTTAACAAGCCAGCAAGTGGCAACACAAGAAAATGTAAAATAAAGCTCCAAGTGTACTTCGATTTTATGTTTTTCCCCCCAGGGCTGGGTTTACAAACACAAAAAAAACCCCACCAAACCATGAGAGGCCTCCCCAGCACTCAACAAGCTGTGAGGGCAGGGGGTGTAGCTCTTCCCCCAAGGTAGTTTCCACTGTGGGAAGCTTTCACCATTCCATCACAGCCTCTTGCTCCTTATCAGCAAAGAATTCCACATTTCCAGCTGCTGCCTGTAAGCCAGGACTTAAAGGAGCACTTGTGTTATCACACTGTCCCAGGGTCCAAGAGCCAGCCCACGCCAGGGCACAGTGAATCCCTCCCCAAGGTGCAGCCCACTCCATCCTGAGCCCTCCAGGCAGGACAGAGCCATCAGCCTCCAGCAGGAACCACCACATGTCAGCCACAAGGATCCCTCTGTCCTGGAGTCATCCTGGCTCCAGCTCTGGCCAGGAGTGGAGTTCCCTGGGAAGGAGCAGACAGGGCTCACACAGCTCCAGTGTTCCCAGGAATCACCTCTGAGCCTCCAGCAGCAGCACTTCAGGCCTTCCTGCACCACAGGTTGCATCATAACTATTATGTTTAATAGCCTCACTGGGCCAATTCTTCTCAAATTTGTCTAATTTCTCTATGAGATCATTTATGTTTCTGGCCCCTAAGCAGTCCCTGTGGCAGAGCCCCACAATTTCACTGTGCATTGTAGGAACTGTTCCCTTTTTTTGTTTTGAACCTCTGCTGATCTCAAGCTTCTGTTGCATCCTAGAGAACACAGCTGCCTCTGCAGTCATCACCACCAGACTAAAGAGCTCTGTAAGTCAAAATCTGAAACTTCAGCTGCACCTCAGTATGAATGGGATGCACATCTCAGCACAAGTGGTGTTTTTACCTAGCAGCATCCTGAGACTCTGCTCAGGTCCTCCTTGTACAGCACAGGCGTGGGGACACACAAATGGAACAGAGTCCCTGAATCAGAGTTCACACTGTGGGATGTCCCTGAGGGGAATAGGAACCTCCTGAGCTCTGCATTGCCCCAAGGTCCTGAGCAGCCTCTGTGAGGGGTGAGCTGGTGAGAAACACAACAGGAGGCAATTCCTATGGGAATACATCCAAAAGAAGATGCTACTCTATTCCAATAGGACTAAAGGAAGAAGGGAAGGAAGAAGAAAAAAAGGATGTTGGTCCTCAGTGTCATGTGGACATTGAGAGCAGGGCAAGAACCCACGGGAGGCTCCATGACAGCCAGGAAAGGCTGGGTGAGGTTGCTGGACTGAGGGTACTCAGTCTGGCTCTCACCTACATATTTTCTTAAGAGATTAAGTAGATGATTTCCAGCCTTATTTTCCCAAGTGCATGCATTCTGCTTTGTTAAATAACTCATGGAATCAGCAGAACAAGTACCCCTCACCATTGCTACCTGGTTCTTCCCTGCAAGTCATAGTTCTCCATTCAAGTTCAGCCTCAACTAAAGTCCCAGCTTAGCCAGGCTCTGGAGCAGATGAAGAGAAATCTGAACAAGAGCTGGAAGAGCAGGCAGGCTGCTGAATGCCATCTTCACATGCAGTGAGCTGCAGCATCGCCTCTCCCAGCACACAACAAAGTATGTTCAACAAAAGGAGTGGACACAGCCCAGTCCTGTGGCAACATGCAGGAGAGCCTCAAGGGAGATGAGCAATTTCCCTAAACTCTCTCCTGTGCTGTCTCACAACAAGAATGGATTTGCAGAGGCAGCACCGTGTGAGTCAGCCCCAGCCCAGCAGCATCAGAGGCTGCTCCAGAGCCAGCAGGGCTGGGCTGAGCCGTGGCCAGAGAGCTGCACCCCATGCTGCTGACACCAGCTCACTGGGCTCAGTTCCCCTTCCCCTGGGAGAAATCTTTGCAAGGAAGTGAGATTGTTAAGAGCCACAGTGCCTAGAAATGACATCTTGAGCAAAGCTTTACCCTTTTCTTCATGGGACAATGGAAGAATGTGCCAGGGAGTGGTTCTTGGGTCCAGAAGCACAAAGAAGACTTGGAGAGGGTAGTACACAGTGGGAAAAAAAAAGTTCAGAATGACAAAGTGTTAAAGCATCTGCTAGTTTTGAAGGACATTCTTTGGGTTTTGATTATTTAGCTGTAAATTTGAAAGACCTGCACAGAGAACAATTCTCCTGTTGCCCACACTGGTGAACAATCACACTGATGTTAATAATGTTACTTCAGATTTATCCTGGGAAACTTGGAACAGAACCTCACTAGGGCCTTAGGTATGTGTTCTAGACAATATTCCAGTATTCTTTGCCATCAACAAAACAAAGCTGAAAATCACAGTTGTACTCAATTGCTGAAATGGACTGGGGTTTGCCCAGCCAATTTGAAATCTAATCAAAGATCAGCCCTCCTTGGGTTGCCCTTGATATTTTGTGCTGGACTGACCACAGCTTCCTGCACAGGTCACATTAGTACTAAACCACAAGCAGCTCCCAAGGCTGAATAGGTACAGCTCCTGACAGTACACTCACTTCTTTTGGCACTCAGGTACAATGAGGATATTGTTCCTTTAATGCTTAGCTTTCCTTTTAAGAAGTATGTGAGATTTCAGCCAATTCTCCACAACGATTAGTTCAGGATGAATGTACTTAACTCAGGATTCAGCTGGAACGAGCCCAAGTAGATGCAATCAATTTTCTGCTAAATCCACTTCCTTCCTCTCTTCTCTACCCAGCATGAGACATCAGCTCTCCACTACAGCCACTGGTGACTAAGACACTGCAAAAACCCCTGCCTTCAGCCATGCTCCTAGCAAAGCTGGTTACTCCTAGTTTCCCCTGGTTTTGGGGTTTTGCATATCCTGTTCACCTGCCCAATATTTGGGCTAGGGGGAAAAAGCTCTAGAAGCAAATATGAAGAAGCAGCTATACAGAAAACCACAAACATCAAATGCTCCTGTGGCCCCAAAGTTCATCACTCACAACTGCACAGGATCAGCTGCAGAACTGCACTGATAAAGGACTTTACCCTTTTTGCAAATTTTTGAAACCTCCTCGAGGGTTCAATGTGCAATCTGCCAGCTTCTGTGCTGCCATCTCTGTATGTGAACCAAATTATCTTCACCACCATCATCCAAAGCCCACAGGACTCCAGAGAGAGCAGCCAGGGGCCCCTGTCCATGAACCAGCCCCACACAGCAGGGCCTGAACAGCACACTGGAACAACAGGCATGATTTGCTACTTGAATCCAAACAGGGTAATAAAAAACAACATCCCTTCAAAAACAAGGCTTAGAAAACATGATCTCTGGCTCTCACCTACATATTTTCTTAAGAGATTAAGTAGATGATTTCCAGCCTTATTTTCCCAAGTGCATAGATTGTGCTTTGTTAAATAACTCATGGAATCAGCAGAACAAGTTCTGGTGGCTGTTGTGTTCTTTAGGCTTTCTTCCCCAAGTCCAAGGGACTTCCCCTAGTGCTCCTCTGCCAGTAAAAGTTGTTTGCACATGCATTCCAATACATGTACATTTATATATTTATAAATTATTTACATCCACATGTGAGTATTTTCTTCCTGCACCCTAAAGAATAATCTTGGACACTTCTCTGGGGAGCCTGCACCCCACTTTGGAGACTGCTGCTCTAGAGACCACTGCACTGTTAATACTGATTCAGCAAATTGTTTCCATGGGTCTGAATTTACACTGCTGTGGTTCCTAAGGTCAGTAATCCACTGACTCACTCAATAAATTATTTGCATTACTTCCAGGAAAAATTTTGCAGGCAGTGCAGTTGGAAGAGCAGCAGTGCAGAGTACCCAGGCAGCCAGGGGAGCTGTGTGACTGAGGCCCTGTGATTATATCTCATTTAATGTCAGGACATGGCACACTTGTGTTTTAGAGCACACTGACAGACAACTGCTGAGATGTAACAGTGTGTAATCAAAACTGACTGCTAAACAATTGTTTTTAAATATGCACTAAATTGGACACCTTGCACTCTGCTCAGGCACAGCCAGAAGAGCTGGAAGGTGTTGGTGCTGTGTGCTGGCACAGTCACCACACCAGCAGAGCCAGCCCTGCTGGCTGCACTCAGAGCCACTGCTCAGGCTACTTCTTCTTACAGCAGACACTTTCAAAGTGCCTCTCCTCCAATTCCCTGCCTGTTCCTTGCCTGGCTCATCATTCACTTTTACTACTCCTACTCCAAACACAGTGTGAATTCACAGGCGTCTGGTAAACAAAGAGTTAATGCTGGAAGGGTTTAGGTAAGAAAAAAATCAGCTTGAGGACTGGTGAGAGGAGGAGAAAGCACCAATCCCATGGGGGCATCCCGAGCAGGGAGAACTGCTGGAAGCCCTTCCCCAGCCTGGCCCAGGAGCCTCAGGGATGGCAGGGCCAGGGATGGGCACAGGGAGCACCAGGGGATGGATGGCAGGACAGGGAAGGGCACAGGGAGCACCAGGGATGGCAGGGCCAGAGAAGGGCACAGAGATGGATGGCAGGGCCATGTCAGGAGCACAGGGAGCACCAGGGATGGATGGCAGGGCCAGGAATGGGCACAGGGAGCAACAGGGATGGCAGGGGCAGGTCAGGAGCACAGGGAGCAGCAGGGATGGATGGCAGGGCCAGGGATGGGCACAGGGAGCAGCAGGGATGGATGACAGGGCCAGGAATGGGCACAGGGAGCAACAGGGATGGCAGGGGCAGGTCAGGAGCACAGGGAGCAGCAGGGATGGATGGCAGGGCAGGGAAGGGCACAGGGAGCACCAGGGGTGGATGGCAGGGCAGGGAAGGGCACAGGGAGCACCAGGGGTGGATGGCAGGGCAGGGAAGGGCACAGGGAGCAGCAGGGATGGCAGGGCCAGGTCAGGAGCACAGGGAGCAGCAGGGATGGATGGCATGGCAGGGAAGGGCACAGGGAGCAGCAGGGATGGCAGGGGCAGGGCTGAGGGGGCAGCAAGGATGGCAGGGCCAGGGCTGGGGCTGAGCCACAGGCAGAAGCAGTAACAGCACGTCAGGAAGTGCAGGGGGCCCTGAACAGGAAGGGTTTGTGCACCCACCAAAGGAGCCTGTGGACACAGTAAGAGCAGGACAGTGCCCAAAGCAGTGAGGGACCCTGTCACCAAGCACCCAGCACTGCTGTGCCACCAGCACCCCATGGCATGAACGGGCAGAGGAGAGGCAGGGGCTGTGTCAGATTTGAAACCTGGTCCTGCAGGCCTGTCCCCAGCACCACGAGGCAGAAAGCACTCATGGGGGATTGTGGGAATGGCTTTGCAGGGCCCCAGTTGCTTCAAAAGCAATGGAGTTTACCTTGGGGTTTTTATTCCCCTTGCAGGGGCCATGATGGTCAAAAGCCTCCCAGACACCCTCCTGGCACAAATGTCTCTGCCAAACAGCACAAGGGGACCAGAGCACTTGAGAAACCTCTGGGCAGAAGATGCTTTGAGAGGATGAGCCCCACAGGCCTCTCCTGCCCCACAGGCCTCTCCAGCCATGTCACACAAACACAAAACCACACTGAAGCCACATCTTCACCTGTCACTCGGCTTTGCAGGACACAGGACAGGGACTGAAATGCTCTTTGCCACTTTAGTGTAAAGGGTGGGTTACTCACTGCCCTGGAATAGCCATTGTGTGGGTGAAATGCTGAAGGCCTGAGCACCCAGCACCCCAAATCAATGGTAGGAGGTTACTCTGGCCCATGACCACAGGACACAACCTGTTCTTAAGTTCCCAATGTTCATGAGAAAGGGACTGAGAGGCCCAAGTGTCCAGCAAACACTCAACACCATTTCCAGAGGAACCTCAACACCATTCCCTCCTCACTCCTTGCCTGCCCTGAGCCTGCAGGGATGTTTGGGACAGGCAAGGAACACAGAACCACACCTGAAGTTACTGCATTCCTGCTCTCTCCATGCTTGAAGAATACAATACTCATTAATTTGAAGCCAGGAGAGCCCTCACAAGAGGGTAGGGGCTGTTCAGGGGACAGCCCAGCACTGATCCCAGCCCAGCACCACGAGCACAGCCCATGATCTCTGCTCCATCAGACACCAGTCCTGGGAGCTGCCACAGGGAGCCCTGATCCTGTAAAGGGAGAAGCCCTGGATGGACTGGACACTGACCCCTGGAGAGGCACAGCAGGGTCTGCCTCGGGTTCCCTTTCACAAAGCATTTCCTGTACCTAACTCAGCACTGGGGGATCAAGTTTGCAAGTGTGGCAGTTGTCCATTTTTGCTTGTGTCAGCTCAGGGCAGGGCATTCACGTGGAGGGCTCACACTGGTAAAATAACAGGAATTTTACAAAAAAAAAGTAAAATAATTCCTTACTGTTTCTGGCATGGTGTTCACAATCACAATGCAAAATTACATGGTTTTTATACAGCTACAGGGAAGACACTCACCTGGAGCAAACCCCAGGGTTACTGTGATGGGAGCAAGCTCCTGCTGCCCAGCTCAGAGCTCCCACTGCCCTCCATGAACTCCGACTACCCTACACTGACTGAAACTGGATTTGGCCATGAGTGATGATAAATCTAGAAAGTCCCAGAAGTTTTGGTCAAAGTCAGGATTTTCAGGAAATGAGATATTTATTGGAAGCAAGGGAGAAAAACAGCTTTCTGGCCAAGATTGAATTTACTGAGTTTCTTCCTGTTCTGTGTTTCAAGGGAGCGAGGCAGCACGGGGTGGTTGGAAACAAGAGCTCTTCATTACCTGGGTTAAAATGAACTAAAATTTTCTGAGAAGTCCAAGGAGAGGAGAAAACATCCCCTGCTGGTAAATAACTTTGACCTGTAGAAGTGAATTTACCAGAACCAAGCTGGTCAGTGTGTAACAGTAAGTTTCTAGGCAGGCAAAGCATTCAGGTCATGTCAAATACCAGGGGTTAGCAAAGCACTTTCCTTGGTGCCCAAGGCCAGCCCACTGCTGCTATAATGGGCCAATCCTCCCGAGTCCTCTCATTTAAATGAGAAGAATTTATGGTTGTTTATGTAGGCTTCACGCCAAGCCTGTTTCTCTGATAAGTTTCTCTGGTGCATTTGTGTCTCACATCCGATTTAGAGTCCTCTGAATACTGGAGACAGCATTCCTTGGATACTGAAAATAAATTAAAAACACAACATTGGGCTTGGACAGAGGAATGGGAACGCTTTTGACGTGGCCCAGGCACTCAGGGCTCTTGGGAGCAGTGCTGGGAAAGCAGGCTTTTTAAAATCTTGCATTAGTCCATTTATTTAATGATATATAATGCTCAAACTGGTCCCCCATAAACTGTAAATATGCATTATTTGAGCAAGTAATTAGTTTCAGTAGCATGCAGTAGCAGCTGTATGGTTTGGCTGCCAGGCACTGCAAGTGTTTCCTCCAGCAAATGCATCTATTTGTGATATAACAATAATTACTGAAACATTTACAAAGCTTCTCCCTTCTCCAGTGCATTGGTCTCAGGATCTCCACAGAATCTCAACACATTGAAAGCAGCAGAGCATCACCCAGGGGAGGGAGGTGAGCAGGATTATGTGATCTGTCCAAGGGGATAAGGAACCCTCAGCAAGTGGAGCTAAACCCTGTCCTCTGCCTCTCTGGGCTGAGCCACCCCTTGGTGACCACCAGCCTACCAATCCTCTCAGCTAAGAATTTTTCCTCTGCTGTCTGCCAATATCCTCTGCCAGAAGAAAGCCTCAAACACAGAGTGCTGAAGTCTGCTGCAACTGCATATTTTGTGAGTGTGAAGACAAACTTTAACAAAACAAAACAAAAAAGAAATCTTTGTTTTGTTCTGTACATGGCAAGATTCTTATGGGAAAGAGCTTTTCTAGACCCACAAGAAGTCCAAGCATCCTTAAGGTGAAGAGTGGCAGTGGAAACCTTTGATCTGTAAAATGAATTTGCAAGGTAAAACCCAGGCTGCTTTCTGGTGAGAACTTTAATGTGTTTCCAGGCCATACAGACAACTGTCCCTGGAAATGAGCAGTTAACAAGAATTAAGGATGAGATTGGAGCCCAGCCTGGCCAGGGGCATGGCTGAGGAGCAGAGCCAGAGCCCCCCTGTCAGAGAGCACGGGAAGTGAAGGCAGAAGCAGCAAATTCCAGATTTGCTATCATGCTGTGTCCTCTGCCAGGAGCTCCAGCCCTCCTTAGGCTGGGCAGAGCTGGACTGAGAGCTGCCCTGGCACGAGGGGAGAGGTCCTGTCCTGGCACTGCCACCAGGGAATGACAGCAGCAAAGCCAAGGCTAGAAACTGCAGGAAATCAGGTAACAGGAATAAGAACAGAAAACTATTCTGAAGTTTGGAAAAGCAGGCTTGCTGATGAGGAAGGACAGACTGAAGTTTCCATGGCTGCAGAGTGGTATAATCCTGACTCCTTGACATGGGGATGATGAGCTCCCAGCAGTCCTCAGACACTGGGAATTCCAGGAAAAACCAAAGATATGCATAACAAATGGGAAATTACCAGGGTACAGTAAGATTTCAAATGGTGCCAGAGGAGCTCACTATTTTCTGGAGAAAAAGATACTGACATGCAGTTAAGATCTTGACTAAAGTCATGCATTGTGCCTGTTTGAGATGGAAAACAAAAGATGTAAAATAGTAAAAAAGTTTGAATTCTTCAGTAGCAGAGCAGACACAACAGAGCAAATGCAGGCACAAAGAAGAAAAACACAACACATGGGGAATGGAAAACTTCCCACAAGGTGCCTCAGAGACAAAATCTGAACTTCAATCCTCCCAACACAGCAGGAGCACAATCAGGCAATGGTGTCCCACAGACCACACTTGGGTCAGTCAGGAGCAGCAATGGTGAGATCAGCTCTGGGCCAAGGAAAGGTGCAGGAGAAGATGCAGGTGATGCATGGCTTTAGGATGGGCTAAACACACAGGAGCCTGAAGGTGTTTATACACATGGACAGGTTTTGTATGAGGATAAAATGCACTGAGACACCAGGAAAGAATCCATCAGCTGGCTGGGGGCAGGAGAATGGATTCCCCAAGTGCTGAAGGCCAAAACTGATTTAACTGCATGTGTGGACATGGAAATGACTTTTTGTTGAAGAACTGATGATGATCTATATTACATAAGAAATTATTTCAGAGTTTAATTTAAAGGTTTAATTTTCAGATGAGTAAAGAAGAAGGACACCACTAAAGCATTTTTTGCACTTGGCAAAATATAGAGGGACAACATAGAGAAGAAATAGCTCAACAGAACTACAGGAAACCAACCCTGTGTTTCTCCTTTAATTCATTCCTTTCTCCACTTTTTCCTTCCACCTGTTTTTTGTATCAATTAGAGATAACAGAACCTGGAAATGGGAAACAGAAACATCTGTTGACAGAGTCAGTGACTTGCCTGTGCCTGTTCTGGATTATTTGGATTTCTTCCCTTTTGAGAGACAAACACAGCAGCAGCCCAAGGGAATCTCATCCTTTGTAGAAACTGAGGTGTGTTAAAAACATTTTAAATGGGCAAGGGGAAAGTAAGAAAGGGAAAAAAAGAGTAGAAGGGAAGACTAAACACCCCAAAGATGTGGGTGAGAACACCAGAGAACACCACTGAGACCTGGATAAAAGATGTCAATAAGGAAATGGAGAAATTTGACCACATCTTGTTACTCTAGAAAACAGGTTACATTTCAGACCCACAAAACTATGCAAAGAAGTGATTAGGTTCTCTGGAGTTTTTACAGAAACAAAAACAGACAGTGAAACCTTGTTAAATAGAGCATATTTTTTGTACTTTATGTGTTTTCCACCCTTGAAAGGATCACAGGTGCCATCAGTGAATGGTTCCACATCATGAGTACAAAATGTTGTGGAAGGAATACATCTATGGTCAGTCAATGAACACAGAAGAAAGTTTCCATCATGAGTTGCCAGGCAACCCCCACCCATTAAAAGCCATGTATTTCAGGCTGGAATCATTAATAGCAGAATGCAATTACAGCCCCTCAAGGAAACAAGGAGACAGAGACAAACCACCAGCCAGGTATTGATCACACGCCCTCTGATCAGCAGAAATAGAGCAGCATTTCCCAGTTCCCTGTCAGCCAGGCACTGATCCCAGCACCCTCCCCTGGGGCTGAGCCTCCAGCTCTGCCACTGCTGCTGAAGAGAGGAGTGGCCCTGTACCAAGACACACACTCCCCCAACCAAAAACAGCTTTAAGCACATGCATCTTCAATATCTGGGATGTCCCCATGGAAGTGGAGCAATCAGATGAGCCACCCCTAAAAAAGCAGGTTCTCTCCCAGAGCTGAACTAAATTTAAATTAGTCACAGAATCAAGAACAGATCATGGCATAATATTTCCAGCATGGTCTGCAGAAGGGACCCAGCATGGAGTGCTTTATTTCCAGCCCAGCACACAGATCAGTGCCCTGCTGGGCCAGAGATGGTCCCAGGTAGCTCAGACAGCAATGCAGAGAAATACAAAATGCCTCCTAAAATGTAAAACTCAACTACATAAATTTTAAATAGCGTTTCTTGTGTCTATCCCATCTCAAACATTTTTGATGACCCTTTTCCATCCCATTGTTTTTGTTCTGAAGCCTGGGATATTATCAGACTAACCACAGAACAAGATAAAATGTTTTTCTAGCAATCAGTACCAAAGGTACTTGGGCTCTAACGTGGGCTGGTATCCAAGTTTGACTTTAAATTCAAATTAAGATTATATTCCTTTGCTGAGACTCAGAGTCTTGCACAGGGGAGCCCAAAGCATGTGAAGCCAGCTGCCATCTCTGCCATCCACTGCCCCTCAGTGAGCACCTCCCTGTGCTGAGCTCTGCCCTGGGGTGGGCTGCAGACACACTGGGAATGGCTTTGCCCATCTCTCCTGGTGGGGGTTAGATGGGGAGTGTGGGGCTGAGCACAGACTGGAACTCACCCCAGAGATGCAGAGTGACTCAGGCAGAGCTGTCTCAGTGACACCAGGGCACAGACACCAAACCCAACCTCCCACCTCTGCACAGCACTCAGCTCTTCCTGGGAATCCCATCTCCAAATCCTGCCCCACACACAACAGCCCTGTTGCCAGCTCCAGTCACAGCCTGGAAACCACCAAACGCCCAGGTGGCCCCAGGCTCCATTCTCCAACAGTGGGCTGGAGCTGGAGGAGCAGGGTGTGAGCAGAGAGTCAGGAGGGATGTTCCTCCACACAGCACTGAGCCCCTCCTCAGCCTGGCCCCTGAGCACCAGATATTGATTACCCAGTGCCTCTGGCAGGATCACAGACCAAACACCCCAATGTCTCAGCCTGCTCCAGTCCAACAACATGTTGGAAAATGGCAGGAAAAGCACACAAGGACAGGAGCTACCCAGCAGCCTGGCACTGCACAGCCTGGCACTGCACAGCCCACGAGCCCCTCTCCCTCCAGGGCTCCTGTTTTCCCTGATGCCCAGCAGAGTTGCACAAAGTGGCTGCAGAAAGATGAACAGATTCTGAACCTGCACTAAGTCAGTGAAAAGTCAGCCATGAGGCACCAAGGGTGAGCCACTGACACAAGCACACACATTTGTACCACTGTGGTTATCAGCTCTAACACTGGTGGACACACACTGCAGAGCTCACTGATTTGACACAGAATTTTGTTTTATTTTATGGGAAAGTCACATTTACAGACAGTTTAATTTGCAGCTCCAAAGCAAGCACTGGCAGTGTGCAATTTGGATACAGCGACTCATGCCAAACTTATAAATACACTGTGGGACGGAACAAATAGGGATTGAAAATGAACCTTCCACTGGGAATTTGGGTATTTTAAAAACTCACCAACTGCTGTAAATATCCACCAAAGGGACACAGCTTCCTTAAGATGTTCTGTGCCTTACTGCCACCAAGAGCAAACAAAGGTTCAACTTGGGGCAGCAAATACGCAAAAGACCAATTCCAGTGTCACAAGGAACTTCTCTGGGACATGAGCAAACTCCTATTAATAGACATCTGCACCCAGGAGCACTGAGTGGCCTCAGACAGAAGTGAACAGGCAGGTTGTGACTGTGGCCATGAACTGACTCCCCTTTCCCATCAGCTGGGGGCAGGGGCTGGTTCAGCAGTGCTCCCAATACCTCAGGGTAATAATAACAATAATAACAACACTGCCACTGTGGTTGTCCCACTGGGCCTTTGGAACCAGCAGCTCTAGAACCCCTCCCAGAGACCTGGATGAGCTTGTGAAGGCTGAGCAAGGTGGCAGCACTGCCCATCATCACCTGCACTGTGACACCTTCACCAGGTGTCCCTCAGAGCTGGAGTGCTGCCTGACCCCTGTGGCTGCTCTGGGCTGGCCAGCAGCCACCAGGTGAGAGCTGCATCCCCTCAGATGCTGCACTTTGCTTTAAGCTTCTGGTTGATCTTGCCATGATTTTCTGTGCCTCAAAACCCGCAGCAAAAGCTCCAAATAGAGATGGATGGCATGCTCAAGGATTTGCTTCCACAGGAGACCAGAACATGTTCCTGGTTTTATGGTGAAATACATCTCAGCTTTGAAAGTAGAGCCTTCCAACCCTTACCTCTGCAAAGCTCATTCCCTCACACCCTCTGAGTTACAAACAGCAAACTGATACTCCTCACTGTAAAGATTCCTCTTACTGTAGTTTCTGCCATCATTGCCTCTGGATTAAAATTTTCAGCCTGAAGACACTGTGGATGACTTTATGATTTGCACACTGAAGGAGCCTGGGAAATTCTCTTTTTTAATGAGTATCAACCGGAGTGCATTAATTCCTGCAACTGTTCACCTGCACTTGGATCACACAAGCAGTCTGGCATTACAGCAATTATCCTTCAAGAAATCCTGTCATGCTCTGAAATACTATCAAGAGGAATTAGATGATGAGCTGTTCAGGCAGATATTTTTCAGCTCTTGTCTTCCATAAGCAAAATTTGCAACTGAACTCCTGCCAAAGCCAAGATTTCATACTTAACAGAAGGGACAGATGATGTTGTTGCCTGAATTAATATCTGTTATTTAAAATTCAGCAAAGCAATTTTACATATGACTAATATAACATATTTAAACACATCTAAGTGCTTTGCTGAATCAAGGCCTAGAAGAGATTCTGTTGGTGTCAGGGCTGAGACAGAATCTGCATTTAAAAACCATCCTAACAAGCTTCAGTTGTTTCTTCTAAGATTGTGAATAAAGATCTACATTGAAACAATTGATCTCAGGAAATCAGATCACTTTGGCTTCTGCCGTACCTGAAGAGAATTCTTTGACCTCTGGATAAAAACTGTCTGAGGAGCATGGCTTTAGGCAGAATGCTGTAGGAGTTCACAGAGATTTGGCAAAAATCTCCTGACAGAGCAAGGATCTGAGATGCTGAACTTGCTCAGTTCCAGGAGCAAGGCTCAGGCATCCAGCACCCATTGAACACAATGAGAGGCAGAAAAGCAGCACATGAAACATGTCCAGTAAGTCATCCACTCCTCCTTTCCATTTTAATTCTAACCTCAGCTTACTGGGGAAATCTCCTTTTGTGAGGAATTCTGTACAAGTCTGAATCAATAAATTACTGAGGGTTGTTTCCAACATTGCCAGAATCTCAGAAGACAATTAAGAGATTTACCATCTGAGACATTTTACCAAAAGGTCTAGAGGGGACAGAAGTCTCCTGTTTATTTACTGCGTACCTGAAGTACTTTCTCATCTTTCCACATCCATGTTCTCAAAGAGGGAACCACCCTCACTGCAGGAGACCCAAAAACCCCAGTCCATCCTTACACCTCTACACTGGTGAGGCCGGAGCCCCCACTGATGTGCCCATGGCTGAGAGGCTGGTTTTGGGTTTCCTCTTAATTACAAGCAACACAGACCCCCAGCAATGATGTGATAAACAATGGAGGCCATGCCTTAGATTTTAGCTTTTATATTTTTCACATTCTGTGCTGCTTTAGTGTGTGGGTCTGAGCTTCATATGAGGGGATGGTGAGCTCTCTGCACAGAGCAAAGACAAAACAATTCCTGCTCCAGCTGGGCACCAAGGACAAATGATCCAAATCTCAGCCCAAGAGCACAAACACCATGGGCTGGAGAGAGAAAAACAAGCAGGATGGGACTGGAATTGGACAATGAACTGCAAGGTGCAAATGGAGCAGAACTGATCACAGTGAGAGACCCTATGACTGGTTGTGCATTTTGGGGCCATTTTGGTTCATCTTGGATGCAGCCCTGGCTGGGCTCTTGGGCTGCCCAAGGTGCATCCATTGAGGCCATTAATAAATCCTTGCTTTATTCTTTAGCTCTGTCCAGCCTCTGTTCCAGGGCAGCCTCTCAGGGCATCAGTTTGAGTGGGAAAGGGCTCTGGGAACTCCTGGGAAGGCTCAGGAGGGCCTGGCCTGGCACACACTGCCCTCTTCGACCAGGACACCCCAACAGATGGCACCTGGCACTGGAACTGAAGATAAACCCAAAGAAGTGCCTAAGAAAGGGCTCTGACTCATGCAGAATTTCCACTTCTCTGCACAACTGCACTTGTTTTTGCTGAGTTGAAAACATTCCCTGCCAAGTGATGAAATGGGGCCTTGGAGGCTCCATCATTCATTATCACATTTCAGCCTGAGTGGTCTCCAAACCACAACTTTTCCCAAGGGTTTGAAATATTATTTTATTTATTTTTTAATTGGAGCTGGTTAAGTATTGAGCCCTTATCTAAATCAGATATCTTCAGGTGCAGAATTATTTGTCATTGGTTATTGCTTTTTATTTTCTACAAACATTCAGTTGAAAGTAAAACAAAAAACTGCTGGAGATGACCTCAGATCATTCTTGTTACTTGAGGGAAAAAAAGACAGACTAAAAAAAAGGACAGACAGGCAATCTTGTGCTTGTATTCTCACATTTCTAATTTGTGTTGCGATGGCACAGCCAGGTTGAGGTGCTGGGGGGCTCTGTGAGAAGCTGCCAGAAGCTTCCCCTGTGTCCAGCAGAGCCAATTCCAGAGGCTCCAGGACAGACCCAGCCCTGGCCCAGGCTGGGCCCCTCAGTGACAGCAGCAGCACCTCTGGGGACACTTGGGAAGGGGAGGAAATGCCCTGGAGCTGCAGCTGGTGAGAGCAGGGAGGGTGTGTGAGAGGAGCAGCTCTGCAGAGCCCAGGGCAGGGCAGGAGGGGCAGGAGCTGCTCCAGGGGCTGGAGCTGAGACCCCCGAGCCCGGGGGCAGCCAGGGAGGGGCAGCTGAGACCCCCAGCCCTGGGCTCAGCAGGGACCAGAGATCATCCCCTGCAGCCCTGGGGAACAGCAGGGACCTGAGATCATCCCCTGGAGCCCTGGGGAACAGCATGGAGCAGAGATCATCCCCTGCAGCCCTGGGCACCCCATGGATCACAGATCTCCCTGCAGGCCCCACACAGAATCAGGAGGTGCCTGCAGGAGGCTCTGACCCCGGGAACCCCACACTGGAGCAGCTCCTGGCAGCACCTGTGGGGAGAGGAGCCCAAGCTGGAACAGCTCTGCTGGCAGGAGCTGTGAGCCCACAGGAGAGCTGGGCTGGAGCAGCTCCTGAAGGACCAGGCTGGAGCAGCTCCTGAGGGACCAGGCTGGAGCAGCTCCTGAAGGACCAGGCTGGAGCAGCTCCTGAAGGACCAGGCTGGAGCAGCTCCTGAAGGACCAGGCTGGAGCAGCTCCTGAAGGACCAGGCTGGAGCAGCTCCTGAAGGACCAGGCTGGAGCAGCTCCTGAAGGACTGGCTGCACCCATGGAAGCTCTCAGGCTGCAGAAGCTCCAGGAGCTCACTGTCCCCTGTGGGAGGGACCCCACACTGCAGCACAGGAAGATGTGAGGAGCCCTTGCCCTGAGGAGGGAGGAGCAGCAGAGACAGCCTGGGATGAGCTGAGCACAGCCCCCATTCCCCATCCCCCTGCACCACTCAGGGCACAGTGGAGAAACTGGGAGTAAAGTTAAACCCAGGGAGAAAGGAGGGCTGAGGAGAAGCTGGTTTAAGATTTAGTTTTTATTTGCCATTATCCTACTCTGATTTGGTTGTTAATAGATTTTTTGGAGCTCTCCCTGCCCTTATCCTGACTCACTGCCTTTCCTTATCTCTCCTCTCCCCATCCAGCTGAGGAGGGCAGGGACAGGGTGGCTTTGGTGGGCACCTGGAGTCCAGCCAGGGCCAACCACCACATAAACACACACAGAACTACAGCATGGACACAGGTTCAGGCAGAGAGAACCCATGGGCTTCTCTACTCTGCTGTCAAAGGCTCAGAAGGAGCAGCAGTGGGTGCTGTGACCCCTCACCTAAAAAAGATCATTAATGACCACCCAATTACCTAAAGCTTGGCTCAACTTAAAACATTCTCCAAAGGGACATTTGGTCTTAATTTGAAAACAAAAAAGAATAGAGAATCTGCCACTTCTCTTGCTGTTTTGTTCCAGCAGTTAATCATCTTCATTGCAGAAAAACTGTCTTTGATTTCCTATTTGAATTGTGTAATTTCAGCCTCCAGGAAAGATTTTTCTTGTGTTTGTCTTGTACATATGAGACAACTTTCTAATGCTGTTTTATGGTTCATGCCCTTACAAGCTCCAGCCACATGACCCTCCCACAATTTCAGATACCCAAAATACACTGAGCTCTCATGATTAGCTTTCCTCCAGTCTTTGATCATCTATTTCAGTTCTTCTGGGCCCTCTCTGGTTACTCTCACCCACCCAAAGGTGGGCACCAAACCTACAGCTCAGGATTCTCACACAGGTCCCAGCAATGTCACCAAATGAACTCCCTGGTCATGAAGTGCAGTCCTGTGACAAGTCTCCATTTGGTTTTGCCCCTGAGCCCCTGCAAAGCCCTTTCAGCCCCATTCTCAGGGTGCAGGTCTCACAGACAGGACCTGCACACCCTGCTCCCAGGTCTGGCTCTACAGGCACTGTACAGAACCACTCTGGGCTTTCCATGGGTTGCACAGCCCAAAACACAGTGAGAAATGAAAGAGTTAATGCAGCACCCTGCTCCCAGCTGGCTCATGGTGATCCCAGCTCAGAGCTGAGAGGAAAAGCTCTGCTCTGGACTCCCCCTTGAGCTGAGCTCTGCTCAGGTGTTTCAGCTGCCTGAGCCCCTCTCCAGTGCCCAAACTCTCCCTGCCAAAGGGGCTGTGCCAGAGGCTGCAATCATTCCATCCAAGCCCTTCCACTGGTGAACTGTCCTGGTGGGGCCTCCAGCCCAGAGCAGCACAGTGAGAGGCTCAAAGACAACCTGGAGCATCTCCTGTGCTGGGCTGACTCACGGGAAGCGCCTGAATCACCAAATTCCAGGGAGCCAGGGGTGGGGCAGGCAATGCCTCAGGTGGACATGTCTCAAGCTGCCCCGTGGTAGGTGAGCACTGGCCACACACACCTCTCCACAACAGTCAGAACAGCTTGTTATGTGCTTAAATAATTGAGTTGTGTTTGTATTTTGCTGTTAAAATACACTTCTTGTCCCTTACACATTTTTGTCAGGAACGGTGACCTGCACACAGAACCCCATGGTGGCAAACATGCAGTCTGAGTACTTAAAACCAACATTTCTGCCCCAGAGAGGAAGCTGGAATTCACCCATGCAATTAGGTTAGGTTAATGCTGTGGACAGACATTATCTGATATCCTATTTTGTAATCCTCTGCTAAGCAGGATGCTGCTCATTTTGGGAGCCAGGAAAACAGCTAACTCACTGTCAGACCTGAGCAAAGTCATCAGCAATCCCTGAGGGGCTGAGATGAGTTCAGCCCTGCAGCTGGTAATGGTCCAGGGTCATTTAGAAAAGTCACTAAAATCTACATTCAGGTTGAAGGTTGCTTTAAACCAATATTTATCAGTACAAATCTCAGGAGAAAAGAAAACACTGCTCCTGTCAGAAGTGAACTTTACAATATTCTTCTGATTATCAACTGATTTGGTTCTATGCCAATAATATTTTACCCTTTTTCTAATCCTTAATTAATCCTTTATAGAAACAATCTGTGTTCAGCACATTCTGCTCAGAATAAATCTTTTACTGTGTATCTGTATCATAACAAGATCGTCAATATCCAGGCAAATATTTTCATATATAAAGAACCTCACTAGATGAGTGCATAAAACAAGAAAAATCACCTGATTCCTGAAAATTGAGCTCTCACACTTCCCTTGAGCTTGGTGGGAATTTGTGAGCTCTCAGCAGTTGCAGACAAGACACTGAGGAAGTCTCCAACTTAAGTTCACAATGCCTGATTTAAGGCAAACTTCTGAAAATGCTGCCCTGAATTTTCCATTTCCCCTGGCAAAGCCAGGATTTCCCCAAATCACACACAGAAACATCTCTTTCAGATTAAAAGGGAAACCTAAAAAGGTCCTGAGAACAGCAAGGAGGAAACAGTGATCTATCATCTAGTTTTCTCCCACAAAAATAAAATCTTGTAATAGCATAAGACATTTCAACACACAGATTCTATTTGTTCATGTCACATTCAACCACAAGTGAACAATTTTTTAGCACAGTGCCTACACAGAAAATGACAAATACACATGCCTGACTAGACTTGCATTTGCAAATAGAAAGTGACAAAAATATGGTTTTGGCCAAACAAAATTACCTTTTTTTTTCTATAAAAATGATACATGCACATTACAGTTCCATAAACACAAGTGATTTAAAGCACATAGTGCTTCTAACAGCCAGGTTGAAGCCATTTTGTAAATGCAGCCCTTCAAACAACCAAACACTACTTTTCTGGGCTGCTGCTTAGAAAAACACCACTGAGCACTTACAGATGGCAAATAAAAACCAACTTTAGAAGCTGGAGCCTGGTGTGGGAATTGTGCCTGGGGAAGCAGGCAGGATGAGGTCTCACTTTTGGCTCTACAGGAAGGCACAGAAGAAGGGCACAGCAGATGTCACTTACCACAGGAGCAGCAGGTGAAGCAGTTGGTATGATAGAGGTTGCCCATTGCTTGGCAAGCCTGGCTCGCTCCATACACACCTTTTCCACATTTTATACAAATACCTACAAAGCAGAAAGAGAATCAGAGTTAAAATCCTCCACAGCTCCTAAGAGCAGCTCCAGGCTGTTGATTCACAACACTCAGGAGACCCCCACCATTGATACCCTGAATCAATGAGCTCCTCACCCTGAATAGATTCAAGTGCCCAAGAGAGCAGCAGGCGGCTGCAGGGAAACAAATGCATGGAAATCAACCCAAAATGAAGGGGGGGCCAAGCCTCTGCTGGTGTTTCAATTCAGGGAGACTGAGGCTGGCTGCAGACAGAAACCCAGAGGGGGCAGGTGCAGCCAGAAAGGACAGAGAAATCCACACACTCTCTGCAAACAACTCTGCCAGGCCAAGAAATAATTCAGTGAGACCTTCACAACAAAGTGCTCCTCCACACGACATTCAACAACCACTGATAAAACAACAATTCAGCCCAAGCCCAGAGGATTTCTCCTTGGCCCTCTCCACAAACACAACACCAAGCACAGCAGTGAAAGCCACTGGGAGAATGGACCTGTCAGTCACATCTAGGAATTGTTTCATTCCCTGTGAGCAGAGGATGTAACCTCATCAGCACACCCTGGCACCTTACACCCCAGCAGCAAAGCCTCTGCCTTCCTTCTGGTCCCAGGGCAGAAATCCAGGCTGTGCTGCAGTGGGCTCAGAAATTCACCTTTAGTGCCCACCCCTGCTCCTGGGGGATGCCAGGGATGCTTCCATGGAGTCCTCAGGAGGCCAAAGCACCAGGAGACAGAGGTCAGCTCTACACATGGCCAACTCACAGGGAAGGTCATGATTTCAGTCAGCTTTGCAAAGGAGGGGGTTGGGGAATATTTAAAGCTATTTCCTCAATGGTTTTGGGTTTTTGTTTTTGAGAGTCTTTTGCCTGTGCATTTATTCCTACCTATGCATAACCCCTCTAAATTCAAACCAAGGAAGGGAATTATTCAAGGATCACTTTGGTTTTGTATCCATTTGAAGAAGAACTTAAACTCTGGGGAATCCATGTCCTCCTGTCACACAACTGAGACTACAGAGATGTCCACAGGTCTCTATTCAATCCTAGCAGGATAGTCCCTCAAGACAAGGCTGGTGATATTTTTTAAATACTGCAGTAGAAAATAAGAACAAAGATTTTTTTGCTTCAAACAACTCTAAAGAAACTGCTATGTTGTTCTATTTCTACAAGTGCCGGCACAAGCTTGGCATTAATTATTGGCACCCACAAAACTGCAAATACACCTAAGAACCTAGGAACTGCAGAACTACAGAACCAGGCTTTTATCTTCCAGAATTCTCCCCTGCTGGGCACATACTGTGTAAGTACATGAAAATAAAAATGCAAGTTCTGTGAGGGATGATCAGCATATCATGAACAGGCATCCCTCTCTTCTCCTGGGAGACATCCTTCCATGAACTTCTGCAGGCTGAGAGCTTCCACATGCTGCAGCCCTTCAGGAGCTGCTCCAGCCTGGTCCTTCAGGAGCTGCTCCAGCCTGGTCCTTCAGGAGCTGCTCCAGCCCAGCTCTCCTGTGGGCTCACAGCTCCTGCCAGCAGAGCTGTTCCAGCTTGGGCTCCTCTCTCCCCAGGTGCTGCCAGGAGCTGCTCCAGTGTGGGGTTCCCGGGGTCAGAGCCTCCTGCAGGCACCTCCTGATTCTGTGTGGGGCCTGCAGGGAGATCTGTGATCCATGGGGTGCCCAGGGCTGCAGGGGATGATCTCTGCTCCATGCTGTTCCCCAGGGCTGCAGGGGATGATTTCTGCTCCACGCTGTTCTGCAGGGGATGATCTCAGGTCCCTGCTGTTCCCCAGGGCTGCAGGGGATGATCTCTGCTCCATGCTGTTCTGCAGGGGATGATCTCTGCTCCATGCTGTTCAGCAGGGGATGATCTCTGCTCCATGCTGTTCTGCAGGGGATGATCTCTGCTCCATGCTGTTCTGCAGGGGATGATCTCTGCTCCATGCTGTTCTGCAGGGGATGATCTCTGCTCCATGCTGTTCTGCAGGGGATGATCTCAGGTCCCTGCTGTTCCCCAGGGCTCCAGGGGATGATCTCAGGTCCCTGCTGAGCCCAGGGCTGGGGGTCTCAGCTGCCTCTCCCTGGCTGCCCCCGGGCTCGGGGGTCTCAGCTCCAGCCCCTGGAGCAGCTCCTGCCCCTCCTGCCCTGCCCTGGGCTCTGCAGAGCTGCTCCTCTCACACACCCTCCCTGCTCTCACCAGCTGCAGCTCCAGGGCATTTCCTCCCCTTCCCAAGTGTCCCCAGAGGTGCTGCTGCTGTCACTGAGGGGCCCAGCCTGGGCCAGGGCCGGGTCTGTCCTGGAGCCTCTGGAATTGGCTCTGCTGGACACAGGGGAAGCTTCTGGCAGCTTCTCACAGAGCCCCCCAGCACCTCAACCTGGCTGTGCCAGCCCAGTGCAAGACACCCTTTCCAAAACTGAACTGCTTCAACAGTTCAGCAACATCAACACAGCCATCAGTGTGAGCTGTGGAGTGGGATCAGATTAATTGGGATACTGGCAAGTTTAAAAAAAGCAGTTTTCCTGTACTACAAATTCCTATACTGAAATGGAAAGACCATTCATTAAATCACAGGGTTTATTTGTGTTTATACCTTTAACTCCCTCATTTCATGCCTTGAAGGGAGATTAGTTTTCATTTATCTAGCTCAACATTCTGGCACAATGTTGCCATTTTAGACTATTTGTCAAATGAAATTATAAAATTCAAAATTCAATAAATCCATTAATATTTTCTTAAATCGTAAAAATTATCTCAGAATTTAGAGAAACAAAAACTATAACTTTAAGATTAACAGCTACCCAAGCTAAACCTAGTGAGACAAACTAGCTGCCATCCAGATCCATCAGTTTTCTGCAAACTTGTTAAGAAAATGCCAGTCCTTGGGTAAGCTCAGCCCTGACACAAGAAATGGAAATTTCAGAACATTTGTTGCCTTACCCACAGCTGCCAAGTCTATTCATTTATTTGTAACCAAATGTTATGGACAACATCCTCTATTTGCCATGAGTTAAAGGTTAACTGATCAGAGATGGGTACTGTGGACACTGTGCCTGGCAGAGGTGTCCTGTGAGCCAGCAGCTGCAGGAATTCCTCACTCTGGGCAGCAGCAGAGAGCCCAGAAGTGAGGAATGGGCTCTCTATCCCAGCACATCCCAGCCCTGGCCCTGCTCTCTGCTCCAGCACATCCCAGGCTGTGCAGGACCTGTCCAGGAGGGGCTGCACAGCCCCAGCACATCCCAGGCCCTGCAGGACCTGTCCAGGAGGGGCTGCACAGCCCCAGCACATCCCAGGCTCTGCAGGGACTGGCCCAGGAGGGGCTGCACAGCCCCAGCACATCCCAGGCCCTGCAGGACCTGCCCAGGAGGGGCTGCACAGCCCCAGCACACCCCAGGCTCTGCAGGACCTGTCCAGGAGGGGCTGCACAGCCCCAGCACACCCCAGGCTCTGCAGGAACTGGCCTAGAAGGGGCTGCACAGCCCCAGCACACCCCAGGCTCTGCAGGAACTGGCCTAGAAGGGGCTGCACAGCCCCAGGGTCACACCTGGGCCAAGCTGGTGCCACCTCAGCACCACACCCTGCTCCAAGTCTCGGTTCACTCTTGGCTCTGGGGACAGGGGAAGCCCCTTCAGAGCCCCCCAGCTCCCTGGGCACTCCTTGCCTATCTTTGGGGCCAGCCCTGGCAGCTGTTGATGATGTGGCTGCCTGGCAGGTTATACCAACCCAACCATGTTTTCCCATCTAAGCTTAAAGCTTTTCAAAGCAGAGCAGGAACCCACAGTCTGTAACTGTGGCAATTCTGTCTCTGGGCCCTTGTGCACAAATCTACTACAGTCCAAACTGCTTTGATAAATGCAGTTATTACCTCATTTCTCTGACATTGCTGCACTGAGCCATCAGAAGCAAGAGAAGGATTTATTGTGGATGCTAAACTCGCACTGGCCTCCCCAAGCAAGTGATTAGTTAGGAGCAGCTGTCAGTTTGTTAACTTGTTTTCTCCAAGAGAGCAGTCATTAACTCCAGGAAGGAATGACCACAGAGATGATTAGCATACTAAAAAAGTGCATGTAAAATTCCAAAAGGGTATTTTGGAAAATATATATGCAGCTGCAGTGTGAGTTTAGTGTGAGCTCATGGCTGCCAAGGAGAAGCCCTGATTACATGGCTGCTCAGCTCTGCTTTTCCACCAGTCCCAGCCCAGACTGCACACTGTGGGCTTGTGAAGCCCTGACATAACAGCTACATCACTTTTCCCCCTCCCCAGATTCAATTCCAAGGCTTGTTAAACCACCTATGAAGAATGTTCTGTTGCAGAGCAACCATGTCTGGTTTCTGACACTTCCCTTGACATGACTTCAGAGCAACTTCTGCCCTTATACAATTCCTTGCCCCTCCTGACAGCTCAATTCTGAGCAGTCAGCTGTACCCAGATCTTCAACACAGCAGCTGCTTTGTTTCTGCACAGGTCATCAGCTCTCCTACAGGTCTGGTGTCTCTACCCAGAAAAATGCATTGCAAGGTGTTGCATTTACTCGAAGTTGCCATGAAGGTTGGCTGAGGCAGGAGCAGAGTCACAGCAGCCTGGCTGGGGTGGAGAGAGGTTCACACCCTCACAGAGCACTGAACCAGAGAACAGAGACTGAACAAACACTCTGTGGGGCACAGCAAAGGACCACCAACAAAATGGTACTGGGAAGAGAAGGAGCTCTCAGAGCCTCCCTGCTGCACTCCAGCACATGGCCAGGGCTCCCCACATCTTCAACCATGCACTTGGCTGAGCTGGAGCACATCAGAGAGAACATCACCTCTGGACAGGGGGCAGGCAAGCCTGCAGCCCTGCATGGCAGCACAGGCACAGCTCCTGGGAGCTCACCCAGCACAGCAGATCACACTGGCACCTTCTGGTGTGCTCAGGGACCTGAGACCAAATGCAATGCTTTAGAATTACAAAGGTATCAGCAACAACCTATTTTTCAGCCTGCTGGTACTTGTAAGAGTTCCGTGCAGCAGCCTGTGAATTCCAAGAACTTCAGTTTGGGACCTGTACATCAGATCTGCTAATGCTCTTTTGGCCATGCCAGCACAGGCTGCTACTTTATACACACTTCACCAGGCAGACAGAATTAGGGAAAAAACCTGATAAATGCCATTAACCACCTTTGATCTCAGACACAGGTGGAATTCAGCCTGTGCCTGAAGCCATCCTTTTATAACCTGAAAGGTTTAGCACAAATGCAAGAGAAGTGGCACCACGTGGCCCCTGAGCTGCAGCAGGCAGCAGCTGTGGGAGCATGCACAGCCTGAGCCCCAGAGCCCAGGGATGAGCTGCAGCCTCACTGCTCTGCAGCCCCACCATATCTCAGGATCACTGCTACATGCTGCCTACAGCAGGAAACAACCAAGCCCTGTCATCAAGAGTTATGGTAAAGCTAAAATTAACAACTAACACATGGCACAGATGACTCCCTCCCTGCCTCTGCAGTTCTGGGAAAAGGGTGGATGAGCATCATGCTGGGCCACTGCAAAATCCCCTTTTCTTCTCTCAGACAGGAAAACCATCTCTACACAAGCCCCACACAAGATTCTGCACACCTGCAGCCCATCCATGGCACAGGGGCAGGGAGATGGATACCCACTGCCATGGAGAAGGGAGAACAAACAAGGAGGGAAGCCTCAGCTGCAAACCAGAAGCCGAAGTGCAGCAAGAGCTGCAAGAGCAGAGGGCTGTGAGGGGCTGTGTCAGACACCTGCAGGTGCCAGGGGAGATGCTCCCAGCCTTGATCCCACACAGGTGCTGCTCTCTTGTGAGATGTGCCCTGCTGATGAGCCAGGTGAGCAGGGCAGCCCCAGAGCAGCCCCAGCCCAGGCAGTTCTGCCCCTGCTGCTGCAGCACCTGCTGAGCTCCGGGGCAGCTTGGATCCAAGAGGTGACTTCAGGGGAGAAAAATGCTCCTTTCCTTCCAAGAACCACGGGAGGAGGGATCTTCCAACACACACGTCACCCCCAGGCAGGCACAGGGAGGAGACACGAGGCACCTGCAGGGGCAGAGCCAGGGAGGAGCCAGGGAACCCGCCCAGCCTCCAAACGTGGGCAGCTCTCACTGCAGGGCTTTCATCTGCTGCCTGCCAGAAACCTACAGATGGATTACAGTCCTTACAAGGATTCAGTATCTAACGTGAAATCTGGTACACACAAGTTATAAATAAATACCTGGACACGCTCAGCAGCAACACCCTGTGCTAGGAGTGATGGAGGGCCTGCCTGGCTGAGCTACCAGCACTGCCTCTGCCCCAGGAAGAGCAGGGCACACCACAGCTTGAATTAAGGTTGAAAATGACAGGCTAAGAAAAGTGAGAAATGCTCTAGGCTCTCCTGCCAAGCCCCAGCCCATGCACACCCCCCAAGAGCCATGAGGAGCTGACCCCATCCAGCAACACAGCCCCACTGTGTTGGGACTCCAGCTCCAGGCTGGAATCCCCCTGTGCTCCCTGCAGTGACTGTGCTGGAGGGCACCACACTGGAGGAACAACCTAACACAAATCACAGCTTAAGCAAAGCAAGGCAAGAAGCAGCCTGTGGACTGCGAAACTTCTGGTTGTCACTGTTAAACCTTGTTGAGATTGCCACCAACCTTACTTTCGTCCTCAAGGAATAACAAACAAACTGTTTAGGCCCTTGAGATATGCATCTGCTGACTTAAAAAGATCTCCATCACTTCAGTGCCTGCCTGCTACAGGAGGCCTTACTCAATCAATACACAGGAGGGATGAACGTGTAGAACTTCACTCAGAAAAATCAAAATTTGAAATAATTTATGTTTGGTTACAAGTGCAGCAAAGTTCTCATTCACTGGAAGTTTTGCAGAAGCAAAGTTCTGGGTTCTGGAAAACCTTTTATCACCTCCACTCTGCCTGTTGCTTAACAAGGCTTGTGTGGGACAAAGCTGCTGGGAGAGGTCATGGCCACAAAGGAAGCACTGGGAGCAGTTCCAGGAGTGACAGTGCTGCTCAGAGCACAGGAGCCAAGCCCTACCTGCCTGAGGGATGAGTGAGGGATGAGCACAGCCAGCAGGACTCAGCTCACCCTGAGAGCAGCCATGGGTGCTGCCTGTCCTGCTCTGTCCTTAACCCTGCTGGAGTTTCACACGCAGGGTGAGGTGATGGGCAAGTGTTTGGGAGCACAGAGGGCCACAGAAACAATTCACAAATGCCACCCTCCCTGTTTCAGCAGCTCTGAGGCCAGGGCATGTCTGTGCTGGTGGGTGAAGGCAGCTCCAGGCTGGCAGTGCAGGGAGAGAGGCCATGGCAGCCGCTCTCAGCCATGAGGAGCAACTGCTGCAAACCAGAGGGGATTTGCTGCTGAAGTCCAGTCACCCATCACACAGGGAAAGGCCAAAGCCAGCACAGCAAATGCTTATTGCTTCATACAGAATGTGAAACTGCTTCACAGAGAATGTGAAATTACTGCTCTGAGGCACGAAATGACTGCCAGTGTCTGCAGGCCCAGCCCTGGGCACAAGGCCGAGCAGGCCCATCCATACCCACCCCTCACAGTTACACTCTGCTTGCTTTAAAATACTCATTCCTTGCTCTGGCTGCATTCAGTGCATGGCAGTTCCAGGGTAATTCACACTCCTTATCTGGCATTTATAGAAAAATCTTTTGCCACTGGGGCACTGAAGCAGAAGACAGAGGAGTTGCCCTGGCTGCTCCATGGGCTGTGCAACTTTGGGTGCCTTTGTCTGGGATTCAGAGCTCAGCTGAATGCTCAAGGCTCACACTAATAATCACAGCACAAGGGGACCTGCAAATAACTTCAGCACCAAAGCAAAAATAAAGACGGAAAAAAAAAATCCTGCTTCTAAAAGTACCTTGTGATGACTGGGATAGTCAAAGCAAGGAGACATACAGCTGGGGAGGACACCACTGGGAATGAATAACTTGGAGGGAAAGCCTGTAAATCAGACTGTCCTGTCCTACTGCCCCTCCAGCGCTGAGCACCTGTGTGTCCTGCTGTGGACATGAGCCCTCCTACAGCCAGCAAGGCCCTCCAGCTCCAACCACACTTACTCTGCCTAGAGCACAGTGAGTGTAATCACATTTATAACACAGCCAGCTGAGGAGTGTTGAATTTCTAGCAGTGTAGTACAAGCAGAGGAGGAGAGGCTACGGCCAAAATTTGGAGCTGGTCCAGCTGCTGGCAGAGGAGGACAAGCAGCACAGCCACCCAGAGCCAGCAGAACTGAGCCAGGCTCCTGCAGCACTCCAGACTCATCAAATACCACCAGCCAAAGTTCCACAGTGCTCCTGGGCAAATCCCTGTTAGGGAGCTGGTGAGAAGCACCAGGGTCATCCAGCCCAGCTCTACACTCACACTGACAAGGAAGGGGCAGACCTTCACCCTGCACATCCCAATACTACGGGCAACAGAAGAAGTGGCACTTCCCAGAGGGGGATGGAAGAGATTTTCCAAAAAATTTGTACTTGGTTTTTAATTATCATGGATACTGCAATTTATACCAGTTGCTGGTTAAACCAGCTGGAATCACCTGAGCTCTGGGGTGAGTGAGATGCTTGCCCATGCCATTACCTCAGACTTTGGCACAACGCAAGGTCAGACTGTAGATCTTTTATGTTTTATTTAAGCTTTTATTAAGTTTTATTTTCCAGTGACAGGTTTACAGATGTTGAGACAGTTTTATTACAGCAAATAAACAATAAACTAAATATTTAGAGCTCATATGGCCATTGTCTTTCCTTCCTGTAATAGTACATTTATCTACATATTGCAGATTTTTTCTGTGTAAGTGACAGTGTTCACAGTACAGAACCAGTCACAAAACCAACTGCACCAGCCCCCTTTTCCAGTTTTGATGTTCTAAGTCACCTTTAGTTTCTGTCTTGGGTCTTTTCTATATTAAATGTGTCACTGACACCTCTGTGGTCTTCTGACAAAAAACCTTCTGAGATGACATGGAAAAGACAGAATCAATTTAAATACTTCAGCTTACAGAAACCTGTGCAAGCAGGTAAGAAGAGTGATACTGCAAGCAGGGAGGATGCAGCCCAAACACCCTGAACTGCAGAGGTGTCAGAGCTCAGCTCCCAGAGCAGCCTGGAGACTGTTCATTGCATTCCCCGACACTGCAGATGAGTCACCACTGGAATACATGGCAGAAAAAGGTCATTTATTACAGCTGCCTTCCTATTCCAAATGGGCTCATGATTAAACAAGGAGTCTGGTCTAAAAGTTTCCAGGTGCACTCTGCTATTTTCTTAGATAACTGTCTGTTTCCAGCAGGAGCATGACAGCCTGGAAAAGGCAGGAATTACATCACCACCACGCTACAAACCCAGCAGCTCCCAGCCCCCAGGGCCAGCACCCATCCCACATAGGTGCTGACACCTCTCACAGGTCACCCCTGCCCCAGGGAGGCCCTTCAGCATTCCCAGAAGCATAAATAGGTTTGCTCAAACACAAACATGCTATAGGTAGGTATTATACCAAGGTAATAGTGAGAAAGACTGAACTATTCACTTAAGAAAAGCTGGAAGTGACTTAAGAATCTGCCACCTCAGCCCTCTGAACCATTTTTTTTCTCAGACATTTCAAGTCCAGTGACTCAAGGATGCTTTGAGAACATCAGGAGGAGGAATGTACCTTCTTGTAAGGTACAGGAACAACCATTTCAGAAAGTAATTTTTCACAGGTTTCTCCCATCTTCAGTCCTGAAAGACCTGGTGAGCCTCAGCTTCCCCAGCCTGGTGACAGTGAGGAGCTGTCCCCTCTGAGCTGTGGGGCTGGCCAGGGAGGTGCCCAGTGCAGACAGCCACACTCTCCACTCACACAGGAAGATGCTCAGACTGTAAGAGAAGCCTGTCCTGATCCAGCAAGCTGAAAACCCTTGGGACAGCTGCTCAAACACAGCTTGAATGACATGTAAACAGGATATTCTAATTTTGCCTCCTCTACCTTTGGGAAACAGCAGCACTAAATGCTGTAGATGTGGGCTCATTTCCTGCCTGTGAATTCAGCTGGGGGGGAAAAGTAAAAGTTAGAAAATCAACATACTGCCCATGTGCTCAGCTGCTCTCCAAGGCTGACCCAAGGTGGGCACGGGGCTGTCCAGGCTTTTGTCAGACTCCTGTCTGCAGTGATTCCTGCAAAGGGGCAACTCTGAGCTTCCCATAACCATGGGAGGGCCTGAGCTCCATTCTCACCTTCAGGGACTGGAGCCAGCACCACCCAGAGCTGCAGGAGTGGACAGCTCTCCCTCTGACTGACACTGAACCTTCCACTGACACAGGCAGCAGCACAGGAGGCCACATTCCAGCACCTCAGTAAATCCAGCACCCGAATAAATCCAGCACCCGAATAAATCCAGCTTTACAACCCTTAGTGCCAGAGATAAAGATGCCACACAGTGTAAAGTACTGATAGTTAACTTCACCTTAGTGGGATCTCTGCTAGGTCAGGTATCTTCAGGTCTGGCCTGCTTTGACTTTTTGCTGCATCAAGTATTGTCAGTCCTGGATCAGGTAACAGTCCAGGGTGTGTGTCTGTCTGGCTAATTCAACACAAATGTGAACACACACTTGAACCACATCCAAACAGTATCAAAGAATGATTCAGAAATGCACAGATATTACACCCAGGACCATCCCTCTCCCTTACTTTGACCTAGACTGTTATCTTGATATGAAACAGGAGCAAAGTGGGTATAAAAGGGCAGAAATTGGGGAAAAAAAAAAAAAAAAAAAAAAAAAAGAAAAAAAAAGAAACCCACAGTGCTATTTTTCTCTGATGAAAAAGGTGTGAAATGGGTATGGTCACAACACCCAGCTAGGAAGCACATGCTGAACCTGCTTATGCCCTCAGTTATGAGCTCTCTCCCAGCCAGTGACAAAAGCAGAGCTGGCAGACTGTGTCTAAAAGCACACTTGTTTTTGCCACCCACCTTTTCTGTTCTCACAGACAGACCAGTGACACAAGTGCCTGGCTGCCCTGCAAACCTGGGCACCGAGGGACAAACATCCAAGCCACTGGAGAGCTCCTGGCAGCCCCCACCTGTCCCAGGGTTTTGGCATCACCTGCTCTTTTCACAGCCTGCCCACTGCACCCAAAGCCTGCAGAGAAACCTGCAGCCCCCCAGCTGGAGTGCTAAGCTGCTGCTGGTAGGGAACACTCCTGCAAGAGCCCTTGGCACTGAGATGCAAACAGGGAACCCCCCTGGCCTCAGTGGCTCCTGCTTGAGGGGGAAAGGATTTCTCTTTGCTCATGAGCCTTGCCCTCACAAAGCAGCTGGACCCAGCACTGCAGGACCCAGCCACACATCACAGGAGCCCCCAGAATTGCCCTGGTGCCTCCTGCAGGCTCACCCTACCCACCATCCCCATGGAGGACAGACAGACAGACATCCTCTCTTCAGGAGGGGTTTTGGAAGATGGACTCTGTTTCCTGGAAGCTCAATGCCAGACTCCGGTCCAAGGCAGGAACAAGACACAGGATGCTCTTCCCTCCCACTCCTGGCGCCCCAACACCCAAACATCTCTTATTTAGAAACTCATCAGCTCCACCACCCACAGTCATGAGACAGCAAAGGAGTTGTGGCTCAATTTCTAGCAACTCCTACAAAAATACAACTAAAGCACAGTTGAAGAGCAAACTTCCCTGGCATAATTATTCTTTAAAAGTCTTTCTAGAAAAACAGCAAAAATCACCTCCTCAAGAGCTGCATAACCAGGGAAAGAGTGAGCATATAGAAAAAGGTAATTTTTCACTTTGTTAGTTACAGTAAACACCTCCAAATAAATGTGATCTTATGAATTTCATCAGCCAAACCTCCCTCCTTCACTTTAAAAGGTCACATGAAGTGATGAAATATTAGTTAATTTATGTGTTAAAGGACTGGCTAAAAAATAACAGAAATCTATAATCTTTTCATAATTATAAGTCAACACTTAACTGATATGAGAAGCTCTATTCATAGCCACTAAAAGAAGCATTCATTCCTCTTTGCATCATCCCTTTACCATTCTGTCTTGGTGCAATTTTCAACAGCAGGTGAAACCACTAAAAATTGGGAACACTGTGAGAAATTTTCCTCTGTCTGGTTTTAATTAAAACACTCAGCAAAACAGAGAAGCAATGGAGAGAGGCAACCATTTCCACCTCAGCTGCTGCTTGTGACCCATCCTTGCAGAGCCCAGTGCAAAGGCAGGGCTAAAGCAGGGGTTCCCACTAGGATCATGCCAAGAGCAATAAAGGGTAATTCACATCTGATTATGAAATATCTGGTAGTTGTTTGGTGCCCTTTTAGGTTTCAGGGCATCCACCTGAGAGGTGGGCACTGAAGGGGCTGCCTTTGGGAAGCCTGGAGGAGAGCTGAGCTCCCACAGGCTCCCAGTGCACAGAGGGACCTTCCACAGGCACTGGCTGGGAGCTGGAGTGTCCCCCCACCCAGGACACCCACAGCCAAAGCTGGCACACCCCACTGCCAGCCCCTGCTTCAGACACAGCTGCTGAGGGCAAAGTGCCCAGACACCCAGGCTGCACCAAGCCCAGGGCACCCAGGACATGCAGGCAGCTCCAGGGTGCCCAGGATCCACCACTCAGGGTGGTTCTGATCCATGATCATGACAGTGTTCACAGTGGTCCAAGGAAGAGGGAAGAGACCAGGATCTGACTCCATGTTTCAGAAGGTTTGATTTATTATTTTATGATATACATTATATTAAGACTATACTAAAAGAATAGAAGAAAGGATTTCATCAGAAGGCTGGCTAAGAATAGAAAAAGAATGGAATGATAACAAAAGCTTGTGGCTCAGACAGAGAGTCTGAGCCAGCTGACTGTGATTGGCCATTAATTAGAAACAAGCACATGAGACCAATCCCAGATGCACCTGTTGCATTCCACAGCAGCAGATAACCATTGTTTACATTTTGCTCCTGAGGCCTCACAGCTTCTCAGGAGGAAAAATCCTAAGGAAAGGATTTTTCAGAAAATATCATGGCTACAGATGATGGTTCTGATCCATGACCCAGGATGGTCCTGATCCATGACCCATGATCCAGGGTGTTCAGCCTGAACCCCAGCTCCAGTTGCTGAGGTTTCCTTTGCCAAACACCCAGCCTGGACCCCAGAGGGCCTCTCTGCAGAGCTGCTCCCAGCACTGGGTGAGGCTGTGGCTCCCCACGTGCAGGACTTGGCTTTTCCCTGGGCTGAATTTCCTGAGGTTCCCATTCCCACATGTCTGCAGCCTGTCAGGGTCCTGCTGAGCACCACCACATCCATCCCATCCATCAGTCCATGTGTACCCTCCATGGGGGTACAATCCACAGCCTGGCTAGAGGGACACTCTGTGCCATCATTAATGAAGATGTCAAACACTGCTGACTCCAGAACATAGACTGCTGAGGGGCACCTCTGTCATGGACAAATTTTATGAAAAATCCTTTTGTTAAGACCTTTTCTCCTGTGAAGCTGGGAGGCCTCAGAAAGGAAATGTAAACAATGATTATCTGCTGCTGTAGAATGCAACAGGTGCATCTGGGATTGGTCCATGTGGTTCTTTTTAATGAATGGCCAATCACTGTCCAGCTGTCTCACACTCTGGTCAGTCACAAGATTTTATTATCTCTCCTTTCAAGCCTTCTGATGAAATCCTTTCTTCTATTCTTTTAGTAAGTTTAATGTATCATTTCCTTTTAGTATAATATATATAATAAAATAATAAATCAGCCTTCTGAAACATGGAGTCAAGATTCTTGTCTCTTCCCTCATCCTGGGTCCCCTGTGAACACCGCAATACAGCACCAGTGACTGGCTCCAGCTCAGCCTCATCCTGCTGGTCCCACCTGAGCTCAGCCACTTTTCAGTCCCTCTCACAGCCTGTACCTCACCAGTTTGTGCAGAGGGATGCTATGGGTGACAGCATCAAAAGCTTTATTAAAGCTGAGATCAAGCATCACTGATTTCCCAAGATTTTCATCCCAGAAGGCCAGCCCAGCACCCCTGGCCATGTTTTTCCTGGTCTTCCTTTCTCTCACATACCTGCAGAAGCACTTCCTGACTTCCCTGTCTTTCACCAGGGCCAGCTGCAGATGTTGTGTCTCTGGATATTCCCCAGGTCAGCTGTCCCTGCCTCCATCCCTCACAGATCACACAAATCCTTTCCCTTTCAGAGCCCCTTGCTCACCCGTGCAGGCCTCTTGCCACTTCCTCCATGTCAGGATGGACCATTCCTGAACCTGGACACTGCAAGCCTTGAAGAATCAGCCAGTTTTCCTGACCCCTTTTCACTTCTCCCAACCTACTTGAGAACTCCTGTAGGCCAGTAAAAAGCAGAATTTATATATGAAATATTCAAATTCAGTTCAGTCCACAGAAATGCTCTCCCCTGTTGTAGGTACTGGAGACTTCAGCTTCCAAGTAAATCTGGCTCTGTCTAAACTCAAAGCAAAATGACATGGCTAAGTAAAGAGCTACCTGTGAATATTTACACATTAAATGCCTACTTAGAGATTTAACTCTCCACTGGATTCTCTTTGGACTTAAAAATAAGCATAAATGCATTTCTGAGTCTGACCTTTGATCAAAACATTTGAGATCCATGTGTAAATCACTCAGCTGGGATTTTTCCTTCTCATGTGTTAAATCACTGCAGCACAACCTAATGCAAACATTCCCTTAATTGCACAAAAGCCCTTTTGGAATCTCTCCTTTCACTGTATTCACCAAGAAATGGGTTCCTCAATGCTTCCTTGCAAAAAAACCAACAAAGCAACTAACACAACCCACAAAACTTGTCTTTTGAAAACTAGCTAAAAGAATTAGTTTAGTTGTTGGGGGGTTTAAAATTTATTTCTGCCTGAAAAAAAGCAAACTAGAGCCTTTGTTTGCAGATGAATATAACCTCTTCTGTAATTATATCCATGAAAATAAGGGCAGCTTTTACCAAATCAATGATGAAACTCTCCACTGTGCTTTCTCTGTAAGGTTAAGAGTGAAGTACAGAGCTGGTGCCTGTGCATCCCCTGCTTCTCCCACTGGTGCCTTTGAGAGATGAAGGATTTTATAATTCCTCCAGAGGAGTCAATTGTCCCTCTTAGATAAGGAATCATTGTTGATCCTCATTGTTGTGCCTCACTCTGGTACCAGTCACAAAACATCTTCAGCGTCTTCTCTGCTTGTCTCCCACCACTGCCAGAGAGACATTTCTTCAAGCAAAGAAAAAAAAACAAAAACAAACCAGCCCTGCAGAGATCACTCAAAATGGTTGTTCCCCATTGGTTTTCAGCTGGTGGAGCCACCACAGCTTTCATCCTGCAGTGGAGCTGTGACTCAGGCTGGCAGGAATGGCTGTGCAGGGAGGAACACTCATCCCCTTCCTGTCCTCCCCTGGCCCAGCAGCCACAGAGTGGCCAAGGAGCTGCTGCTCCCTGTTCTCTGCAGCCAGGCTGAGCTCCCAGCCAGCACCCAGCCCTCCAGAGCTGGCAGCAGGAGCACCTCCAGCTCAGCCCTGAAACCCTGGCTGTCCCCAGGCCCCAAACTCTGTCCCCTGCACGACACTCGCCACCACTTCTTCATGACCTGATCCTGGAGCTCTCTGAGAGAACATCTGAACTATTTTACTCCTTTTGTGGATTGCCACCTGTTCTGATCTCTGTTTTCCAGCCTGCACAGAACATCCTTATCTCCTTCTTCCCCCCCTTTTGGTGCTTCCAAGCTTGTGCCCTGCCCTGGGCTGCAGCATGGGCACAAACATGCTGCTGTTTGCTCCCCAGTGGTCCCACTGGGCCTGGAGTCAGTCTGACTTAATTCAGACCCCGAGATAACACCTACTTTGTTGACTTAAGTCAACTGCTTGGTGAGAGACTGCAAGCTGCATGGTACAAAAAATTCAAACAGAAATTGATTTGCAGACTAATTGGACACTTTTGGGCAATTTTTCTGGCATTTTTTGGGGGAACAGTAGTGTGCATGAAGAACTGAGCCTGCACCAGCAGCACATCCAGCTCCCAGATCTTCCTTAAAAGCAGGAATTAACTCTACTCTTTAGGGAGATGTTTTACACATGGTTGTCACCTGGGTGTGCAGTTCTTGTCTCTTTAGAAGGGCACACTCTCATTCATCTTACTGCATTGTGGCTGCACTCCCAATCTAATTTACAACATGTACAAGCTAAACTGAAGTCATGACCTAACATTCCCTCACAGTGCCCCATCATTTGGTTCCCTGATCAAAATGAAAATGGCCCAAATTAAAAACAAAGTGAGTTTATAGCACTTTCAGCCCTGGTGCTGGCAGTTCTGGACCAACAGACATTGCCTTGAAATGGCAAAACCCCAGAAAACACTTAGGGGAATGCAAATATACAGACATAAGCTTCATAATAAAAGTGAAATAATGCATTTCTCAGAAACTTAAGCAAATATTACCATGTATCTGCCAGAACTCCCAGCAGCCTCCCTGCTTTTTTGGGTTTTTTTAATCAAACTTCTCTCTTGCCTTTCCATGTTGTATGGGAACATTAAGTTAGAATCTCCCCAATGCACACTGGTGAGCACCCAGTGGGCACTCCCAGAGGGACTGACCCTCTGAAGAGATGTTCCCACACACACTGCACATATCTCTTCCTCTCTCCTTTCAAATATCACAGCCAAGTTCACAGCAACCTTGAGGACCAGAGCAAACAAGTCCTTAAAGAAGCCCACACAGACCTTGCACTTGGATGTTGAGAGGGAACAGGAGCCAAAGCAGGGACAATCCCACCCCAGAGAGCAGGAGAGGAACTCTGACCATTGGGATCAGCCAGTGCACATCCCCCTGGACCAAGTGATAAAGCCACACCTGGGGCAGGGCTGGGAACTGCCCAGGCAGGCACTGACCCAGCTGGGAACAGAGCCCTAAATCAATGCTCACTATTCAAGGGGCACTTTCTCAGAAAAATTAAACAAAGTCCTTCCCCCTAGACTTGAAATGCACTTTTTCTCTGACCTTACAATAATCTAACCCCAAGTTTCCCAATTCTGCCAGTCCAACCAAGCAAAACACCCAGTGATTTGCCACAAAGGAGTCCAGGATTTGTCCTTCAGCTCAGGGGTTTTGTTTTGTGGGTTCATTTACTTCCCTCTGGTGAGTTACAGAAGTCAAGGAGACAGAGTGAGATGTGGTGTCCAGCCAGGCCAGGCCAGCACATGGGTTTGAGCTGCTCCCTGCTCCATCCCTCCCCATGGGGAAGGCAGACAAACCCCTGGAGGTGGGAGCAGGGTGGGAAGCAGGGAAAGGCAGAGCTTCACACACTTGGCACACCAGGAAGCTGATTTGCAAGTCTGCACTTGGCACAACTTCAGAGTGTTTTCTCTGGGGCGGGCTCTGTACATCTCCTCTCTCTGGGCTGGTTCCTCACCAGCCTGGATTCCTCCCAGGTGGGAAAGAGGGGCTGGGAAAGCCTTTTCCCAAAGGAGCCACCATCACAGCAGGCAAGGCTGTTCCAGCCTAACCCAAGCCATCCCTTCTCTTTATACATTTTGTCAGGGAGGTTTCTTGGGTTTGCTTTTTAAAAAAGGCATGGTCTGGCACTCCAGTCATTCCACCTCACGTGGAACAGCCCGACTGCTCTCAGGAAATGTGGGATTTGGTGAGGGAATTGCCACATCTGCACTCTGCCAGAAACTCCTGCAAGGGGCAAACCTCATCTGTGCTGGGCTCAAAGCCCCAGCCCAGAGCTGCTGGAACCCTGGCTACTGAGAATGTCAGACTTTCTGTGCTGCCAGGCACTGACCCCCAGGAGAACACTACATTGACCTGAGGCCATGGAGAAGGCTTCCAAAATAATAATAACAACAGAAATAACAGGAAAATAACCGGAATAACAGAACTAAGATTATGGGTGTGTAGTTTAAATAGGAGCGTGTAACATCACATGGTAGAAAACTCAAGAGTTTAAGGTTTTAGAATATAGTAACATATACAAAACAGAATGCTGTGGATTTGAGTCCTTCCCTCTCTCTGAACTGGCAGGGACCAGCTGCAGGTGCTGCTGCCCCACTCTCCATGAACAGCCAACCCCCCCAGCACTGTCACTGCCACCACCCTCACACAGGAGGGTCTGCCTCAAAACCAACACGTGGAAAGACTGGGAGATTCCAACAAAGCAAAACAAGCTTTTTTCTAATTGTTTGTGAAACTGCATCTGAGTCTAGCACCTGGTGACTGCCAACATTTCATTAATAAAGACATTAAATAAGAATAGGCTGGACCTATTATTTTGCTGCAAAAAAAGAAAAAGGCAATCAAAGGAACAAAATGGCAAGAGCTCTCAGAGCCCCAGGACCTCACTGAGCACAGGCAGCACCAGGGGGATCCCTAGAACAGCCAGGGGGATCCCTAGAACAGGAACAACTGCGGTTCATGTGCATCAGCCCTGTCTGTGCCTGGAGCTGTGCTGTACATCCTCCCCAGCTCTGGGTTCCTTTAAGGACCCCTGCTCTGGGCAGATGACAAAGGAAAAGCAGAGGATGCACGATGCACATCTGGACACAGCCTCCATCCCATCCACTCGTCCTCCACCCCACCCTGACAGCAGAGCAATCTGGGAGCTCTGTGCCCAGGAGTGACTTGGTACAAGCTGCAGAGGTCACAGGACACAGAGCACCTCTGCCCTGTCCCATCCCACAGGCTCGCCCTGCTCACAGTCACCAATCTCCTGCAAACTGCGGCACAAGCATTCACCTGCTGCAGCACCAGGTTCCCAGGCAAACAGCACAGAGCTTCCACAGAGCACAAAGCAGGGACACCTGGGACCCTCCCTGGCTGGGAGGTGCAGGGGCCAGGCAGGCAAACACGGCCAGGGAAAAGCACTGGTGTGAATTTCCTCGTTGCCTGATCTCTGTGTGTAATGAAAGCAGCTCCAGATGAGTCCCAGCTGTCAGAAACAAGTCCATCATGCCACCCATGACTTCAACAGGACTGTCACTCATGAGGCAGCACTGGGTTTATCAGATGTTCTCCATCCTCTAAATAAAACTGCAGGAAATCCAAATGCCTTGCATGAATTTTATTTTGAGATGTCTTGAGGGTTTTTCCCACCCTGAGCTGAGCCCCCCAGGTCTGCACCCAGGTCATGGGGGTTTCCAGCATCACTGGCTCTGCACCACTGCAGCTTTGCAGGGCTGCACTGCCAAGGCCCAGCCCTGCTCCAGCCAGGAACAGGTACAGCAGGCCAAGAGACTTTGCAAGACAACCAGCTACTGACATACACTTCAAAAAAATTACATGCTTATTTCTGAAACCAGCTCCAAATATGGGCTCCAACACACTTGATTGGTGTGCAGGTCTGTTTCCTATTGAGTGTTTAGATTTGGGAAACATGGCTTTGATTAAAAATGGGCAGCCCACCAACTGCAGAAAATTTTCACATAACTGCCTGGCAAAAACAAAACAAAACAAAAAAACAGAGCTGCAACAGTTATTGCCATTGATCAAAACCTCTGCTTTGCTCCCTGAGGAATTGCCAGTTTGCCCCACCTGCACCTGAGGATGCTCAAGGCTAACAGCACTGCCACAACACAGAAGAACATAGAGAGCCCAAGATTTTACCAATTACAGCTCTCTCCACTGCCTGCTATGCAGTTGTCTTGCCTTAGTGAGGTTGCACTCCAGCATCTTTTGCTTCTTCTCTTTTTCTTGAAGCAAAGCCCAAAATCAACATTCCCTTTGGAATGGAGAGAAGGGAAGGGACAGGTGAGAGCATGCACAGACAGGGTCTGACCCTGCTGCATTTCAGGGTGGTGACAGGAACAGGCAGGGCAGCAGGACAGCACGAGCCAGGTCAACACACTGCTGTGAGCCAGGGAAACCAGGGGTAAGTGACAAAGTTCAGTCACTATCCCCTTGCTCAGAACCACTCCGTCAGTGATTATTGTCCAGTCATTCAACATTTGACCCAAACAAATGGATTTAGCAGCAATTTCACACCAGCAAGACACAGAAAACCAAGATCCTGCTCTAACACTACTGAAGGCAATGTCACATCCACAAGGGCAAGAGAGCAGAGCAGCCACAGCAGCAGAGCCCTGGGCTGGCTCAGTTCGGCCAAGCCCAGGTTTGATTTATCACAGTCACTACCATACCTCTCCCACCTGGTCAGAAACCCCTCCATTCCAAAGGTTCCCAACCCACACTAAAGGAGCTTCAGATCAGCGCACTGAGATTTGGGACATCCCTGAGTGTCCCTCAGCAGCACCTGACCCAGGAGTGGCCCTGCCTGGTGTCCCCTGGGGCAGGGCCAGCACAGAGGGAGGCTCAGAAATGCAGCAGGAGCCCCCAGCCCAGCCCAGCCCAGCCCCCTGGGGATGAGCTGCAGCACAGGGAAAGGTTTGTGCCGTGACCACCAGAACAAGAGGGTATTTCCCATGCCTGGGAGAGGCCACGGGCTCTCCTCAGACCACAGGAAATATGATCCAAGCCAGCTGGAGCATCTAAACACGCACAACTGTCAAGCTGCATTTAGGAATGGCTTTTTGCTTCTCTTTATTTTAACTTTGAAATTTTCTCATTTTTCCAAGTGACCACATTAAAGGAAGAAAACATCTTGTTTTCTCTTTCCAGGAGTTCTGAGGTGTCAGCAGTGAAACAGCTCACCAATTAAATAAATGTTTGGATGGCTGGGAAACAATGAAAGTCCCCTAGCAGTTCTTCCACAACAGCCATCTACTTTTCCAAAAAACTATAAATACATTCTGGACTGAAACAAGCTTTGTTCCGCCAAAGTCTTAAAAGAGCAATATTACACATGAGACATGACCTTTTGTAACCTATTAAATGCCTCCTGGTTGTCCATTTGATGCATTCCCTACTTCATGACAAGCTCTGATATTGACACACTTTACCTTCCCTTCACTCCCAAACACACACCAACCCTCACAGGGCACCAAATGCACTTCACTGCAGATTTGGAAATAAGTGTCACCCTCTCTATATATATTTATATATTAATATATTTATATATATATTTAATATATATATATTTATATACATAACCCTATCTATAAAATAAATAACCTTATAACCTTATATATATAATAAATAACACATATATATAATAATAACACACATATATAACCTTATATATATAATAAATAACACATATATCACCCTATATATACAATAATATATATAACCCTATATATAATAAATAACACATATAACCCTATATATATATATAATAAATAACACATATATCATCCTATATATATAATATATCCTCACCCTCAGCTGAGTCCCTGTGCAAGCCCCTCCATGTTGTGTGCACAGGACATCTCAGCTGAGCATCACTGAGTGTTTGTCCCTTCATCAGTCACAGGCCTTTTCTTAAAAGTTTGCTGAAACCATAAATGTGACTTTGGAGATTTAGTAAAAACTGCTCCAAGAAAGAAGGAATGAAGATTCAGACAATGTGAAATACTCCAGCTGGAAGAGATACATGACTGGCTTGGCTGCTTTGTGTGCTCAGTCTCAGCACAGTAACAAGCAGGGCTATGCTGACAGGCAGCCAGAACAACCCAGTGAGGTTAACAAGGAGAGATAACACATACCACAGAATGGAGCTATCTGCTCCAGTGGAAAAAAAAAAAAAAAAAGAAAAAAAAAAAAAAAAGCAGAAAACTCACTTCCAGAGAAAGCACCCACACAGGCACATTGAAAAGTCACAGAGAAGTCCAGCCAAACAGCACATTTATTGGTTGATCACTGGCACATTTGCTGATTTTGTTCAGAGCTGAAGTTAACAAGCCAGCAGGAATCCTGCTGGAGCCCCAGGAGCTGTCACAGCCCTGGAGCAGCTCCAGGCAATGCCACAGCACAGCCCCAGGGAGGATGGTCCTGCCAGGACCCGAACAGAGCCCTCCAAAGGGAGCCCTCCCAAACTCCTAACAAAGCTTACAGACACCATGCTCATTCCTGCATCCATCCTCTGGCTGCTCCTGCTTTGCTCTATTTCACACATCCCTGTCCCAGAGGAGGCACTTTGTCCAAGATGGGCACAAAAATCAACCACCACATCACACTCTAACACATTCAGTTTCTCCAGCCACAGAACAGGAAATTATTTAACAATCATAGTAACTATTTAACAATTACACCAACAATCAACCAGACTCTGCCAAAATGCTGTGGAGTTGTCCTGGGATATTTGGGGCACATGAAGTAGGTAGAAGGCCGAGTGTAGAGCTTATTAAATACCTGCATAAATGTTCTGATCCTAGTAAAACTACCTGGCTTATCACTGCCAGTTTATTTTCTTTCCATTGCTGAACAATCCTATCACACACCTGAAAACTACTTTGCCAAGTTTGGGACATTTTTTTAATAATAATTTTAGCATTTTTAAAAAATATTCACTTTGGGATTAGGCAAAGTCTCTTCCTTTGAGAGTGTTTTCTAGCACCCAATATCCACACAGCCAAGAGCCATTTACATCCTAATTCATTAACTGTGGATATTAAGGATTTCAGCCTAGACCTGCTGCCATGAAGCCATCAGTGGCAGCACACAAACTTGTACCATTCACACATTTTAGATGTAAAAACTAGACAGCTTCAGGGACAAACCAGCACAGCAATGCTGACACCTGCACCAGCCCTTGTCCTGCAGGCACAAACCTCTTTTCTGGAACCTCACCTCAATCAAACACGTGCCAGTTCTTTGGAAGAAGGGTTTTCTCCTTGCCCTCTTACACACAGTGCTTTTAACACTACTTTAACGCTACTTTCATCAGAGTAAAAGCATGAGAAACAAAAAGAAACAGAAAGACCATTTGCTATGAAACAATATCCCATCCACAGCCAAGTGTCCTGCAACTGAAGACAAGAAAATGTTTGTCCCCATTCATAGCACAGGCTGCCATCCAAGTTACAGCCATCCAAATTCCCATTTCACGTTAATTGTACATGTTACGTTATCTAGTATACCTAATAAAACAAAACCACTCACACACTCCACAACTCTCCCCTGCTGTTATTATATCAATTCCCAACTTCAAGGAGCGTCACAAGGACTCTCTTCATAGCACATTCAATGCCACAGACAAAATTTCCTTTTCCCAGCTCTGTACACTTGTGTTACCCCATGCATTTTCCATGTAATTCCTTCTACTTTCTGTCCCCCCACCTTCCAACTCCTTCCTCCCTTTGGATGATGTTCCAGCTACACATTTTATCACTCTGACCATGATTTCCTTGCCCTATTCAGGGACAGGCTCACGAGGATGCTGCCACCCCACAGGGACCCCAGCAGCTCCAGGGCAGCTCCTCTGCCCCTTCCCCTGAGCACAAACCTCCTTGGAGCCTTTCCTGCCCCTTGGCCAGAAAAGCCTGACCACTCTCAAATCAGCTTCAGCAATGCATTTTCCAGCTGTAGTGGGGAGATCATAAAAAAGCAGAACTCTGAGGTACACAGCCTGTTTGAGCACTGCGGGGACCCCACCATGGGAGTTCATTTCTGTTTAAGTGTTTGCCTATCAAAGGTTATTTTTTGTCCGGGCAGCCCCAACTGCAAATGCTGAAGGACATCAACTGCTTGCCAACACTGGGTGAATTTCTAAGCCCAGCAAAAGAGAAATAGAAAGTAATTCCCAGACAGTAAACTGCTTATCCCCCCAAATGATATGATGTATCAATCATTACACCTTTACTTGATGGAAATGGGATGGAAAGAATAGATATTTCACAGAGAAACCTTCAGGAATTCCTAATACTGGAAACAACTCCATAGCAAATCTCTCAAGTGTTCTGCTCACCAACTGCAAGCTCATCTAAATTTCATTCAAATTTTCAAATTTAATCTCTGTGCAATACAGCTTTTAGAGACTTACCACTGTTACCTGTCTTAATTTTGATCTCACTTGCATAAACACCCTTCCATCACATCAACCTGCACACACAGAACAAGCACAAACATACAGCTCTGAATTCATGAGCATATTGCAGGGCTCAAATCCAGATTTACATGGATGACTATGCACAAAAAGGGCACAGAGGGCCTGGATGGGCCTAGAGATTTTTTTCCTCCCTTCACCCAGTCTTCCCTTCCCTCCCCTGCCAAGCCAGAGGCTTTTCAGCACCATGTTATCAGCACTGCTTCTTGGTGCTGCTCCAGCAAACATGTGCTGGTTCTGCTGGATGGCTTTCTGGGAAGAGAGAGCTCCCAAAAGTCAAGGCCACTCACCAGGGCTGTGCCAAGCTGAGGAGTGCCTTATTAACAGAATTAATCCAGGCTTTGTGTCCGCCCTGAGACACCCCTGCTTCTGGGGCTGGATTCCATCCCCATGGCCAAGGTGAGCAGAGCCCTGCCTGGGGATGGCTGCAGCACAGCAGGGGCTGCCAGCAGGGACTGCACCCCTGCAGCAGAGTCTGACTGCACCCCTGCAGCCCCCCTGCACTGCTGGCACCACCCCAGCACAGAGATCTGCTGCAGAAATAGCCGCCAAACGGCCCAAGTGCTCAACACGGACCTTTCCCTGCCTGGCAGGTGACAAGCCACAGGTTTACAATCATATTGTCATACAGTCCCACAGGGATGCATGATTTGGATGGGTGTGCCAAAATACAACTTTAACTTCACACTTTTTTCCAACACCTAGACATCAGACAAGTATTCTGCAAAGAAACCAGATTTTAAGGCAGTGCTTGAGCTTATGACTTTCCAACACCCACGAATGTCCTGCTGACACCTCAGGATGAACATTCCATTTAAAAAAACATGCCTGAAACAACTTTTACCTCACCTCATACCAATGTTCAGCTCAAAAGAGTTATGAAAATGAGTGAAAGTATTTTTTTATTACCTTACTTCCCAGCATCTGCCACTAAACCAAGCACATTTCCCAAACTGCCATACAGGGGGTCTCAGAGGGTTGAGGAGGAAGAGGTTTGGACAGGGAATGCACAGGAAGCAGCTACAAGGGAACAAAGTCTCACAGCTTCACCCAATTCAGCTGCTGCCAAAGGAAGGGTCTGTCTGCACCCTTGGGTCAGCCCCAGCCATCTCTTTGACAAGGATGAGCTGGAGCAGCTCACCAATCCAGCGCCAAACAACCTTCCCTCTTCTCCCTCCTCCTCTGCAGGCTTGGTTTCTGTCAGATCAGTGAGTGCAGGTGGCTGCAAGGTGTTGGTGGGAGCCCGGGGAGCTGGAATGGTGCTGTGCTCACCTGTGCAACCGGGCAGATGCAGAGCCCTGCTTTTGGCAGCACTGGCATCTCTACTCAGATTAAACCAAGGGTAGGAGGGGGCACCTTCCTTCTCTCTCCAGATGCACTGCAGCCTGGCAGAGGGAAGGGGAGGGTGGAGAAGCTGGAGCAGTAAAACAAAGCTCCCGGCACAGCACTGCCAGCCTGCAGAGCAGCACGGGCAGACAGCTGGGAGTGCACCACACCTGAGGGCTGCACCCTGCCTGGCCTGGCTCCCCCAGAGCCTCTCTGCAGATCAGACCCTGCATTTCTCCCCATCTCATGTTTATCTGTCCCAAACTATGGCTCCCTCCCAAAGCAGAGACGGAGGGGTGGGAAAGCAGCCAGGGCCTGCCAGCACCACACTCTCACAAAGTGACCCACAGCCAGCATGGAGGCAGGGTAGGGCTGCTCCTGCTCCAAGCAGAGCTGGCCGGTCCCTTCACCTCAGTTCCAAAATAGCACACGGCTCCATTTTTAATTTTACTGGGGGTGTGGGGGCAGGCAACGACAACATGATGACAGGACACAGAGCACAGCAAATACCTGGTGTCCTCATATCAGCATTTACTCATAAGACAATTGAGTTCATCTAATTAAAAAGCAGTAAAACATCTCTGTCCCCTCTACCTTGCTGGACCATTGGCTCGACACTTCTGCTCTCCACAGGCACCAAAGAGCACCTACCACTGTCTCAGGAGTGCCACTCACCAGTGCCGTGCAGACACTTCACAGCTGCAGCATGTGCAAACTGCAGTGAAATCAAGGCATTTTCCTTGCTTCCTTTTATTATGGCACCCTCAAAGTCAAACTAAAACCAGACTTCTCCCTGTTCTGTTCTCACTCTCACCCAGGGCTGTGGTCAGCCCTGTCAGCCTCTCATGCACTGGCTCAGTCAAAACCCAGCATTCACCCACATGGATCATCCAAACCAAAAAGATGGGCTCAAATCCACCAGGATTTATCAAAACCTCAGCAGCTCGCAGAAATCAACTTTCTCTTCCAAAGCAGCCCAGTTTTCTGGGTTTCATCTGCTTCCAGGGTGGAAGTCACAGCAGTGCTCCTCGGTGCTGCCACAGCAGGAGCCTCCAGAGCAGCACAGAGGCTGCCCAGGCCCAGGCACTGCTCATCCTGCACTGGGAGCATCCCCCCGAGGCTGAGAGCATCTCCAACAGCCAAACTCTGAGAAACACAAAAATCTATCCCCAGTCTGCTCCTGGAGCCCCTGATGGCACCCTCAGCTTTCCCAGGCCACTGGAAACCCCTCCCAGAGGCTCAGCACAGGTAACTTGTTCTTACTCTTACATTTTGTTCCTGACCCTGGGAATGTCGAGGGTAACATTTCCTGCCGCGGTTCGTGTGCTACAAGCCCCACACACCTCCTGCACCCTCCGAAGGGAGCCACAGCTGCCCCCAGCACCGAGCCAGGTGCCAGCACTGCAAACATCCCTCGGCGATCCATCAGCTTCCTTATCAGCCCAGGACGGATGAGGGAAGGCAGTAAGCGCTGCATTCAGCCTCCTTTGTCTGGGCACAAAAGCCTGGAGAAACTCTGGCGCTGCAGTTTACAGAGAGGTTTTCCTGCTAGAGAGGCTGCTGCTCACTTAGCTACCTGCACCGGCCGGCCCAGGTCTCTCTCCCAGACAATGAAGGCAGCCCTGGAGCTCCTTCCCTCCCTGCAGAGCACCCGGTGCTGCGCTAAAGCACCGACCGAGCCAGGGATGGTGACACACGGCTCCGTCCTCACCGGGAACGCACACAAAGCACGGAGATCACCATTCCCTCAAAGGCCTCGGATGGGGCTGGCTCATCCCCACCTTCCCAGGCCTCTCCCTCCCTGCCCCGCAGGAGCTCCGACATCCCCACGCTCCGGCAGGGAACGATCGAGCTGCTCCCGAGGCTGCCCGACCTGTGCAGGAGAGCCAGGGCAGCATCTGCACACCCCGAGATCAGCATCTCACAGGGGTTTTTAGCCTTTGCCATCCAGAACAAAGTAAAGGCAGAGGAGCGTAATCCTAACTACTGTGGCTATAAAACAAGTGCACTCATCCACATTTTAAGAACATGCACATTTCAAGTTACTTTTCTTTCATAAAAAAAGCAACAAAAATTCAGGTGACCAACAGGCTGACTTAACCTCAGCAAGGGCCGAAGGCTCCTCTGCTCCAAACTTCCCTGCGGTCCCAGGGATGCCCCTGTGTGCTGAGCAGACCCTGCGAGGCCTCACGGGGCAGGAACAACGCTGGGCTGCCACAGGTACTCTAAATTCACACAAAGATTTCATTGAACCAGGCACTAAGGACTGCTCCTCCAGCCATACTCATCATTTACAAAAGTTACCACAGACTGAGGATCGCAAACACCACATCCTCTGGGATGCTGGAGGCTAGCAGAGAAGCTTCAGCAGCCCGTGAGGAAGGGAGACAAACGAGAGTCACTGCAAGCCCCGGTGCACAAGCAGCTCTCCCACACTTCAGGCACTCATCTCCCAGCCGCACGTGGAAAGGGAAGCAGCACACATCCCGGCACGGCGCGTTAGGAACAGACGGGATAGAGTTCACATACCGGGAGTGAACTACGCTGCAAGCGCTTCGGACAGCACACAGGGTCTGTGGCCATGTGAGACTCCAGCAGGCACCTGGTCCAGAGCAGCCCCGGGCACGGCGCTCCCGCCTTCTCCCGGCTCGGCAGGCCCCGCGCACCGCCGCCCTCCAGCCGCCCGCTCCCCCCGCCCCACTCACCGAAGTACTCCTTCTTCATGTGCATCTCCAGCTCCTTCTCCAGCTCCAGCGTCAGCGCCTCCAGCCGCCTCTCCGCCTGGCTGGGGCCGCTCTCCCGGCACGGCGTCACCTGGTAGGGGAGCTTGAATTTGGGAGCCGAAGCGGAGCCTTTGGTGGGGCTGTAGGCGTAGGGGGGCGGCGGCTCGGGGGCGCCGCCCGGGTGCTGCGGGTCGTGCCGCGGCGGGGACTGGGCATGGATGCGGTGGTACACGTCCCCCAGCTCGGGCACGGCGCCGTCCTCGGGCAGGCCGGGCCCCAGCAGGGACGAGCGGGGCGACGGCAGCTGCAGCTCGGGGTAGGCGCTCATGGAGCCGCGGGAGCTCCGCGAGCTCTGGCTGGAGATGCTGGAGCGGGGGCTGACCACGGCGGGGCCGGCCGAGCCGCGGCCCTCGGGGCCGCACAGGCTGGAGCGGGGGCTGGCCAGGGCGAGCCCGGTGCCGCCCGCCCCCTCGGGCTCGGCGCTGCCCGGCGGGCCGTACCTGGAGTCCGAGTAGCTGGAGCGGGGGCTGGCGGTGCAGGAGTGCTGGCTGGCGGTGCTGGAGCGGGGGCTGGCGTGGCGCTGGTCGTAGCCCATGCTGATGCCGCTGGTGCGGTTGCTGCTGGGCTTGCTGCCGCCTCCGTCGTAGCCGGTGAGGCTGGCGCGGGGGCTGGAGTGTTTGCTGGTGTCGCTGGCCGTGCTGGCGTAGCTGGAGCGGGGGCTGAGGGCGGCTCCGTCGTACTGCACCAGGCTGGCGCGGGGGCTGCCGTACTTGTCCTGCCCGGGCACCACCAGGCTGGAGCGGGGGCTGGAGAACTTCTCGTAGGGCAGCGCGACCGCGCCGCCCAGGCTGGAGCGCGGGCTGGAGAACTTGCCGTGCTCGGCCGCGGGGCCCGGCGAGGCGGCGGCCAGGCTGGCCCGGGGACTGGCGGCGCCGAACTTGCCGTCCGGGCCGCCGGGCGCCCGCCCGCCGCCCTTGGCCACGTAGCCGCCCTCGTAGGCGCTGCCCGCGGCGTAGCGGTAGCCCTCGGCCGAGTAGCGCTTGCCCTTGTCGGCGAAGCCGCTGTAGCAGGGCAGCGCCACCTCGGAGCGGGTGCACAGCCCCTCCTCGCAGCACGGCGGGCCCGCTCCCGGCGGCGGCTCGGCGGCGGCGCGGCCGTTGGCGCGGAGCGGGGCGGCTTTGCCGCAGGGGGCGGCGGCGGGGAAGCCTTCGGCGGGCGGCGGCGGCGGCGCGGCGGTGCCGTTCATCTTCCGGCCCCGCTGCTCCGCCGTCATGTGGGCGGCGATGACCCGCTTGGTCTCCTCCAGGTCGGGGTGCAGCACCAGGTCCCGGCGGCCGCCCCGGCCGTACGGACCCTCCGGGCAGGGATCGTACAGGGACAGGTCCTCCATGAACTTGGTGGCCTTCAGTGCCATGTCCTCCTCGTACTTCTCCATGCTCTGCCGGAGCCCGGCGACGCGGGGCGGGGAAGGGCGGTGAACTCTCCGCGAAAGCGCAGCCCGGAGCGGGGAAAGAAGAGTTAAAAAAAAAAAAAAAAAAAAAAAAAAAACCAAAAACCAAAAAGAAGAAAATTCCCAAATCCGGCAACACAAAAAGCACCCCAAAAGAAAGCCCCTTCCCGCGGTCCTGGCGGGGTAGCGGCGGACGCGGCTCCTCGTCCGGAGAGCGGCGAGGCGGCGGCCGGGCTCGGGCTCGGGGCGGTCACCCGGGCGGCATCCCCGCCGCGGCGCTGGGCTCGGTGCGGCCGGGCTGCCCGGCGGAGCGCGGCCGGCGCAGACGAGGCGCCCCTGTGTCACTTTCCAGCCTTAAATAAGTTGCTCGGTCCAGTCAATGGCGCGCTGCGCGGAGGAATTTGCGCTCGGCGGGTCCCTGCCCCCGCCGCCCCCGGCGGCCGCCCCGCGTTGGGGCCGCGGCCCGCCCGCACCCCCGGGCGGGGGCGAAGGCGGCGGCCGGGCCGGAGGGGCTCTGCGGAGCGGCGAGCGCGGCGCGGGGCGCGGCGAGGCAGGGACTCCTTTGTGTGGGGCAGGAATGCGAGGAAGGAGACTGGGCGCTGCGTCCCGCTGGAATGTAGCTAATGCCGGAGCCAAACAATGATTTTCCCCGAGTCAGTCAGGGAGAGGGCGGCCGCGGCGCTGCTCGGCGGCGGGGTCGGCAGCTCCCTCCTCGGCTGGGCCGGCCGCGCCCGGCCCGGGGCTGGCGGCGGGCGGTGCCGCGGGGCTGTCACCGAGCCGGGGGTCCCCGCCGGGGCTCGGAGCGCTCGGGATCCCGGCACGGGGGGGCTCCGCCGCCCGCGCCCCTCGCTGGAAGTTCCCGGCAGGAGCCGCGGCCTCGTCCCGCGTGGGGAAGGGGCGGCTCTGCCCCACCTGCGGCCGGGACTGCCCTCACCGACACCGGCATCCTGCGGGGGCCGAGGGCGGGAGCAGCCCCGCACCTGTGCGGAGTCCCCAGCGCCGGCCAGGTGCCTCCGCTGAAAGGACTTGTGCTTGTAGCACGGCAGCTGAGGGTTGTTGCCAGTTATTTATTAAGTCTTAAAAAAAAAAAAAAAAAGGCAGCGCTAAGACATATGATAAACATATTGTGGCCTAAAGCAATCTGTGAGCTGACGGGAGTGTAAAAAAGCAGCTACTGTGCGTGTGACTGCAAGAGCTTCATCTGTTGATCGGTGACGAACACCCCGGCGCCGCTTGCGATTTACATCTGTGTGCTCACGGGGAGGGATGTCAGAAAACAACCCCTCAAAACGGCAAGTGAACGAGACCCCCGGTGCTAAACCGTAGCCTACAGTTTTGTGGGGGTTTTGAGGGTTTTGTTTGTTTGGTTGGTTTGTTTTTTTGTTTTTTGGGGTTTTTTTGCAACTGAGCTGCAGCTCCCTGGCAATCATTTGTGTTGATGGCAGAAATGCTAACAAAGCCCTAACAACAGGTATCTGACGGGTGTCCTTACACTGCTGGGTGCTGACCACCCTGCGAGGAGAGAAATATGGCTCAGGTTTGAGCTATAGGCACTGTGCTGTGCCAAGAACATTTTATTCTGTTATCAGACCTAATTAAACGTTAAAAGTAACTGTGTACTCAAAAAGGTCCCCAGCAGTGGAGGGCAATTCACTGGCAATCTGTTTTCTTGTGTGTGCAGGGGTGGCAGAAAAAAAAATACAACAAACCGTGTAAATGTGCAGGGCAAGACCTGAAAATCAAACCTGTTAGGCATGACAGAGGCAGTCCACGTCCCTGTGGACGTACACAAGCAAACACCACCACTCTTGGGAATCAAGTGCTCTTTTCTGCGTTCACGTCTTTCATTGCACTTTTTGCCCATCTCCTGAACAAGCTGTTACCACGTGTGGTACTTGTGGAACAAGTTACATTTCAGCTGCAGCCCGCAGGTGTGTGATGGTGGAAGGCACCTGTGCAGCAGGGTGTCCTGTGCACTCCCTCGCTGCTCCTGCTCCCGGGATGAGCAGCAAACACTGCCCGGGGAATGTGCCCCAGCTGCGAGGGAATCACAGCAGCAGCTCCAGTCCCTGGAGCACTCAAGCCACAGACCCCGGTGAAGTGGTCAGCACAGACACTGAGCTGTCAGCCGTGGCACACGGACACATTCCTGCCACACGGACACGTCCCTTCCACGCGGACACGTCCCTTCCACGCGGACACGTCCCTTCCACACAGACACATCCCTTCCACACAGACACATCCCTTCCACACAGAAACATCCCTTCTGCTGGGACACATCCCTTCCACACGGACACGTCCCTTCCACACAGAAACATCCCTTCCACACGGACACGTCCCTTCCACACGGACACATCCCTCCCACACAGACACATCCCTTCCACACAGACGCGTCCCTTCCACATGGACACATCCCTTCCACACGGACACATCCCTCCCACACAGACACATCCCTCCCACACAGACACATCCCTTCCACACAGACGCGTCCCTCCCACACAGAAACATCCCTTCCACATGGACACGTCCCTTCCACATGGACACGTCCCTTCTACATGGGACACATCCCTTCCACACGGACACGTCCCTTCCACACGGACACGTCCCTTCCACACGGACACATCCCTTCCACGAACAAAGAGAGCTCCCTCCCACTGAGCACATGGAGACCACCTTTACCTTGAGGCTTCACCTGCCCCACCTGGGATGAAGTTTGTTTGTGGCAGTGGGCACCTCATGACCTGCTGCCCTCCAGTACTGCTGCAGAGCTCCTTCAGTCATTCCTGGGGCCTGTGTGAGGCTGTTCTCTCCTGTTACCAACTTAGCACCACTTAGTGTCCTTTTTTGTAAGGTTGTCTTCCTGGGAAACTGGGAGAGGCTCATGCACAGCTTGGGAGGTTGGCCCATCAGAGCACATGTCAAGAAAATGTACTCTGTTTTAAGGGCATCTTTCTTATTTGGGGTTTTTGTTTGTTTTTTGTTGTTTTGTTCTCCATTTGTTTGTCTGGTTGGTTTTTTATTTAACCTTACAACATTTGCTAGCTTTATTACTAATCTGACAGAGCGGCTAGGACATGCTGGGAAGCCCTGACCCTGTGCTTATGTGAGGAAGCATTTTGGGCAGGTATCCTTACAGCAGGAGCTGCAGAGCTGAAGCTGCAGCTCACACTTACAGCAACAGTGTCCTTCTGTAGCTCTGTCCTTCTGAGCCACAAATCTGCCCTTGCTCTGCCTTTTGAGGCTGCTCAGCTTCTGTGCTGCTTCTGCTGCCAGCAGGTTTCTGCACTAAGTCTATTGGTACTTGAGTCATGAAAGCATGGAATTTGTTGGGTATGAACTCATGGAAAAACACACTGGGGAGTCTAAGGAAACAGCCCTTTTTAGTAAGCAGTGTGGATCAAATGGTAAAAATCACTCACTTGTACTGTTAGAAAGCTTACGCTTGGTGAGTAACATCCTGGTCCCGTGTTCCCATCTTGTACCTGCTGCAGGGGCAATGCTCCTGGCCCCTCTTCACCAGGGAGCTGTTCTTGTGTCACACACAGGAGGAAACTCACATTTATGTGCAGCACAGCCCCAGGTGTGGGCCATACGGGTGGAGTAAACGTGCCTGCAGTGGTACACAGCACACAGAGCACTGCTGCATTGCTCACAGAGGACCATCTGTACCAGGCTGTGCAAACAAAGAGTGGAGTTACAGCTGCTGTTGCTGTACTGATTACCCCTATCATTCTCTTCACTGTTAGGTATGTGAAAATCCAAAATACTGGGTAGTTACAGCTCAACAATCCTGATGTGGTTTTCTCCCTACCTAATTTTTAAAATACTTGCTCAATTATAGCAACCAGCAGTAACATGTATATACTGCAAAAAGACTGACACTTCTGCAACTAAGAGCACAAGAGTTGTGGGAGTGTTATTAAAGCTGAACCTCATGTCATGGTTTGGTGTGGTTATCCTTATGCCAGATTTTAGGTTATCTCAGTAAATCAGACATTAAGGAAAGCCAGCTGCTTCTGTTAAATAAACTCCATTGTCTAAGACTTAAAAAGGGAGCAAAACAGCCAGGTGGAATTATTGATCTGTGAATATCAGCTGGCCAGGGCTCCCAGGCAGAGCTCTCCTGGTCCTTGTGATTGCCAGGGTCTGCAAGGGAGCACCACCCGGGCCAGGGGCAGGGAGAGCCACTGCTGGGCCTTTGCTCCCCCAGCTGCAAACAGTGCATTGCCAGCAGGGCAGGGAAGCTGTCAGTGTGAGAACTCCCCGAGGAAACTTTAGCTCGGGCGAAGACAATGGCAAAAATCCCCCGACTTGTGTTGTGGTGTGTGTGTGTTATATCAGACCTGACACAATGCAGGAGGGAGTTCTTTGTCTCACTTCATCAACTGAGCAATCTGAAGCTGCTCTGCAGATTTGCCTACTGAACTGGATGCTACCTGCTTTTTTGCAATTTATTTCTTTGTCTCCAGCATTAAGAAATCAATGAAATTACACCTGTTTTCCACTTTTAAAATTGATCCATTTCTTGGTAAGGAATATAAATGATTATTCTTTTATCTCTGGTCTGTTTTAAGCCTGATGAAAAAAGAAAAAACAAAACCAAACCCAAACAAACACAAAACCCAAGTTGTGAAATTAATTAAAAAATTATGCAAAGAAGTGTTTATATGTTGGGATGGGAGACTGAAGCTTTGATTTGCTTTGAAGTGGTAGCTGTATTGGGTTTATATTGGTTTGTTTTGCATGTTTGGATCCTGTATGTTAATTTGTGTTGTAATACTTTTACGTACAAGCCAACATTTTGGAATATGAAGTTTGGGCATTAATATGTATTTGGACTTGGGTGATTTGTTTGCAAATCACTCTGTTCTGACCTGTATTTTAAAATTATCATTTGCAGTTGATCGCAGCTTCTAAAAACTGCAATTCCAGAGTGTGTTTTAGAGCACCATCTTCTGGCAGGCAGCACACACTGTATTTGAATGGCTGCCCTCGCCAGGCACAACTATTTAAAATATTTCTGACTAACACCACTCTGCAGGCTTACAGGTCATTTCTCATTCTAAATCTGCAATAAAACACTATTTAACATTTTTTACATTCTTCTTATTCACTGAAAGTGCAGCTATTCACTGTGCTGCACAAACATGGCTTGGGACAGACCCTGTAAAATTCCAGTCACAACAGGCGCTTTGTGAACGTGCTGGGGTAGACAGACAACATCTGTCCAAGCACTTATGATTAATGCACCATATATGTATCTTATTTCTTTTATAGCTCCATCTTCCACTTCTCTTACATATTTCAGATAATCACACTTCTGTCCAGCACAGTTTATGGGCTCATACTTTGGAGCTGCACAGGGCACTGGCCAAAATTCCTTGCACTCACAGGACACAGTCACTGTATATGCCATTGCAATCAGTCAGCAACCACTGCATTTGCATAAATCCATCATTTACTTGGCCAGCTCAGTTAGCAGTGCACCCACTTAGTACTTTTAAGGAAGTCTGAAGCTACATATCTTCTGATTTAAGAGACCTGGAGGAGCTACGCTTTCTCTTGATGCGATGAAGTTCTGATTGCAACCCTGCAAACCTTCATGCAGCAAAGGAATAGAGAGCATTAGTGCACTGAATAAAGGACAGAAACACTGCATGAGGGTCAGGCTGCCAGACACACAGCCCCTTTGCTCTGGTGGTAAGCAGTATCAGCCTGACTGCATGTGCCTCTTCATACCCAATAAAGAAATGAGGCAGACTATGAGTACTGACCTCCTGACCTGGCAGCACAACACACTTCAGCTGTGATCAGAAGGTTCATTTCAGAAGGAAGAGGACATTGGTTTGTTGGGAACACCATACATTTCCATTTCATTGTATTTTAGAGGCATTATAGAGGTATCACTCATTAAATGGAACTGATGAATGAATGTGCAAGGATGAAGCTGCTCCATGAGTGTATAAACCAAGCCTGGTCTCTGCATTCTGCATCCTCTGCATCTCCAGCTCGTGGCTCCTCTCCAAATCCCCAATAATGCTGCAGTCCAGTGAGCCCTGTGTCCCAGTCTGGCCCTGCTCTTAGCCAGCAGCAAAGGTGTCAGTCCCTCACCTCCAAAGCCAAAGTGCTGCCACAGAAGCTGCTGGGGGTCTGTCTCCTCCAGGACTGCAGGGCTGGAATTGCTTCACCTCTGCAGGTATCCTCAAGTGTTGCTGAAGAGGACTGGCAGAGCAGTTCCATAAGTATCTTCTCTTCTGGAAATTCTTCTGCAGACTTCTTTTTCTCATGAGAGAGAAGGAGACCGCCAGTGGGAGAGATAAAGGTAACATGTATCTACACAGCAATTATCTTCTTTCAATGTAACAGATACCAAGCTGTATCTACAAGTACACGTAATTACTTCATCCTGTTCCTCCCTTAAAAGCACCAAGGCCTCCAAATCAAAGCATTGCCTCTCTCATGTACATTTGTCTGCAGGTATAAGCTCCCTGTAGTCATTTCAGAAACAATCTCAGGAAAGCAAAAAACAGATTAACTGACAAGTGTACAATTTGCTGTATTATCCTGATCCTAGTTCCTGCTTTCTTGCATATTCTGTATTTTAGATGCACAAAATGGAAGACCTTTTGTCCTTTTAGCTGCAAAGAAAATAAATATGTCTACCACAGAAACAGAACAACACCAAATCTATTTCCCTTAATTCTGTGTTTATTCAGTTTTCTAACCCAAATTTAAAATTTTGGGGCAGTAGAAGGCTTGAAGCAGATATCAGTGGTATCTACAGACTGAATACAAGCTGATTTTATCTTCTGAAATCTAATAAATAGTTAGCAAGAGGCCTTTGTTGTAAAGGTCAGAACTTGAAATGGCACATCAATCTTCTCCCAGCTGTCAGAGGCCAGGAAAGGATGCACCTCTCTCTGCGATTCAGCTATGGAATGGTTTCATAAAGGAAAGCTAAAATGTCACACAGAAACACCACAAACACTAAATGGTCACCTACAAGTTGCAGTGGCTCGTTAGGAAATGGGCTGGCACAGGGCTGGCTGTCACCAGGGCCCCAGAGCTCTTTCTCCTGAATGGTTATCATTTGCCTCATCAAGGTGATTCAACGCTTTGGGAATTCCTTCACCCTCCCTCAGAACACCTTAATGAATCTCTGGTTAACTGCTGTCAATCATTAATGGTCAATATTCCTTTCCATGCTCTGCTGCAGAAAAGGCATATTGAATTAAAAGCATGCACATAGGTACATTCTGTAATAGTCTGTATTTTCTTGTCCATACATGGCACTCACATTCACTAAGTAAATTAAAAATGCAAGCATCAAGAACTGTCTCTGTAAAAGCAGCCAGAAAAGCTTATCTGCATTAGAGAATTTTGCATGAGAACAACTTGAGAACCCTGTGTGACAGCAGAGCCAATTTATATCACTGCAAACAGCAGTTTGTAGACTGATTTAATGAGCCGGGCTCCAAAACTGTTAGTGAAGACAGAACCTACATTAGGTTGCTGAGCCAAAGCACTGGGAAGAATTTCTCCATTTTAACATTTAGATCTTGTGCCTTGCAACACTACCTCCTTCCATATGACCATTCCTGCTATTAGAAGCTGAACAAATTGTCATTTGAAAAATGGAGGGCTTTTAAATTACTTGAAAACTTAATTAACACTTCTATTTTTATTTTTTTCTAAAGAGCAAAGGAAAGTTGAAGTTGGAAAATTCTACATTAATACAATGTTGGTGCCTAGCAGCCAATTAAGGACACATACTCCACCAGTTCTGAAAAGCAGCTTTTCACTCTGCACAGCAGCAGTTTGCATTTAGTGGCTCATTCTGTATTGCCCAACTTCCAAAGAACTGACCAGAGCAGCCAAGAGCTGTCCCATGTTCTGTGGGAGCAGCCTGTGGAAAGGAAACACATTAAAAATCCTTCACTGCAAAGGATGTGACAGGAGGGGTGCAGGAGCATTCTCAGGAGCACTGCCCAGGCACGAGCAGCACAACTGCACCTTCCAAATGCATCACCAGGCATGGCTTGTGCAGCTCATTCTGGCCCTGCATGCTGCAAACCAAATGATGGCACAAGGTTAAGAACAATAAACAAGCAATAACTTGAGGAGCAGCCACCCCCCTACTTTTTTCACCCTTGAATCTGTCAGTGACATTTCAGTCCAGCTCATACTCCACTCAACTTCCAACTCACAATCTCAACTTCAGTAAAACCAATGCAGTAAATTACCAGGATTGTAGCCTCTACTGGTGCTTTAAAAAAAGTTAGAAAGTGAAATAAAGCAGTAATTTTATTTTTAAAAAAGCTTAAACCCAAAATATGTCAGTCTTAATTTTTGGAAGATGTCATTAAACTCTCATGCTTCAGCTGTTTATGGCAAGAAGTTTTCCACTGTAGCACTGCAATCTTTTCTCTAACACCTTATTTACATCTTTATCTCAGTCTGCACTCCTGCCAGCCAAGCAGCAACTCACTCAAAAGGATTTCACTATTACGCCTCCAAACAAGCCACTGCATATGATTGTTACTGCCTAAAAGAAGAAATAAAACATTAATTGCCTTGTAGAAGCCGTTTTGCACAGCATTGGCAATTTTAACACAATGATGAGCTGGCCTTTGTTTTTTAACCTTCTCCTGTAAAACTCACATTTGCTTTACAATTCTCTCAGCCTGCAGACTGTGAGACTAAATCTTGCTATTCATCTGCTGTGCTCTGGAAGGCTCACTGCACACTCACCCGGGACTGGGAGCAGTTCTGGGTCCCTGGCACAAAAGTGGGAGATTCTTTTGGTACAGTGACAGAAATGGCCAATTAATGCATTCTGAAAGCCAACAGTGACAGTTTTGAGAGTTACCAACACAAATGCAGCAGGATTTAAGACACTGATTCTAAACATGACACTTTTGTCCTACACACAAGGTGTAACATATAAAAATCAGAGTTTTTTTCCTTCAGAAGGCATGAGGTGGTGAAACCATGTATGTGGTGGTGCAGCTGCTGCAGCTGAAGAGCCCAATAACTGATTGTCCAAGAAAAAACATTCACAAAAGTTTTATTAAAAAAATTCCCCTTTCACCTCAAACAAGTGAAGCTTAAGTTCTGTACTACTAGGTTATGTTTAGAAAAATGGAAATAATACAGTAATTTTTGAAGGCTATACATTGTAAAATCCCATAAGTCAGCATAATTTTGGACTGTGCAAGCAAATATAGCAAGTATTTCAGATGTTATTTATTTGGTCCATCAGATGTACAGTATAGTAGTAGTATCTGAGTTTACAAAACATCAAATATAAATAACCTGAAACTGTAACAATACACAAAAATTTGCTTCTTACACTGACATACCAGGCAGTACGAGCTGAAAAACTGGAGTAAATTAACAGTTTTACAGAAATGTACATAGTGCCAGCTGATGTTTAAGAACACTGTTAGAATGTGGCACTAATTTGCTTTGTTGGATTTTCTTTACTTGTTCAGGGTGTGAAAAATGTTTAGGACTAGGCTAAAAATGTTAATTCTTCAAGCATCTGTGATTTTGTGAATGCTGGAGGTGGAGCAGTCACACTTGCAACATGGCCTCAGAAAGGGATAAGCAAATATGCAGGCAGGCCACTGCTGGGAAACTTTAAAGGTAATCACTGAAAAAAAAAAAATGTAGTTGCTTAAAATGTGGGCATCTGGTGATGGCCCTTTCACTAAACAAAAGCAGGGTTTTTTTTGTCCTGTTGTACAATACCTAAAAGGTATTTACACAAAAATACCATGCTGTTTTCATGTTTAGGTAAATACTTATCTGTAGGTATTCACAGACTATATTTCCACTACATTTATATATGGAATACAGAAAAACCTTTCTGAGTCTATTGATACAAGAGCTTTATCATCGAGAGAAACAGACACAAATTATTTGGTATCCACTTTGAACCAAGACCTTAGAGTTAGTCTAGTTCTGGACATTTTTCACATCCCAGCACAATCTGCTGTTACAGTATGACATTATGTGAATCACTTTGCCAAGGGGCCCGTGGAGGTTCCCCCAATGCTCTTCATCTTGCTCTTAGCTCAGCACACGCTCTTCGCCCCGACGCACTCGCAGCCTTTCTCTTCAAGTTTCCTCTTGTGGCTCCTGCTCTCCTCCTCGCCCAGGCTGCTGGCAGCCCCCTCATCCTCAGACTCCACGATCATCAGGTCATCCTGCTCCTGCTCAGCCCGAGATCTCTTGGCCCCTCCACACTCACAGCCCTTCTCCAGCTTCCTCTTGCGGCTCCTGCTCTCCGCATCCGCAGCGTTGCTGGAAGTGCCTTCGTCCTCAGAGTCAACAATCACCACGTCCTCCTGCTCTGGAGCTGCAAAAGAGGTGCCTGAGATTCAAATGGATCCTGCAGTGGATGCAGGCTACTCTCAAACCAGTTTTCCTACATAAAAATTGAAGCATTCTTTGCCATGCAACTGCAAGAGTGTCACTGTTGAGTCAGAAATGATACAGAGAAACGAGTGACACACTCCAGGCATTCTCAGAAGGTGCAACCCATTCCTTTTTACACTCTAGTTCACTACAGGTGGACCTGATGGGTCCTTTAATCAAAACACCATCACCGTTGGTTAATTAAGAAACCACCCCTTTGGCAAGCATCTCTATGGGAAAACAGTTTGTTAAAAACCACCTGCAGATTGTTTACAGTTCTTTCTCTCCAGCTCCCTCAGACCCATTCATGGGAAAGCTTATCTCTCTGACCAGACTGTCACATCCACACAAGAGTTTCTTAAATGTGCCTGAAGTTACTATAAAATATGATTTTTACACTGGTGTTCATTCTTCACTACAGGTGTGGAAAATACTGCAATAAGCCAAAAGTATGGGAAATGCATTAGTTAGCACTTTTTTTTCATTTACAAAGCCAAAGAATTGCTGCTGTCTGCAGCAGTTGCTGGGAATAGAAGTTTTGCACCCAGCAAGCTCTAGAGCAGCCTCTCCTTTCCTGACTGCCCTCACAGAACTCCAGGAGAGGCCACATTTCAGGAGAGAGAGGTGTCAAAGAGAGGGAGAAGTGGAAGGGTGAGCAGACTTACAGAGCTAAAGGACAACAACGGAGAGTATGAAGAAGGGGAGAGCCAAATGTGAACTTTCAAGACATCTAGAGGATTTTGTTTGGTTTTAAACACAAATTCACTGTAAAAACGTATTAAATTATGCAATTTCTAATACAATTTAGAGGAATTTTTAGCAATACTCTTAAAATTTAGTTTTCCTTCAAACAAGAGGGAAGGAACTACTTACTTTGTGTCTTAAATCTGTGCACGTATCTTACAGGCAAAGGAACACCAGGTAAGTAAGAATTTCAAAGTTTATGTACTATACATTTCTGTCCTTCTGTCTCTTTGTAAAAATTGTAAATGTGCATTTTTCTATTTACTGTTAGTTATACAGAGAGGCAACTTAAATGTCTTTTACTGTGTGTTGGCAAAGTTCAATCACACAACTGAAGACAACTTTAACTGGACTGCACTAGAGAAGGACTGCTTTGTTTAATATTGATTACTGCTGATTACCTGTTGATGTTGAGGGCTGTGCTCCATCATCACTACCATTGCTAATGTTCCTGGATGCTGGTTCTGATGGTTTAGGGCCAATTCTTTCAGGGGCATCACCAACAACTTCAAATTCTACATCTTTTTCTAGGTCTTCACTGCAGAAAAATACACATGCTTTTAAACAGCCAGAAAATAAAATCCTGTCTTTTACACAACAAACAACCAATTCAAGCATTAGAGCACGCTGTAACTGTGACAAAATGAGAAAACATACCGAAAAAGAGGAAAATCTGTTCAGTCCTCTTTTATAATTTATGCTTTGTCTATTCCTAAACACTATTCCACCCAGTGCTACCAACTCCAAATGCTTAGGAATCAGAAAAACCATTGCCTGAGCTTACCTTTCTTCCCTAACAGCACAGCCCTCCTCCCACTGAACATGCAGTGTGAGTTTCTGTGTGTCTGTTACCTCCCCAGGGTTAAACACTCACCCCAGTGAGCTCAGAGGGACTTCTGAACACAGGTTCAAGGAGAGCATCTATTATCCCAGCAGGCTGGGGTTTTTTTGCCTTTCTAGATTTTAGTTTTTTTTTTTTTAATGCCAGTTTCTTGCTTGTCGGTTGCCCCACATGTTAATTTGTTTTTGCAATGTATTCTTATGTTGTGTAACAACAAATTACTGAAATAAACCTCTTTCACTTATCACTATAAAAAACAAAACAACAACCAAACAAGACTACAACAAAAAAGACACAAAACAAAACCCCTTAAACTATAATTTAATAAGAAATAACCATTCCTCTTTTGCCTTTATATTTCCTTTCAGCAGCTTAATCTTTCAACTTTGTTCATGTATTTAAATTGTGAGTGAAAAATTCCCTGTGGAACCATTCCATGTATATACACAAAACATTGATTTCAGAATCCTTACCTGTGAAGCACATTGATTAACAGAGTGTAGTCCTGGAGGAAATCATCTGCTTGTAGTCGACTGCCATTTCGAATTCCAAAGTCTGATAACTTCCTGTGGTTATTTGCTACAAAAACAGTAAAAACTTGCAGTGTACAGAGCTATTTATAGAAAGATCTTTACACCTGAATAAATATGGAGTACTCCAGAACTTTTATGTAAGAACATAGGATTAACATGTATTAGCTACATTTAAATTAAAAGCTGACATTTAAGCCTATTAGGAGTTGAAGCTACTTATGATGTTTGATTTATTTACTCCTCATGCCATCCTGTTCAAGCACTTCACAATTACTGCATTTGGGAATATTTTGGAGATGCTTTGTGGCATCATGAACAGAGCAGCACCTATGAGCTGGCAAATGCAGGGGTGCCTGTTCCTGAGAGGAATCCTGACACACCAGCTGAGCAGTGCTTCGTGCAGGAAAGCTGAGCTGCACATGCAGCTTGCACACAACAGCCCTGGCTGTCCTCAAGCCACTCCCAACACTCACAAACCCTCCTCAAACACTAATGCACAGGGTGAGCACTGCAATGTCTGCTACACACCTACTCTGCAGAGTCTGTTCCAAGGGTTTGAGGACTCTTATCCCAGACCCTCAGGAGCATACATACCTTCTGTTTCACCTTCTTCTGAAGAGATCAGGATAGTTCCCTTTCCATCCTCTATTTGTACATCTGGTGCTACCATAGCAAATTTTTCTTTCAGTATCTGAAAATGTAAATATATTAAAATATATTAAATCTCTGACTTAAAAAGATTTATTAAAAAAAAACCCTGAATTTGTTGATTTTATTATTCTGGCTCATTTTCAGGCATCTACTGAAAGCCTATACTTTTTTGTTCACTTCCACAAACAAAATTGTTATATTTTTGAGGTCTGATACAGGTTCATATAAGCTAGAAAATTTTCTTTGAATACTTCATAAAATGACAGGATTACAAACCAATTGTGACCACAACTGTAATGTAGCTACTGAACACTCAACTGAAACGCAAATTTCATTTTTTTGCTCTCAGATACGAATAGGTTTTAAAACCACCAAAATTTACAAAATACAAACATACTTTCACAAGACATACAACACAGATGGGCAAGAAGCATATGGCTAATCAGCTCTTCTTGTAGCTGAGAGAAATGTATAGTAAATATAAACAGGAGATGCCAGGTCAAAATACACTGTGTATAATACACTACAGCAAATACCTAATTTTAATAATTTACAGTATTAGATTTGAAATGAAAGCTGTAACTGTAGCTCAAGATTTACCTTATCCTGGAGTGTCAACACAGTAACTTTGTGTGTGTTAAGTTTCACAGTCACTTCTGGCTTACTTGCACATACATAACAATTGGGATTTGGTGGATCCAAAGCACAAGGAACCAACAGCTTCTTCCTGGGATTTGGCTGCTTGTTCAGAAAAATCTTGAGGACAGACAAGAAGAAATCAGGTTATTCTGTAATCAGCAGCATGTCTAAAGCCTCTTTTCCTGCAGATTTCTTGTCCTGTCTGACAGGCTGTGTTGTTTCCTACTCCTCTGTGCTGTGCCTGCTGAGCAGGAGTCTCACAGTACATTTCTATTAACTCACAGGAATTTACAGATCCTTAAGACCTGCACTTCTCTTTTCATTGTGACTGAAAGTTCCCAGCATATTCAGAATCTACTGAAGCAACAAGTGAGGGACAGTAAAACTACACAACAGTGAAAAAATGTTAAATGTAACTTTTAAACAAATAATAAATAGCAGGAAAGCAAAAGCATTTTATTCTCACTTACCGTTCTACACTGATCTATTTTCCCCGATAAAATCTTCAAACCCTCCAGCACTATCAGCCCAGCAATCACTGCATTGGTAGTGGCTATAGCTGGGATAATATTTCCTGCCATTGCTGCAAAACAAACCAGTATGCAGGTTTTTAACAGCAGAAGAAAAAAAGAAGATTGTAATTTAAATAAAACAATGTTCCATTTTATCCTTACACTTGATATCAAATCTGCTCTTCATGTTCATTCCAAACACATGCATCCTGAGGTTTGCAGCAGCAGTGACAAAATCCATGGCAGAAGGGTCATCCTAAAAAGAAGTCAATACAAAAACCATTTAAAAATCAGATTACTCATTAGAAAGACTTTGCTACACATGGTTCCTAAAACCTTGAAAGCCAGAATTAGAAAAAAACCCCACCTGTACAAAAATTTCATTTCAAATTCAATATACTTCCTCTTTCAGATGGTGTACTCAGATCAGTAACACTTTAAATACTAACTACAGATTCTAAACATGTATTTCAGTAGCAAATTAGTATATCTGTACTAATAAAATACCTTGTACATTATAAAAATGTTTAAATCCTAAGTCTTACAATGTTTCAAACGTTTTCAACATTGAATTTTAACTGTGAATCAGTTTCAAACACCGGGTGTTTCAGAGAGAAGTATTTGTACTATTGGTTGTAATAATATTCTAATATTTTGCCTCCCCCCCATTTACAGACTGCTTTTTCTTATGCCAAATGATAACTGACTGAAGTGATACTGTGTGTGGTGATAAAAAAGAAAGTTCTTGTCTTCTTCAACAGAATTTGTGTTGCACACCCATCATCAGCTGATTGCTCATAACCTCAGTAAACCCCCAGCTACTGACACCTGGCTAAGAGCATGCACTGGAAACAGATAAGGGAGAAATGAAGCTGCATTATTTAAATATTTTCAAAAATCAAAACACGACAAATACTTGTGAATTTGTGCTTTTATGAGCTGGAGAATTTGGTGAATTAAGTAATTCACAGCACAGCAGTTACTCCCTACCCTCAGTGACTGACACAATATAGCATTTAAAGAATGAATTTCTTTACATATGGAAACTGTTTCCATAAGGTGCCAGATAGTTTTGTGTTAAGTAGTATCACTTGTGAAGAACACTGCAAACTAACCTTATCCCATATAAGGGCTTCTCCATCAGCCTTCTCAGCCAGGTGAAGACTCAGGGTTTTAACACTCTTTGAAAACAGGTCTGCATAGCTCCTGACATTGAGAACCTGCTGATCCTTCAGCACTGCAGAGCTCTCATTCTGCTGGTCAGGTACGTTTTGCTCTTTGGGGAAAAGGAGAAAAAAAAAATCAGGAATATTTGTAAATTCCACAGAAGTTATCTCAAATAACTTTACAAATTCAGCAGAATTCAGTATTTTCTAAATTGAAGAATAATATCCTTAACCAGCAGTAGCCCAAACATTTTATAACAAATCTGCTTTTAAAACTGAAACTACAGCTGTGCTATCAGTCACCTAAACATGCACAAGTTACAGCAAACATAAATTTTCAACCAAACAACTTGCAGAGATAAATCTTTTAATTGCTTACAGTAAGGTGTCCTAGAATAAGCTGACATAATTTTATTAAATGTGTGTTTTCTACTGCCAATACTGAGCATCTAAAACAACAACTGCAAAACAGTCTTAGAGAAAGTGTTGTCTATACAGAGAAAAAATTGAAATCTTTAGGAAATGTAAAGAATTAATATGTTCATTATCAGATCTCAACTGTGGCAGTAAAAAAAAAGTAAATATCACAGAGATGCATTAATAAGCAGCAGGTATTATTTACAAGTGTACAGTAGGAGGAGGGACAGTTACCTTGCTTTTGTACCTCAGCCCAGTCCAGTGGCACTGGAGGCTTTCTTTTCCTCCACAGCTTATCCATTGTCAGCAGATATCTAATGTCATCTTTGAAAAGCTGGAAACATGAAAAAAAATCAAATTAAAGGGAGGAAAAAAGACACTGAAAAATCAGCATTACATTGATGAGGTTATGATTTTCTCCTTGACAGTATTTTCAACTACATAAAAATAGATTCTACAATCTTAGTCCCTACTCTCTAATACTCATTGCATAGAGTAGACATAGTTCTGATTAATCTGGGGAGGAGTAAAGTGAAAAATCAAGAAACAGTAGTTCAAAGAGTGGTTTACCTGTCTACTGAAGCCATCCCTACAGTTCTTTGTATGCCCTCTCTGAGACAAATGAATGAACATGCCAATGAATTCCCAAAGAAAAGTTATTGCTACCTATGAACATTACATTCAAGCTCATTTCTTCTACTTATCCACTTTCAGTAACTATGTAGAACAAAAACAACTAAATCAGTTTGTCTTTCCTTATGCCAGAGCCTGATATTGCACAGATGACTGACAGCTTTTAGGTCATCAGATTGGTTCTGATTATGCCCACTGCAATTCCAGATGTCAAACAGACCCTTTCCCATGAAAAGTAATGCTCAAGTTTGATTTAACTTTACACAACCTCATGCATTTCAAATAAAGACATTTATTTGGTGTAAAGAACATACCTTAGTAAAAAGTTTAACTGGATCATAGCCAGTGGATTTAGCCCACTCCTTAGTTGAAACACGTTTAATCTCACCATCTTCATTGGATGCTAATGCTCTGGCTTCTGCTTCTGCTGGCTCCCCTATTAACAAAGTGATAACCAATATTTTAAATTTAAAAATAAATCCTATCCAAATATTACCCCCAGAGTCGATTACCAAAATTATGCAGGGAGCATAAAATGGCTTTATTGCACCCAACAAAAGCTGAATTAGGCACAGTGTGTTTGTTCCTCTTTGCCTCTGAAACTGCAACTCACTGACTTAACCTGGTATCACCCAACTCCTTTATTGGCAGAAACAATGAACAATTGTTTCCCACTATTTTTTTCCACATAATGTTGCTACTTCAGAAATGTCTTACCAGTCCTTTTAGCAGTCTCTTTTCTAGCTAAAGAGTCTTAGTTTGGTTGGGTTTTTAAAACAAACAAACAAAATCAGTTTCCTATCTCTGGTTCTTTTTAAACAAAAAAAAATCTCTGTAAAGATACAAATAATTTTCTTTCTTTCCTAGTCACCTCCAACAGTTGCTATCATGATTTCTAATAATCAGATTGATGTTTTCATAGAACTATTTATTAACATCTTGACTGAATGAGAAAAATCAACTCAGAGACCATCACTTTATGTGTAAATTTGGGAATGTTTCCCCTCTTTCACCAATGCATCATTTGCATTATTTCATATTTATCTGCCTCATCTACCATTGCCCAGTTATTCTGTATTGCAAAGCATTTTACTACTTTTCGAAGTTAGGTCTCATCTTTTTGACTCTGAGTGACTTTGCCTAATCACCTGTGCCGAACAGCACACATCTCCCATCTGAGACTCCTCCAATCACCATTTACCTTTATCATTCAAGTAGTTTATCCACTTCAGGATCTTCAGCCTTTTTTGTCCCCTTGGCTGCTTATGTCCCTCAGATTCCACTCAACAGTTTTTGGGTCTGCCCCCTGGACATTCAGAGCAGCCTAAACCAGACACACACTACACAGGCTTGCTGATTCCTTCCAGGGACCCACAGAGCCCTGCTGGGCACAACTTCCCTTATAAATGTTGCATTAACTCTTCCCTGGATGTCCTGGTTTGGGCTGGGAGAGAGGTAATTTTCTTTCTAGTAGCCAGCCCAGTGCTGTGTTTTGGGTTCTGCAGGAGATAATGTTGGTAACAGGCTGATGTTTCAGCTGCTGCCAAGAGGTGACTCCAAGTCAGGGACTTTCCAGTTTCCTGTGCTCTGCCAGTGAGCAGGAGCACAAGGAGCTGGGAGGGAGCAGAGCCAGCACAGCTGACCTGAACTGAGCACAGGGATATTCCAGACCTCAGAACATCCTACTCAGCACATCAGCTGGGGGAGTTGGCTGGGAGGGGCTGATCTCTGCCTGGGGACTGGCTGAGCAGCCACTGGCCAGTGGGCAGTCACTTGTTTGTCTTGAATTTTATCCCCCCTCTCTTTATTCCAGTTGTGATCAATAGTATTACACATTTGTTCCCATTATTAGCTGCTCTTACCCCAGCCTGTGAGGCTCCCTAATTTTGTGTGGCTCTCCCTGCTCTGGGCAGGGCAGTGAGTGAGGGCTGTGCAGTGCTGAGCTGCCAGCTGGGGTCAAACGTGGACAGTGCCACCCTGTGTGACCACAGCACCCTGACCATGGGCAGTCTGTCACTGCAGACACCAGGCTCCAGCTCAGCACCCCTGGAACTGCCCTGCTGTCTTTACTTAAATAAGTGGCATTGCATTTGCTACCTGTCAACTACCTCAGCCATTGTTTTGAGTGATTTTATATTGCCACTCTTGTTAAGACTCACCTATTTCATTCTGCACTTCCTGTAGGGACAACCTGTCCAGTGATCACTATCTGATGCTCAAAGCATTTGAAGAGTCGGAGGATCCTCTAAGCTCCCCCTCCCAAGTCCATTCATCTATCAAAGGATCCAAAAGAAGCAACCAACAATGATGCTTATTCACCTCATAGGAACTATGATAACTGTCCTTACAGAGAAATAATGAATAGCTCTAAAAATATCACTCAAAATGGACACACTTCCTATGTAGATTAATGCTCAAGTGTTGCAGGCTAGAAAAGCTCAAACACAATTCCTGAAGTTTCCTTGCAAACCCTCAGCAAGGAGTGGGAATTGCAGAGTGACTACAAATATCTGTTCCAAAAACAAGCCTCCCAGAGGCCAGAAACAGAATCTTCTTTAAAGAAAACTGAGCTGAACTCTCTAAGCTTAAGAAATGTACAGAAAGGAGTTATAATCTCTGAAACAGAACGTTTCAGTAACAGGGCAAGCCACCAGTTATATCACACTCACAGGCAGCTTCAGGATCAGCTCTGTCAGGTGAGACTTCTTGATCAGCATCTTCTTCTCCAAACAACTGGCTATATAATAATTAAGAACAACAAGACCAGAATTTCAGCATATGTGGTTAAAGACTCATATATTTGCTAATGGATATATATTAATTTTATGATTCTTGCTTTCAGACAGACTGCCACTTCATACATTGCTTTTTAACATGCTGGGATTCATCACACGTGGACTTAACATGGGCAACACAAAATGCCCAATATGAAAGTGAATTCAGCAAAACAGTTTTCTGTATAATTCACTCAGTAGCTCATCCAATATTCAGCCTAACATTTACACTGCAGTACTAAATGCATTTTTAGAACCTCTGGGATATCCAAGATTCCAACAAACTTGTTAAAACATGCATTAAACTGAAAAATGTGCTTACTTCATACAAAGATGAATAATAAAGCAACCTTAACCTACACTGCTGTGCCAGACTACTCTGCCAGATTTTTTGTGCTATTAGAGCAAAGCCCAAATACTAATCAACCTTCCATCTTTATAACCACCCCAGCACCCAGGTCAAGGAACTGGAGGTTTCACCATAATCTATCTAAATAAATTTAAAATTAATTTAAAATCCATTATAATAATTTTTTAAAGTGTGTCAATTTTATTTCTTTCTCTGTGTGTTTAGAAACCAAAAGAATGAACCACAGTACCTGTTTCTTTAAAAAAGTACTTACTTGAACAAATACTTGGCCCACACAATGCAATGGATAGGCTCTGAGGGCGTGTTTCGGATGGTGCAGCCTGGGAAAGTTTTCTGAGTTGGTTTAGGCTGACATTCATAACATTCTGTCACTCCCTGTGAAAAATGAAGCATTTACTTGTCACTCTGAGAAGGCTACTGATCATTTGGGCTATTAACAGATGAGCTGTAACTCTATCTCCAAACACCCCCTCCCTGTTGTCTAAAATAGCCAATGGCAAGGGTGACACCCCCCTAACCTTTTTGATAACAGTTACTTGTCCCAGGTAGCCTGCAGTTCCACTCTCTATAAGAGGAATATCAGCAGCCAGACACATCCTGTTCACATGGTTACGGGCAGCTGCAAATCAAGAGGGTTTTAAAGAAAAAATTTGAATAGTTAAGAAAAAAGAAGTTTTGCTTCTCCAAATTCAAACTAGCATCCTATGCACTTATCTTTAACATACCTTGTTTCTCTATAGAGCATTTTCACAAAGCCCCATTTCCCATTCTCACATGGACATTAACAAACACAGCAAACCAGCTGATTACAGCCACCCTGCACCCACAGTACCCAGCAGGTCCCATGAAGCAGAATTAGCAGGGCACATTTCCTTTCAGAGCACCTGCAGAAGCACTAACCACCCCTTCACTCTCTAGCAAAGCCCACGAGGCTCAGTGCAGCTGCAGATGGGTTAGGAGGATGCCTGTTATTCAAAGGACACTGCAGCAGGGAAGGAGCTACATGTGCAATATAAAATCAGTGAAAACTTCACCTCTGTTATCCAGAGCATTCATAACCAACGTAAACTGGCGGAAGAACTCTACGTTATAGTCAGGGCTATGGAAAACAAAAAAAACATTTCAAATGGCACATCCAAGCTCCTGGTTACTACTGCACAACAGAAACTCTACACATGCAACCAATGTGATAAATTGCACATCTTACACATTTATAAATTTAGCTACCCTTTAACTGCCCCATTTGTCTTCCACCCACTTTAAAGCTGGGTGAAAGCATGAATTTTATGCTGCTGGAAGGAAGCTACTGCAATTAGTACTAATTTGACCAATGAAACAGGCAGACAAGGGAAAGTGATTAAACTACTCTGACCTAATGAGTAAATTGGCTGAGCTGTGGTAACTGACCTTAAAAACCATCAGCTGTAGCTAAAACATGCACACTGTAATTACCACAGCCCATCAGACTGTGCATAATTCATTGTGCTGTGATAGCTCCACTGGTTTGACTGTGTGGCCGTACCCTGAGGAGCCAACACATGGCACCTTAAATCCTGACACTTCAGTTATCTTTATGGTGCATTTTTCTGACTGAAACAAGAAGGTGCAGAAGAAGAGAGAGAAAAGAGGAAACAGGATTAACAGTTTCAGGAGAAGGAAGCAGTGAGTCAGTGTTTCACTGGCTAATAGCAACATCAGAGTTCAAACTTCCATGGTACAGAATATTAGCTCTTTCAGAAACTGGGGCAAATATAAATTAAAACATGAGGAACAGCTAATGGAAACCTACATAATCTTGTACTCTACTCATTGGTTGCAGCTCATAAAGACTAAATTTCAACAGCTTGGGGCATATATAAATGACAGTTACCTACACACACAGAGAGGACTTAATTTTGTTAATCACAGTCTCAGGATTCACATGTCTCTTAATTTAATTATTGCTCAAGACTTCAGGACATCCTTACAGAGTAGAAACTCATGGCAAATGTTGCCAATAAAATGAAAAACAGACACAAACAAATTACTAGAGCTTACTACCAGACCTTAAAACCCATGCAAAAGCCACACTCCCACTCAAGTGCATGGTAGTTCACATTTACAGCTATTTCTCCTTACTGAGGAAGCTTTGCAAAATACCTTAAAGCACACCATTGCAGCATTTAAATAACACAGTACTTGCAAATCAAACATGTAATTAGAGCTTAAAACCAAACATACTTCATGATGCTATCATGGTAAGCTATAATATTAGCTTCTGGACAAAACTGTAACACGCTTTCCTTGGCAACCTAGAAACAAAACAAAAAAAAAAGAAAACAAAAAAAACACTTATTATTTCTTCCTTCCTTCTAAAAGACAGAATTGATACCAGCTGTGTATTGAGTAAGTTGACTACCTTAAGAGATTTAAATACTTTAATAAAGAAATGCTGTGGATAGCCATGATCAGCCAACCAACACTTACCTCCTCCCAGCAGAAACTAAATTGTGACAAGTTTCTAACACTATCCATAAAATAATACTGAGTAATGAGCTTTCACTTTTTCCTTACCTGTGATTTTGATCTTCCAACATGTTTCTTCTGAAACAGAAACTGTCTGTTGAGATTGCTGACATCAATAGTATCCAAATCAATCTACAAACACACAAGAGAGGCATTTCACTTTCATTGGTACAAAAGGAACAAAACCAATAACACAATTTGAAGAAAAGACAGTTGGCCAAAATGCAGAAACTTTACAGACCCCTTCTCAGCCCTTTCAGGTGTCACATCAGACCTACAGCACCTGAGGAGGCACAAGTGGTCACCTCTGGCTGCTGGCAGGGGACTGTGACAGAAGTGCAGAGCTACACGAGAACAAACTTTCTGCAGAGAGCCCAGCTGAAACTGCAGCCCCACACAGTGAGCAGAGCCACCACCCACGGCCCTGCTCGCACAGGGTGGGGATTTCAGCAGCAGCTCCTGAGGAGCAGAGCACAAGCTGGGTGGGAAATGCAGAAATCCATCAGACAGGTCCAGGCAGCCCCTCCCAGCCCAGGAAAGGCCCCACACCAACTGGTCCTTCCACCCTACAGAGCACAGCTCTGAGCACCTCAGCCAGGGAAGCCAGGGCTGCTCAGCCATCTCACACACACTGCATGCAGGGCAAAAGCTGCCACTGCCTGGACCCAGGATAACAGCCTAAGTGCACATTAACAAATGATAAAGTCCACTTATAAAAGAGAAATCCAATCACACAATCCAGAAGTTTAAAAACACACAGCACAGAGCACACAAAGGATGCCATGACTGCAATTCCCCTAAGAGCTATGCTTCCACTCATTAATATATCCACAGGAACAGCAGAAATCCCACAAGAATTAAAATGATTTAACTAGAACTCTGACATTTATTCCTACCTTTGTTACCACCACTTTTTGTGCAATTAAAGATTCTTTGATCAACAACTCTTGTTAGAAGTCGTCTCCTGTCCTTAACATTTTAATGAGGGGAGTGAGAGTTTTTCTGAGATATTTCAGAGATTTTTCTGAGATATATCCGAGATATCTCTCCCAAATTCCCCCAGGTGATGCTGACATACTCAGCACAGGAACACCTTCAGCTACCCAGAGAGCACTCAGACTGTGCAGTGTGAACTTTAAACGTGACTGCTCAGGCTGTTCTCACAAGCTCCTGACTTTATTAATTCAGGTTTAACCAAACCTGAGTTATGAACAAAGCTCAGTACACACTCAGTGAACACCTCGGCACCAGAGATCCAAATCCCAGCATTAATCTACCTCTTTTCTCAAGGGAGTATTTTCAATTGAAGGACTAAGTTTTAACATAACAAAAACTGCAATAGCTACAGAGTTTTATTTCAACAGTTAATAAAAGCACCTGTGGATATAGAGCAAACAAAAAGATACAACGTTTTGAAAATATAGAGCTGAGAGTGCAAACATTCCTACCACTGTAACACAGTAACTATCCATAGTCTGGTCTCTTTTCATGAAAATAGCATTTGCATAATTCACATTTCTACCTCTGTTCCTTCCTCAAAAGACACACAGCTTGCTTAGTCCAACGCCAGAAAGCCCAAGAACTTCAAGGGAAAACAATAAAGTGCAAAACTCTGTTAAAACCTTCACTACCCAGAAAGCTTTGAATATTTCAACTGGAGAAGATGACAAGCAACATCAGCTCCTGCTGAGAACAAGAATTACAACTAAAGGGAGCAAAGGGAGTTCTCCAGAAGGAAAACTTGAGACCACTAGACCTCAACAGAAGCTTCAGTCTAGCTGAGAATGATGAGAATTTAACAGCTCACTTATAAGGCAACTACACTGCTCCCATTTTGGTAACATGGAAGAAAAGGCATCATCACTTAAGAACTTTTATTCATGCTCTTAATTCAGACCTGGATCTGAAAAAAAAAATTTTGTTCTTCATTCACAGGGCAAGGGTATGCCTTTTGACACTATACTTAAGTCCCATATTAGTTAGTTGTCTGGTATTAAAAACTACTGATTTTATTTTTTTAAAAAAAGCACAACTTACTTATAAAAAGTATTTTCAGATCTTCAAGTTTGTTAATATTTAATAACCGAGGCAAACTCTCAACAATATCACAAATGCTGCCAAAAGCACTTTATTCTGCTAATAGCAAATTCCCTCTTTGGGTTACAAGTCTTCTTTTGCTCTCACCTTGTCTTCTACCCACCTGTTATCAAAACATTATTTCTGTGTTGCATGGAACACTGCCAGCAATATTGTCACATGAAGGCAGATCCAACGTGTATTTAAGTTACGGGGGTGCCCCCAGTCAGCCTGGAAAGGCAATGCCAACCCCCAAACTATAACAAGGGAAACAAAAAGCACAGCCCGATGAGATTTATGCGTAATGACTAAATGGAAAACCAGGAGCTTTAAGCTGGGCTGTAATGGACTGCAGGAGTACACGACTGACACAGCAGAGCAGGGGAGAAAAGGAGAGGAACAGTGCAGAAAATGCTTCCACTCCTCTGCAGTTATTTATTTCCCTGGTGCAATGTTCACATTGGATAGGCTCTCAAACCAAAAGGGAAATTTGGGATTAAGCATATTCTACAAATTCAAAAAGCATTCCAGTAGGAAAGCCCAAGCTGTAAGAAGAACAAGGCAAACCAGTAACTGTTTTCTTCTAGAAGCTGATATGGTTTTAGATACGAGCTGCTTGGCTCAACAAGTCTGGCTGCAAACCCAAACTCCTCACAACCTGTCACAAAATTCTCAGATGTGACTCCTGAGCACGTTACTAAAAAGGTATTGAAGGAAACAGACCTCTGCTCTAGCGGGATGTAAAACCATTTGCTCTTCTTTACTACAATAGAGGTGTGGACACCACGCAATCATAGTTTCACCAACAGTATTTCTCTCGATCTCTTTTCATTACTACCCTCTCACATCTGCCCTTCCCGCACGCGTTCACAGATTAATATCTGGAAGCAAAAGTGAAAGCAGGAGCCCGCGGGAAGCGCCAGCGCTGACGGGTTTACAGCCCGGGATCTGCAAGTGCAGTTCACCCCTCCGGGGGTTCCTCGCTGCGATTCCTCCCCGTCCCGCGCCCCCAGCCCCGGCAAAGGCGGCACTCGGCACAAGTGAAGACTTCCGAGATACCGCCGGCAGCGAGCGCGGCACAGCGCGGGGTCCCGGGCGGTTCCACCCGCGGGCTGGTTCGGCCGTGCAGGAAGGGGCCTGAGCTCGGCGGGGGAAGGAGGAGCTCCCAGCCCGGCGGGAGCGCGGCCCGAGGGGGGCGGCGATGGCGCGCAGGCCGCGGCCCCTTTGTGGCGCCCGGCCCGGCGGTCCCGCGGCGGCTCTGGCGGGCCCGGGCGTTTTCAAACCGCGCACGCACCGCGGCGGCGGAGCGGCCCCGCCAACACCGCGGCCCCCGAGCGGCACCGCGGCCCCGGGCTCGGCCTCCCTCCGCCCGCCAGCCCGCCCGCCCCGGCTCCCGCCCCGGCATCGACCCGCACCACGTAAATGTTGCTGAAGCCGGTGAGCACCAGGTTCTTGAGCAGCTCGCAGCCGATGCCGCCGGCCCCCACCACCAGGACCCGCGCCTGGGACACGGCCTGCGCCAGCTCGGGGCGCAGCGGCCCCGCCAGCGCCGCCGCCATGACGGACACGGCGGCGGCTCCGCGCGCCTCCTCACGGGCCCGCCGCGACCGAGCGCCGCCCGCCCGCGCGCAGCGCCCCCTGGCGGCCCGGAGGGCCCCGCGCTGCCCGGGAACACCGCGGCGGGGCCGGGCCGGAGGGCCGCGGGTTCGAGCCCCGCTGCCGCCGAGAGCCCCGCACGCCTGCTGCAACAGCAGATTCTTATTGTTTTCTAATTTTTAATACATAATAATATGATATTGAACTATAATATTGCAGTTTAACATTATATCATTATTAAATGAAATAAAAATTAAATAGTTTATATGTTAAAGTATAATATAGAAACAATTTTAATATTGAACTATATATAATATAGTTCAATATTAAAATTGAACTATACATATTAAATATGTATCATGCAAATATACATATTTAATATTTTATATGTTTAAGATTTTTTTGCATATTATTATATTATATTATATTATATTATATTATATTATATTATATTATATTATATTATATTATATTATATTATATTATATTATATATATTATTATAATTATTATGAAGAGAGAGCAAATAGGATTTGGAAAATGCTCCCAAGCACATGACAGGATTCATGGGGTGTCCTGAGCAGGGCCAAGACTTGAAGATCCGGATGGGTCCCCTCCAACTCAGCATATTCTATGATATTTTTAATATATTTATTTCTAATGTATTTTACGTTATTATATTTGTTTTTATGACTTCACTTGCCCCCAGAAGTTGACATGGTAAGCTACAATTCTTCCTTAAAAACACAGTTTTGCCAGCATTCCATCACTCGCGTGGAATTTCCTCTCCTGCCCACCTCCCTTTATTTTAAACCCACACTTTTAGTGCATTAATTTATGTTGTAGCGTTAAACCTGTACAGAATGCTCTACGGAAACTGAAATTCCTTTTCCTTCAGTCAGTGAAGATTCTGCAGTTCAGCCTAAGCCAACAGGGAAGGCACAGGAGAATGCAGATGGTTCCAGCCAGAGCTGCACAATCCCCCTGCACAGAGGCAGGAGCTGAGCCCGCCCCAGTTCTGTACCTGTGAGAACACAAGGGTTAACTCACCCCTGCACCTTCTCCCCACACAGACCCATGGCACTGCACAGCTCATTTCAGCACACAAATGGAACCTTTCCTTCACTGGAGAGACACAGAAAAGTTTCATGTTGGACAGCTGCAGGGACAGCAAGGCCCTTCATCCACCGAATTTCCAATCCGTGGTCAAATTAACACAGAATTGCTTTTTAAAATCAGGCTGGCATTAAGTTCTCACTGCTAAGAGTTTCTAAAAACTGATTCTGTGTGGCTGATGGACACTAATAGTATGTGAGAAAGGTTTTCTCCTTTACTTCTTTCCCAAATGCTAAGAGTAACTAGAACTGTAAACAATCTCTACACTTCAATTTCCATGGGTAACTGAAGTATGCAAATTTTGCCACCACATTTTAGAGGCATGCTTATATCCTTCAATCAGTTATTCTTGGAATTTAATTTTTCATCACATCTGAGGGAAATTCTGTTATGCAATTACACACTTGTAGTAAAAGAAACAAAAACACCCCAACAGACTTTTGATCTATGCAGAGAAATACAATTTATTTAAATAATCTCTGATCCGGGTCTTCTTGTACAAAAATAAATTCTTCAAGAGGGGTTTGATGATCTGTCGGCCAACAGCTTCTCTCACACGTGTAAACTATAACAGTTCCAAATTCCACTGACAGATCTAAAAACAAAGCAACAGAGGTACATAAGGGTATGAAAAGTAATAATCAGGGGCTAGTGCTTACCACTAGACTTCAGTCTTTGCACAAATTAATTCAGTCTCCTATGTAAACAGCATTTTTCTAATGTTAAACATTTTAAAGGCAGCCAAATCAGAATTTTCAAAGGGATTTTTAAATGTCTGCAATCTTATCTCACAGCATTTATTATCTTTCAAGGCCTCCTTTAAGAGGCAATAAAGACAGATACTCCCATGGCCATGGAATTATCCCTACTGCAGTTAGTAAAGCTCACTAGTGAGCAACTCAAGCTGTAATTAGTCTCCATGTAGAAGAGTTGTCTCTTTGCTCACTGAAATGGAGACAGCAGATTCTCTGAACTGTGGTTAAGCACGTGTGGGTAGCTGGAAACAACCCAAATTGCAGTTCACTGCACTTTCCCAAAAAGGAGACTGCTGGAAACATTGATTCAGCCAAGGCAAGCACCTGAGTCACTCTGGAGCATGCTGACCAGCGTGGGCATCAGCTGGAACTCAAACACTCTGCTGCTCCCACAGGCACTGCAGGCTGGAATACCCTGCTCCAGGTTGGCTGGAGGACACGTGATGAATAAAGGCTGGCCACCCCAAGAGTATCTGAGAGAAGACAGGGAGGAGAAAATTATCATTTTTTAAATATCTAAATTTGATAGGAAATCTCTGAACCTGCTTCAAGCAAAAACATGGTGGTGAGCCAGAAGCTTCAAAGCAGTCATGAACCAAAAAATAAAGACAGGGTGAGGCAAATATTTGGTAGGTTAACACTTGGAAAATCTTAAGGAAAGAGGTGGATAAATGCTTTGAATGTACACCTCCAAAATATGCTGTACCAGAATAATTTCATTAAGCAAACTACACTTCCCTGAAAAATGGAATCCTAAACAGCAGCAATAAAATATAAAATTCAACAAGATTTAACACCAAATTGGTCTCAAAACCACTACAGCTATGGCTCAGAAGTGATGGTTAATTTGTAAGAGCTATCAGAGCTTCACAGCTAGCAGGAAACAAAGACCAAGGATGGTTTCCACTGAATGCCAAGCAGGAGATGCTGTGCTCTGCAGGCAGGGGAAATGGGAGTCACTGACAGTGCCCAGGGAGGGCAAAGGGAGCCTGTGGAAAGACTGTAACCAGGGACAGCCCAGGGACCAGCAGAGCTGGTGTTTTAGAGGAATGGCAAATTCAAAGAGCACAATACTGCAAAGAGACAGACCCAGTGAAAAGCTATCTGAAAATGCTACTTGCACTCTGCATTAGAAAATCTCCTGTATAATCTTTGACAATGAATGAAAGTTTCTCATTTTTCATTTCTGTCTAAGCAGCCACTCAGACTTTTAGCTCCTCATCAAAAAGGGCCCAGTTAGTTCCACCTGGCACTGGAAAGCTGGTGAACAAAAGCCCTGTCACTACACTGAGACAGCCTGACCAGACAGGCAGCACTGGACTCCATGGAACAGCTGGTGTGATCCATGAAAAGCTGTATTTTCTGGTACTATGAATGATTTATGATTTACTCTTCACTATATCCCATCCAGAATTAACTCCTCTCTCAGGAAGAGCAGCTACTCTGCTCTGAGGTTACACCTGCTTCTGCTCTAGGAAAAGCAGCAGACGTACAAGACCTGAAGAGTGCTGGCTGCTGAGGGGAGTCCACAATGAGCTGCAGCACCAGGGCTTTAAAACAAGAAATTCCCTGCAGGACAGACATTAGAAATTCCTAACAGATAACAAAATTTCAGAGGAGCAGATAGCCTTGGAAATGTATCACAACAGCACAGCACTGTGTTACACTTCCACCCCAATACTGCCTCATGGAAACCTCTGTGCCTGGATTTCAGTGAGGCTCCAAAGACACTCAGGGCCTCTCCTCATCAGGTCTGATGCCTAAAGCCTCCCACAGCCAGAGCCGTGGTCCCTGATCCTGCTGGGCTTTTCATCTACTTAAACTTTGTATGAACAAAGCCCAACCAGGGACTGAAGGCAGACCAGAGACCTGGCAACAGCCTCCATGGCAGCTTTTTTTAATTAAGGAATTAAAACATACACCTATTTCCAAATAAAGAATTAATTTTGATGTACCAACCATCCATGCCAATGATTTGTATCACTCTGTTACAGCCAGATTATCAACATACCTTAAAATCTGTTCAGGACATAGAGATATTCTTTTCATGAATTTATGGAATGTGTGGTCCCAGTTTTTGACTTCACTCTTCTCATATTTTTCATTACCATCTTCACCTGCAAAACTGTATGAAAACAAGAAACAAACTGTCCAGTAAGGTTTTCAATGTGACATGTTTTAAATAGGAAATGGCTACTATAAACTCACATTAAATTATACTAAATACACTGAAAAAAGATATACCTGTTAAGAGAAAATTCCTGTTAGATGTTGCAAGTGAGCATTTTGCTTCTAGTTCTTTGGTTTCTGGTGACTTACAATTACTAACAGTGTTTTCAAATATCACACGGGACTCAAATCCACCAGATATCTGCTGTATTCCACCAAAACCCCATCCTCTAATAACTTCTCAAACATTTTGTGCTTCTTAAATTATGATGTTGTTATTTTCAATTTTGAATCAAGCATAATTAAAGTTCTACAATTTTGTTATTGTCAACAAAAATCAACAGGACCCACACTGCTGAAAATTCTTCTATGCAGATTCTGCAGTTGACAGCAGCTTTAGCTACAAACAAATCCAATGCTGTCCCCAACTCAGGCACAAGAGGCCAGAAGTCCTCACTGTAACCCCTTAGGTAAATATTTTACTAAGAAAATATTTTCAGGAACCATGCTCAGCAACTGCTTTTCAGGCAACCTTTAGTAAACCTTCAGATGTCTTTCCATCAGCCATCTTTCTAGAAAAAATCCCCAAAAAATTAAACTCCTAAAAATGCCATTGAAATGGAAGAAAATCTTTAGGTCTGTAAAGGAAAAAGCATGGAATGTCATGATCTAAAGTCCTGCCATGTGGCACAGATCTTGTTTCAGAGATTAACCACCCACTGCACCTCCTGGAGCCCATGAACACTGCTCAGTCCCTGAGAAACAGCTGAGCTGAAAGCACCTTGGAGTAACTGCAGCTTTGGCAGCACTGGGTGCACTGCACAGCACCCCAATGGTTCCTAAAGGAGCTTCCAGACAATTGTCACCAGTCAGGCTTAGTGAGAGTGCCATTGAGATTCTCAGCCAGCATACAGGAAAGCACACAATTCCTTCAGTTTCTCCATGAACTGCAGACCTGTTCTCACCTTTCTGACATCATCTGCTCCAAATCAAGGCACTCTCTCTGCTGATACTCCTTCAGTAGCTTATCTGCATGATCCATATCAAGGAAACCCATGTAATCTTCCTCATCCACAACATTGATGTAGAAGGGCTGGAACACAGGAGCTGAAGCAGCCATTGCCATCAGCATGTCCTCACTGGCTGCAGGAGGTGTCTGCTGGGCACCTGGGCCATGGGCAGGCTCAGACAGGTGGAGCTGCTGGAGCTGGGATGCACACTCCACCTCGCTGCTCACAGCTTCCTTTAGGCCAAGCAGCTCCAGGGAGGCACATGCAGGACCCTCTGCTCCATCACAGGCTCCCCAGTCATCTGCATCCTCACACCAATCCTTTGCAGCAAAGGTCAATTCTTGTTTCTGAGAATAAAAAAAAAAAGGGGGGAAGAAAACATTGCCAAGGTCTGCCACCCTGATGCACTTCAAATTCAGCTTCTCACAGATGGAGAACTGAGACCTTAACCTAATGCTCAGTGCTATTGCACCTACTCTCCTCACCATGGTACTTCCCAACACACCACGTTTACGCCCCACACCAGCAGTTATGGCAAAACCACCTCACGCTGGAGAATCTGAGCAAGAATTGAGCAGCCTCTGAGTGGCCCTGGTGCTCCTGCTGCCATGCCCTGGCTGTGGCACAGCCCCTGCCAGCTGAGGGGCAGCTCCTGCTGAAGCAGCTCCTGCACCCAACAGGAATTCTGCACCCAAAGGGGCAGAGCACAGAAGGAAATAACAATAACACCACCATCATTTTACCAGAGTAAAAGCCCATTTACCACAGGCCAAGATTCCACATTGCAAATACACCACCTGAATAAACCCTCCCTGCCCACCCCCACTAGTTTGGTGCCACTATACTCTTCCAACCTGCTTTAGCCAATATGCAGTTTTTCCTCACAAGCATATTAATAATTATTGAGTCACATTAATTCAAAACCTCATGTTAAATTTAAAGAGGTCAATTTAAAAGAGAATACAAAGAAAACAGGTTAAAAATCCAAACCTAAACAGTATAGCCCAATCCACTTGAAGTGGGAAAATAAAGTTTAGACAGCTGAACTAACTAGAGTATAAAGTATCACTTTTGGCCATACAGCTGGACTGCAATGTCCCCTTTAAAACCAGCCTGGCATAGATCACAAACAGTAGCTTAAACACTCTTTAACTAGTAAACACTGTAGTGCAGTGACAAAAACTCAGTGCCCACGACTTCCCCACACAAGCCAGGACGTGGCTGAAAACCATCACAGAGAGCAGCTTCTGGAGGAAGGTCCCGGTTATTGAAACAAGGCGATGCAGGGTGTGCAGAGCGTCCCCCCGGGCAGGCAGGGCTGAGCTGTACCTGTGTGACGCTGAGAGCTCGGCTTTGCTTGTCCTGGACCTGCGAGTACTGGGAGCGCAGCACCTTCCAGCTTCCATGCGCCGGGCAAAGAGAAACACAGGGTGAGGGGGACAACCGACCAGCGGCAGGAACAGCAACCACAATAACAGCAATAATAACATAACAACAGTAACAACCACGATACCGGCAATGATACCAGCAATAACAATGACAGCGCCGATAAGCGGCCGGCGCTCACCTGCGGGCGGCTCCCCAGCAGCGCGGCGCGGCGCAGGCGAACACGTGGAGCGCGCGGTGCGCGGGGCCGCGCTCCAGCGGGCAGTACACCTGCACCAGCAGCAGCAGCGCGCGCCCGCACCGCGCGCACCGCGGCGGGCCCGCCCGCACGGCCGGCACCCAGTCCTGCAACACCGACACCTCCGCTCAGGCCCGGCCGGGGCGGCCGCGACCCCCGCGCCCCGGCCGGGCCCCGCCGGCCCGGCCCAGCCCAGCCCCACCCCGGCCCTACCGCGGTGCCGCCCAGCTTGTTGGTGGCCCACGCCGGGAGCGGCCCGGCCGGGCCCGGCCCCGCTATGGCGGCGTCGCGCAGCCCCAGCAGTACGGGCGGCCCGCCCGCCATGTCCCCGCCGCCGTGCGCGTGCCCGCCCGACCCGCCGTGCGCGCGCCCGCGGGCCGGGTGTTCCCCTCACGGCAGCTCCGGCCGGGGGACACGGGGCAGGCCCCGGACCGGCCCTTCCCTGCCCGGGGGACGCGGGGCAGGCCCCGGACCGATCCTTCCCTGCCCGGGGGACGCGGGGCAGGTCCCGGACCGGCCCTTCCCTGCTCGGGGTACACGGGGCAGGCCTCGGACCGGCCCTTCCTTGCTCGGGGGACACGGGGCCGGCCCCGGACCGGCCCTTCCCTGCCGGACTCCCAGGACCGATTCACCCACACTGCTGCGCTGAAAGGCACTGGGTGGCAAATCCACGAAGCGAGCGGCACGACCGGCCAAACTTTCCACTCTTTACAGCTTTTAGCAAACAAAGACATTAATGTGCATTGGTTACGAGGTACGTAGTTCCTCTATTAATTAGTATTCTCCCTTCTATTGGTTAATAAGTGTTTCGCTTCTTCTGCTAATCCCTGCCACGCTCTCCCTTTCTCGGCCTTTGGCTCGCTGCTCTCCTGTGGGCCGCTCCAGGAGTTGGAGCTCCTGACCTGCCCCTGCAAAACTGCCACAACACGGCTTCCACCACAGCTTTTTCCACGGAACCAGTCTTAGCCTAAAGCACTCTTTGCTGCCTAGGGTTAGGCCTTTGAAACCACAAAGCCCAGAGCTCCAGGCACACTGCAGCTGCAAAGGGCATCCCAATGGGAACAGAAAACTGCCACAACATGGCTTCCACCATAGCTGTTCCTTGGAACCAGAGTTAGCAGAAATTCCCATTTACCCGCTCAGAGCTGATTCCACACAGTTACTGAGTGGCCTTGCTTTGTTCCTTGTCCTTGTGGCTGCTGAATTCTGCATTTCTCGTGTATCAGTGGAAATCCTTCTCCTGATCTCTATTAACCTCCCGCGGGGCTGAGATCATCGGAACATGTCCAGCCCCAAACCTTAACAAGGCAATGCTGCTGACCAGGAATTTGTGTTTCTAACAGATGGACATCACTTAGAGCTTGTTGGCTGCTCTGTTTCACTGATTAAATCTCCCTCCTTGTTGATCACGTTTGCAAGTTACAAAGATCAGACAGCAAAGAACATGCTATCTTAATAAAAATTTGCATATTTCAAACTTAACAACAAGATGATCTGAGAAGCAGGACTGGGATAGAAAAAACATACTGACCACATTGGAAAGGCAAGTATAGTAATTATGGATAATTAATAAACTTCAAAAAAAAGATTAAGGTTTTCTTGACAGAATGTGAAAAACAGAACAGCAGCTGTTCTTCCTGAATAGTATCAGTAAATATACTGCTGAGAATTTATTCAACTATTGGTGCAGCTGTGAATCTGAACCAAGAGACCATGAATACTAAAGCTATGAGATAAAATGAGGTTTGGGACATAAGGTAAGGATCTGCTGTTTAAATGTGGCCTATTCACTGTGGCCATGGTGTTATTCCTTTCCCAGCTATTTGACCGTGTGTACCAGTCTTTATATTTGGGGTTTAAAATCCACAGATGGACAGAACACTTCCTCTCACACAGCCAGAAACTTCTTTGTAATCATGTGTGCCTGATGTGTGCCTCCCTTCTTCCCAGGAGTTGTACTGGTGGCTCTGCATTCCCTAAGACACAGGATTCCTTCTGTCTTGTTAGGATAATGATTTTTGTGAATGTGCAGGGACAGACACATTGATTCAACAAACACACCACTAATGGACATAAAGGCTGTGCCAGAGCAAACAAGGGAAGGGGTAAGAAATGTGTGACACAACTGGCAGCATGGTTGCTGCAATTAGCTGTTCCTGATTGCCACAACTGGAGTTTTTCACAAGTTATGGAAAATGCAGAAAAGGGGGTGGCCAGGTAGTGCAGATGACACTGCTTGAGATCCACAGGTGTGCAAAAGCAAGTGAAGCCAGGGGAGAGGAGGAAGAGGAAGACACCTACAAAGGGTCACCAGCTGGAGCAGGAGCTTGGGCTGTCCCTGTGAGAGCCCCCAGGTGCTGTGGGATGTGGGAGCTGGGCACCAGTGCAAGGGGGAGTTGGAGTAGGGCTGTTTGTTTGTTTGTGGCCATGAGGAGAGCTCTCCTGGCTTCCTGGATTCCCACATTGTCCCTTTGTGTCCTGCTTGCCATGTAAGTTGGCAAAAAAGCCACTTCCCTCCCGGTGTGCCCTGAGCCCTTCCCCAGCTGGGGGAGGCTGGGGGTGCACACTCTGCATGTCAGCAGATCTCCTCTCTGGTGCTGCTGAGCCAACAACGTGCAGGGAGCACCACCAGCCTTTGCTCCCCCTCTGCCTCTCTGGGCGTCTGTCCTGCCAGCACTGCGTCCTCCTGCAGCCCCTGCACCGGGCATTTGCCAGGAAGGGGTGAAGGACACACAGTCACAGCCCAGAAGAGGCTGTGGAAGAGCCTTAAGCCTCAGGTCCTGCACAGACACCTGCAAAGATTCATACCTGAAACCATTTGGGTGGAAGAAAGAACCTGGGCACGTTTCTGGCTTCTCGCGTGTGCCTTGACCTCTCGGAATGAGCCTCCATCAGTTAAGTGAAAGAAAAGGAAGTTCCAAAAATCAAAGCACCATTTATTTAGAACAATTCACAAAGCAATAGAACAGGTAGAGATTTTCTGTCCTCTTTTGTGAGATGTCAAGCTCACCTCACAGACTTTGTTTGATGGATGCTCTGCTGCCTACAAGCTATTTCCAGTGAAAGAAAGCAGAAAGAGTCTCTAGGAAGGACAACTGACCATGCCCTTCTGAAAGAAGAAGGGAATAAGCATATAAAATCGTCTGACATTTACAGTATATTCTATATATATAATTTCTTACAGATTTCAGTTCATTTGCCCATTCCCACCTCAGTATTCACTTTTGATATGCACTGAGTCGGTACCATGGCCTGTCTGCACCCAGACAGATTGTGGGTTTTTTCTGGTTGCTTCATTAAATAGTGATTTTCAGTCTGACAAACATTCTGAATGCCCCTTGTTGCTCTCCCTTCACTGTGATTAGGCCAGCAGATTACACAACAGTGAGTTACAAGGTGATTATTACTCTGTATGCTGACAAACTCAATTTGTTTGACTTTCTTTTGGGTTTTAAAAGCAAACTGTGCCCTCCACAGATCTTATAAATCTGTATGTTTTCTCTTTCCAGTCTGACTTTGTTTCATGAGCTGTGCCCAAAACTCCACTCTGTGTTCTTTCAGTTTCTCTGCTGCCTTTTGCTCCAGGTCTATTCCCAGGTATTTTTCCTCCAGGTCGTACTGAGGCCAATGGACCAAGCCCTCCCTGTTGGGATTTCTGGAAATAAAAGAAGGAAAAGTTAGCTCTCCATTTGCCAATCCATTGCTGTCTGACTGCTCAAGTTCAGAGCATTTCAGAAAACCAGCAGGTGAGCCCAGCTGATGTGATTCTGGTACCTGAATAAATGGACAGTATTTTATGAAAATGCTCATCAGTGGAACAGCAAAAGTGTAAAAGTTGCCATTCATTTTAAATCTAAAACTCCATTGCTGATGCAGTAACTGCCCTTAGATTTTTTTCTTCCTCATGTCTGCAGGTTCTTTAAAAAGACCTTTAAGATGAGAAATTGCTTCAGTATTTCTCCTATATTCTGTCAAATTTCAGGAAGCACTATATAAGTACTGCTTCAGGCAGGTAAGTACGTTCCGGGCAGCACAGACTGAACTTGAGCTGTAATTAGCACTGTGATTCTCACCCATTTTTAGCAAAGTTGGTCCAGTATCTCATCACAGTTCTGCTAAGTTCATTTTCTTCTTTTGTAGCACCTCCTGCAAAGGGAGAGATGGAAGGGCCACATTAGAAAGTAACTAATGAGTATCAGCTGTATCATTGCAACACTTCTCCTGGTTGCCATGAGCTGTTGGAGGTTTTTCTAGCAGAGACCTGCAGATGAATGATGTAATGCAAAGTATCTGCTAGTGAAGACAGAAGATGCTTATGCTCATAATGAGGCTTATGATATATAAGGTATGCTAATAATAGACATAAGGTTTGTAATGCTTATAAAGAGAAATTCTATTCTAAAGCCATGCAGTAATTGAAATGAGAAGTAATGAGGGTCTAAAAGGAAGATGGAGGAAATATGGGTACATCACCAGCTAAGAATGGCTTTCCAAAGACAAAGGCAATCTCAGCTCCATGATCTGCTTTTACAAACTCTGGTAGAAAATCTTCCATGTAACTCGGCCGATGTTGGAATTCATAAAAGTAGACTGGGTTGCCAGCATCTAGAGGACACAGAAAAGTGCTGGTTTGAGAGCTGAAAATACTGCTCCAGAAATGATAAACTTTAATGAATAACTGTTTTGGTTAAATAAAACCACTACCAGTTCTCTGGATAGTGAAAAGTGCTGCACACTGTCCACACCACCTCCAGCCAGAATTGAACAGCTGTTCTGAAGCTGCTGGGTACCTCTGTGGCATCTGGCCACTTCCACAGATGAGATGACAAAGTAGACATCTCCCATTGCATCCAGGAGGCCATCTCGGACCTGAGCAGGGCTTTCTGCATCTCCCATGTACTCCTTGTACACTCTGTCAACAACTTCAGATGTAAGGCCCTGAAACAGCAATGAAAAGTATTATAATGATGATGAATATTGTAAGGAGCAACAGCAGTGGGTGAGTGTGGCCTCTGCACATCCCTGGCTAATCCCCACCAACAGCTTTCAGAGAAAATCCCCAGCTGTGTCAGAGTGTGGCTCAGAGCTCAGAGCGGAGTTACACAGCTGTGGGTACAGGTGATCTTGGGGACAAGAGGGATGCAAGATCAAAGGATCAACCACCTTTAGATAAGCAGCAGTCAGTGATGCTGACTCTTCTCTCTTCTGTGCAAACACCTTCACAAGAGCACAGAAATCCTGCTGGATTTCATCAAATCCATTGATTGTTGTAGATGACCATAATTTCTCCTGTTCAGAACAAGCCTGGGCTCTGCATTTCCAAGTTCATGGTGAATCTTTGTGTCATTGATTGATCCTTGCAAGTACTGGCCCTGCTTCTAGAGTCCTTAATTCTTACCTCATAATCTGTACTTTTCTATGGAGTAGCTTCAGGAGAGCACAGAGGCACCACAAAGTCAAGAGATTTGTAAATTACAGGAAGCAAAACCTCGAGAAACTTGAAGGAAGGTGTCAGTGCACCCCAAACCTCTCGGGCTTTCCTTTCCAGTGCCCAGCTACTGCTTTAGGAGGTTGTGTCCCATAGGTCTCCTGCCAGACCTGCTGCTGCTCTGCATGTCTTGCATGACCTGGGGGGATCTACAATGTCCAAGCGACCTTGTTTAGGTACCTGCATCACTCCTGGATTCCCACAGAACTCCTTTTGAAGTAGAGGGGCATTTAGGCTGGGAATGCAGAGAGTATTTCCAGTCACTGGAGGTAACAGGAGTGCAGCACCTGTGTGCCTGTTTCTGCCCCAATTCAGGGAGCTGTCCAGCACAATGGCATTTCCCTGGGAAATGTGTCCCTCCAGGAGTAAAACCAGGCAGACCAGCCAAGCAGCACCACTGGGTTATTCTGAAACTGGTCTCTTACCTTAATGAATAGTGCTAAGTTGCTCTGTAAAATTTGACGTGCAATATCTTTATCCAGACCATCCACAAAAGGAGGATATTTCATCATCTGTGTGAAACAGATAATTGTACTTACTAAAACAGCCTCTATTTACAAAATGATGCTTAAATATCAGCATTTTAACATCTTACCATAGGAAGTACATATCCAAATTCCCAGTTATTTACTCCTATGATGTATGGGACAGCATTGATTGACTTTTCAGAGAGTAATTCCATGGGACTCTTTGGAAAAAATACACCATCTACACATGCACTGATGAAAAAGAAATCCTGAACAGAAAGGGAAAAAAGAAAGCTTCATTAGTGCATTCATTTTACTTCCTAAAGATGTTCAGATTTTAACTGCAGTTCCGAAATGAAACCAAATGAAAATACAAAACATAATGGTAACCAAGCCATCTTAACATTTTCTCTGACAGCTGTTCTGCACTAGGCAGGAGGTTCTGTGAAGATTAACATTATATTTCTAATGTTTGTGAAGTAGAAGTCATTATATTGAATTAATATCTTTCCTTAGTTAATTATGGCCATGGATGTGTGGAACAGTGGGGGAAAAACCACATCTGTATTGAAGTTTCAGAGGCACATACGTATGTTGATAAGAACTTGTAAGTAGGACATAACATATGATTTGATTTTCAGCTTCTCCAGAATCATCTGTGCCATTTTCTTTTCTTTGCCCTGTTTGAGCATGACAGCAAGCCACAGGTAGCTCCAAGTGCATGCAGAATGAAGGGCAGGAACCTGTTTGCACTTCTCAGGCGAGGTCTCATTGCAGATCTGCAGTGCTGTCATGTCCTGAAAAAGTCAAGAACGTCAGATTTTACATCCACTTCAGGTTCTCCTAATATTACATCCCACAAAGAGTATTCTTTGGGATGAAAAAGTCTGAGGTGTAACTTAATTGCAAGAAGATTTTTTTCACCTACCATTTTCTGTGTTATCTGTAGTAGTTCTTCTTCAGTTTTTCCTCTCAAGCATTCAACCATTGCAGCTGAACTGGATTTTTCACAGCCAGCGACAGCAGCAATTTTCTGCAAGCAGTGAGAACAAACAGGTTTGGACACATTTCCTCTGTCTGGCTCTACGAGACACCGAGTGCAGCAGGAGCATCCAAAGCTCCTGCACAAAGGATGCTGGAGCCTGGCTTGTCCCAGCTCCTGAGGGAGGGCACTGGAAGCCCTCACAATCCTTCACGCCACGGGCTGGGCAGGAGGGGAAAACCACTGCCTCCAGGTTTTTTTGATACAGAAATATTCTGAGACAATGCTGGTAATTAACAGGCTGGGCTGAGAAGGCTGGGTGACATAAAGGAGTTAGAGAATAAACCATCTGCTGGGCAACAGAGAGCACATTCTACCACTCTTGGTGATGTCTTTTTGGCTGGAGCAAGAGCTGCCATTAGAGACAGCTGTCTCTTTGATGTGCCAGCTTCCAGGTTCTGGAAATTGTTTCTTGCACTTGAAGAGAAAAGAAAGGATGAAACCGTAGTTCTCAAAGTAAAAAAAACCTGAATAAAGTCTTGTTTATTTGTACCCTACAGGCATCAAACAGGAGGGGAAGAGAAGAGTATTCAGAGTCTGATACTGTTTTTCTGCCAAACAGTATATGTTGAGTTTTCTTAAAGACCCTACATGTTACAATATTCCTTGACTTTACATTTTTCTCTCTTTGTGGATATTTCGAGGTTTGATAAGCAACGCATCATTAAACATGTACTATTTGCACACAGAAATACTGCCTTTAAAGACTGCCTTCACCCACAAGAAATGTGAATTCATAGGATTCAATATTTTGGACTGAACAGTTTAAGATATACCTGGAAAAAGGAATTAAAATTACCACAAGTACCCACCTGTGCTTCCTCCTTAGGCTGGTCAGTGAACAAGTCCAGGGCTGCAGTGCCACTCTCTGAAATGGCCTTGTGGAACAAGCCCTTGGCCAGGGGAGATAAGACCTGTGAGAAAGCAAGGACAAGCATGACAAGCAGTGTGTTCTCCCCTGGGATTTTGGGTTTCAGTGTCAGCAGTGGCCATTGGGGGCATTTTGAAAGCCCATGTGCTAAGAGTGTCCTGTGCAGCCTCTGGCCACAGCCCAGCTGTGCAAAGTGCTTTGGCAGCGCTGGCAGGGATGGGGAGCTCAGGGCCTTTCCCTCCCCTGCCCTTTGCTCCCAGGGCCTCCCAGCAGCACCCTGCAGGGCAGGTACAGATGGGATGTGCCCAAGGCAGGCTGGCTGTGCTGCAGAAGGGCAGGAAAGAGCTTTTGGCCACGGGAAGCATGGATGTGCATGCCAGGTACAAGGAAGCCTGGCTGGGCCGTGTGAGCTGTACCAAAGTGGGAGCGGCTGGAGAAGGAGAGAGTCACAGCCAATGTGCTCCGTGTTGGAGTAAAGATTTTACACAATCACAGGGTCACAAACTGCTGGGCTGCACCAGCTGCCAGAACTGTTCACCTCAATCACTTTGCACAAGTGGCTGTCAAAGCTAACAGAAATTGGGCAAGAGTCCAGAATACCTTCTAAAGGACTTTTCTCATGAGATTAGACTTTAACAGCTGTTATATTGGGAAAAAAACCCAAATCGACGAAAATTTCATTCAACAGATGAGTAATAACATTCTGTTTCTTAACCACAGCATTTGAGTATGAAAAGAACAAATTATTATCATTCAGAATCTGTGTTGTTTTGCCTTGTTGTGTTATCAAAGACCCAGGTGATGTGTCACCGTAACCCCGTCACTTTTCTCTCACTGACTTCCCATGCAGATACTGAAAATGGATGGAGGGGTTTTCCCCTAAGTAATTACAATTCCTGATTACTGGGAACTTACAAGAGCAGAAACACTGATTCCTCCTGCAGATTCTCCAAAGATAGTGACAGATCCTGGATCTCCTCCAAAATGCATGATATTTTCCTGAATCCAGCGAAGAGCCGCCACTTGGTCTAAATATCCCCAGTTACCCCGGGCATGCTCATCACCAGTGCTGCAGGGACAGAACAGATTTGTTCAAGTGCTCAATGCAAGCCAAGAGGCAGAGGAAAACACAGTCTGTGGTGTGACAAATCATCTGCCACTGTCTACACAGAACTTCCCTCCAAGACTGACGAATGGATGGCTCGGGCATCCCTGAGATTGGAGCAGCAGCCCCACAAGAACAGACCTGGAATCTGCCTTGGCACTGGAAATTGTCCCCAGGGCTGCAGGTGCAGTTCAGAAATGTTTCTTTGCATAAGCAAGTCTTCTGCACTTCTCTTTACAAAGGCTTTGCACACATCCTTTTGGAAATCACTTAGGAAAAACTGAGATCATCCAACTCACCTAAAATATCCAGCAATACCGAGTCTGTACTGAATTGTTACAACCACCACGTTGTCAAATGCTGCAAATACTGAACCATCATATGATGAAGCTGCTCCAAAAACTAATCCACCTCCATGGATCCATACTAGGACCTGGAAAAAGAAACAGAGGATCAACCCAGCTCAGGTAAGAGCCCCCAGTGAGACAGACTAAATGTAGCCCATGATACAACACTATCTGCTATTTCACTCCTATTCTGTCAGAATACATTTCACAAATTGCAGAAATCATTCAAATCTGAGGCCTGCAGGGCTACAAACTGGCACTGCTTTTGTTAAATGTTTACACTGTGTCAGTGCCCTGTGACTTTGGACTGATCCTTTGGATTAAATCAAGCACTGCTTAGCTAAATGGCAATACAATTTTACTTGTAAAATAGGATTTTGTGCCTCTTTAATTCCAGCTAATATTTGCTGGGACAAAGCATGTAAGTTGTTCATCGCTACAAAAGTGCCCCTGCATGTCTGCTCATGGCAGAGGTTGAAGTTTTCCTGTCAGATAATTTTGCTGAAGGTGTTATAAAGATTTTGCTTACAGGCAGCTTCTCCTTTTCTCCTGTTGAAACAGGTGTGTAGACATTGAGGTACAAGCAATCCTCAGACACTTGCAGAGCAACTTTCTCTTTCCTGTTGGTAATCAAGTCTGAAAAATTCTGTCCTTGTACTTGGTCCTGTAGACACCTGAATAAATGCAAAAGTAACAGGGTAACAGGGAAGAGATTTCGCTAAATCCTGAAAGCTGTGAAGAGAAACGTTTTTGTACTTCCACCACAAAGTGCCAAGCAGAAACTGATCTCCAGCGCACGTTTAGATTGGTATGTGAAATACATATGCAAATATAAATGAATTATTTGAAGTCTCCAATAGCTTTTTACTTTGCAATGGTAGATATTAGCCTTGAGATGCTAAATAAGGGAAGTAGAACAACTCAAGGGAGTGAGACATTTACAAGGTAGATTGGCATTGCTGTGCATTTCCTATGTGCCCTTTTAAGCACTTGACTCAGCAGTTTCCCGCTAACGTTGTGTTCCAACATTTCCTCAGCTCCTTTCTGTCCCTGCTCCAAAGGTTTCCAGTGATTGGTAAGGGCTGGCCAAGTGCTCCTGAGGCAGAGCATTGTCTGTAGGTGCTGCTCCATCTCAGCTCTCTCTGATGCCCGTCAGAGAGCAGCTGCTGGCACAGAGAGCAGCTCCCAGAGTGTCTTTAGAAATGCATCCACTGGGACAGCTGCAGGTGCAACGAGGGGGCACCAAGGAATTTGTCTTCATGGATGGCCCTGTGAGCACATCAGAGTCCTGGAAGTGTCCAGAGTTTAACATCATGAAAGGGTCAGTGGTTTGGTCATGGCCTTACATTGGTGGGTAGGAAGTGGCATCTCTGACACCTTCCCATGGCTCAGGTGGCTGGGGTTCAGAAAACCTCAGTGATCCAACGGGAGGCTTAGCAAAAGGCAGTCCCAAGAAGACATTTACAGTCCTCTCAGCTGTGTCCACGTGGAATTGGTACCCTCGGACTCTCCCATATTTGGTCTCTGCTTCTGGTTGTTCTGTGGGACAGCAGCACAGAATCACATCACTGCTCTGGTTGTAAGTAATTGCTACATTTGCTACTTAAATGTACACCTTTTGTGCACTTAGACAAGTAGTTTTTGTACATAAACTTCCACAAACTCTCATCAGCTTTAATAGTACACTATCTTAATGTGCTATTATATTTTACTATTTTATTTTACTAATTTGATTACTAGTGTTTACTCAATTAAATTTTACTAGTGTTTACTCACTTAAATTTTAATTGTATTTTTAAAATTTAATTTTCAATGTATTTACACACTTTCACTTGTATCTTTATTAAATCAGTAGAGCTGACATATCTCAGCCTTCCTATTGATTGGCCTGTATGTCCATCTCCATCAGGTATATAATTTGCACTGTCTTACATGCATTGGAGGTGGCATAAAGATATTAATATTTTTTTGTTTACCCTGGGTTGTTAGATAAAAACCCATGTCAACATCTGTGTGTAAGGTCCAACATCAAACACATATCTGGTATTGTGGCTGCTCAGACTCAGCAGGCAAGATTTTGGGACAGGGATTTTGCAAAGAAGGCAAGTAAAACAAATCAGTGAAACCAGATTAAAAACTGAAATGAAATTTTTACTACTGCAGCTCAATTTGTGTGCCCAGCTCAGCCCAGGCTCTGTGCCCATCTCTGCTCAATGGTTGTACCTGGATCAGCCCAGGGATTGTGTCTATATCAGCCCAGGGCTGTGCCCATCCCAGCCCAGGATTTGTGTCTATAGCAGCCCAGCATTTGTGCCCATCCCTGCCCAGGGTTCGTGCCCATCCCTGCCCAGGGTTTGAGCCCATCCCAGCCCAGGGTATGTGCCCATCCCTGCCCAGGGTTGTGCCCATCCCTGCCCAGGGTCTGTGCCCATCCCTGCCCAGGGTTCGTGCCCATCCCTGCCCAGGGTTGTGCCCATCCCTGCCCAGGGTTTGAGCCCATCCCTGCCCAGGGTCTGTGCCCATCCCTGCCCAGGGTTCGTGCCCATCCCTGCCCAGGGTTGTGCCCATCCCTGCCCAGGGTCTGTGCCCGGCTCTCGGCTGGCCCCGGAGGCAGCTGCAGGTGCCCTCTGTGCTGCAGCTGCCCCGGGCCGTATCCCCGGTGTTTACCTGTGGCCACCAGCGCCGCGGCCCCGAGGCAGAGGATCCAGGCCAGCCGCGCCGTGTCCCTCGCAGCTGCCATGGTGCCACTGGGCCCAGCCCGCGGGCCGGGCCTTTATAGGCTGGGCCTGGGCCGCCTTACGCAAGGCAAAGCCGGCTGAGGCGAGGCAGCGCTCGGGCTGCGAGCCAGGCCGGCACTGCCGGGCCCGGCCCGGGAGCGGGGAGCCCTCCTGCCCGCGGGGCTCCCGCTGCCTCCCCAGCGCTCCTTTGCCACGGCAGTGCCGCAATCCCGGGCACCGCGGCCCCCAGGCGCTTTGCAAACGGCCCGGCATTGCCGGGAGCGCTGTCCTGCTGCTGCAGCACCTCCGGCTGCGGCCCCGGGGGAGGCTTTGCTCAGCCTGCCCCGCACACACCTGCGGGGCACCTCGGCTCTGCTCGCTCCCATTCACTGCCTCTGGGACTGAGATCTGCGGGTGGGAAACACAGCCGAGCCAGGACCAAACCAGAGCCCTGCAGGTGTACTTTCACTGAAGTAAACGTGGAGTTATTTCTATTCTCAGAGAAGCATGTTTCTGACAAAAACACCAATACTAGAACATCCCCAGTTTTTACATGCAGGGTGCAGGAGGCACCTGTCACTCATTTCTGTGTGTTCAGGGACGTTTGGAGTTGTGTTGCAATGCAGTCACAATCAGAAAGAGATTAATGATTAGCTTTTGTCAAGTGGGAGCAATATTCAAGGGTGGTATTTGGGTGGTAACTCTATCTAATGCCTCTGAAAAATCCAGAGGATTTATTTCAATACATTGCACACCCATAATTGAAGCATGATATGAAAAGGAGAGAACAGAACAGCTGAGTAGAGATTTTCTGCTCTCATTAACTTAGAGCTTGTGTTGGTTTTATGCAGGTATAAGACTCTGCCTTTTTCTTTTTTCTTTTTTTTTAAATTCTGACTCAATACCTCTTGCCCAAGAGAGACAGTTTTGCAATTTCTGATCACGTGAATTCTCAGTTTTCAGAAAGAGCATTTCGAAGAATCTGATGCAATTCAAAAGCTGATGTGATCACAGAATGGTTTGGACTGGATGAAACCTCCAAGCTCTACTCATGCCACCTGTGCCATGGGCAGGGACACCTTCCTGTCCAAGCTGCCCTTGGGCACTGCCAGGGATGGGGCAGCCACAGCTGCTCTGGGCAGCTCTGGGTGCCAGAGCCTCAGCAACCTCAGAGGGGGAAATCTCTTCCCTGCATCTGATTTAAACCTGCCTCAGTTGGTTTGAAGCCATTCCGTTCCCCCTTGTCCTGTTGCTACATGCCCTTGGCCAATGCCCCTCTCCATTTTCCTTGGAGGCTGCCTGGGGCTCCTGCAAGGGGCTCTGAGGTGTCCCCAGAGCCTTCTCCTGTCCAGCTGAACAGCCCAGCTCTCTCAGCCTGTCTCCACAGGAGAGGGGCTCCATTTCTCCAGATCCAGTCCTGCTCACACCTCTCTTTACAGCTCAGTGGCTTACGAGAGCCACAGTCTTCAAATTAGCTCAGCCCATCTCTTTTGCTCCTGTTAGTGCTGAGTGCTGTGGCTGTGCTTGTGCACTTTACTCCAAATGCTCCTTGTGCACTTTACTCCCAATCTTGCCCTGTGTATGTGCACAGGTGTGATTTACAGTGCCTGGAGATAAACCCCAGCCAGCTTTAACCTGGCTGCTCGCAGGGCAAACCGGTGGCAGGCACTGCAGGTGACCCCAAGCAGTGCTGGCTGTGTCTGCAGCCTGTGCTGGGTTTGTGGTGGCCCCTGAGCTCTGCCCCAGGGCCCTGCCCGCCCTGCCAGGCTGTGCTGGGTGCAGCTCCTGAGGCTGAGGGCACGGCCAGTGCTCACTGTGCCCTGCCTCATGGGCAATGCTGTGAGTCTCACCTGCTGAGAAAGCTATGAGGACTGTAAACCCACCTTAAGTAATACTAAATACAGTGAAAAAGATGTACCTGTTAAGAGAAAATTCCTGTTAGAGGTTGCAAGTGAACATTTTGTTTCTAGTTCTTTGGTTTCTGATGACTTACAACTACTAACTTTCACACGGGACTCAAATCCACCAGATATCTGCTCTATTCCAGTGAAACCCCCTTCCTCTAATAACTTCTCAAACATTTTTGTGCTTCTTAAATTATGATGATAGTATTTTCAATTTTGAATCAAGCATAATTAAAGTTCTACAATTTTGTTATTGTCAACAAAAATCAACAGGACCCGCACTGCTGAAAAGTCTTCTATGCAGATTCTGCAGTTGACAGCAGCTTTAGCTACAAACAAATCCAATGCTGTCCCCAATCCAGGCACAAGAGGCCAGAAGTCCTCACTGTAACCCCTTAGGTAAATATTTTACTAAGAAAATATTTACAGGAACCATGCTCAACAAGTGTTTTTCAGGCAAACTTTACTAAACCTTCAGGTGTCTTTCCATCAGCCATCTCTCTAGCTAAAATCCCCCAAAAATAAACTCCTAAAGATGCCACTGAAATGGAAGAAAATCTTTAGGCCTGTAAAGGAAAAAGCATGGAATGTCATGATCTAAAGTCCTGCCATGTGGCACAGATCTTGTTTCAGAGATTAACCACCCACTGCACCTCCTGGAGCCCATGAACACTGCTCAGTCCCTGAGAAACAGCTGAGCTGAAAGCACCTTGGAGTAACTGCAGCTTTGGCAGCACTGGGTGCACTGCACAGCACCCCAATGGTTCCTAAAGGAGCTTCCAGACAATTGTCACCAGTCAGGCTTAGTGAGAGTGCCATTGAGATTCTCAGCCAGCATACAGGAAAGCACACAATTCCTTCAGTTTCACCATGAACTGCAGACCTGTTCTCACCTTTCTGACATCATCTGCTCCAAATCAAGGCACTCTCTCTGCTGATACTCCTTCAGTAGCTTATCTGCATGATCCATATCAAGGAAACCCATGTAATCTTCCTCATCCACAACATTGATGTAGAAGGGCTGGAACACAGGAGCTGAAGCAGCCATTGCCATCAGCATGTCCTCACTGGCTGCAGGAGGTGTTTCCTGTGGAGTGTGAGAACCTTGGTAGAGTTGAAGCAGGGGTTGGCAGGGTGGCTGTGGGGCTTTGCTGAGCTATGTGGGGTAGCTGGTGTGTTGGTGTTGCTTTGGCTGGTGCTGGTAAATTTTTTCGTTTGCCTCTTCAGTGCCCACGCTCAGGAGCTGCTGGTTTCCCGCTGGGCTTGGTGAGAGGGTGTCCTGCTCTTGGCCACCGAGTGATGGTGTGCCATGTGGTCAGCACCATTTTTTGGGCAGGTTTGTTTGCTACAGTCCCCATGGTATAACACTCCTGCATGATTTTCCCTCCGCCCTTTGCTTGGTGGGCCCCCTGCAAGGGCTCTTCCCACGCTCTGAAAACTTACAATTGGCGTTTGGAAAGGTGGAAAGGCTCCGAGAGGCTGTGCCAGTGGCAAGGTCAGGGAAGGCTGTTGGCAGCAAGGCATCTGTGGTGTGTCAGAGCGTGTGCCAAGCAGCCACACGGTGCTGCGCTGCCAGGTGCCACGATGCAGACTGCAGGGGACACACTGCCCCGCGCTCACGGTGCATGGGGAAAGCTACGAGAGCATAGGTGAAGGAAGGGAGAAGGAATTTGGAGGGTAATTAGTGTAAAGCTTTATTAGGAGTCATGAACAGCCCCCAGCCTCAGGGGTTTCAACTCCAAAAAGCCCCAAGACAAGAGGAGCAGTATCTTGTATTCAGGGCTGATACGAAAGGAGGGAATCAACTACCCACCAGTTGAGGATCCAGGGGGAGGGAACTGGGAGACCAGTGACACCTAGAACAATCTTTCATGAAACTTAGTGGGAGGGATCCCTGATCCTGGACCAATCACTCAATGCCCTTCATGGAAGCTTCTAGAGATATGAAGAGTGGCCCCACTTAAAGGTATGACAACTGCAGGAGCTCCTGGTGATTTAAGTCCCAGATTCATCCATGGAGGCACAGCCAGGGGCAAGGCCACACTTGCAGTGATGCTGGCTTGGGGGCAGGGCCCTGTCCGCTGATGTAGGCTGGATTGGGGGTGTAGGTATGTTCCCCCAATGGAGGCACGGCCATGCTCCATGGAGTTGGGAATTATCTTTGGGGCCAGGCCACCTGGCCTCAAGAGGAGGCTGTCCTGGTGTGCGTGGGGTCACGGGGGTGCTAACCTGGCAGCGTGGGGCAGTGCCAGAGCGGCTGCTGCGAGCTCTGGCCGCACAAACGGGGCGGCATGCTCGGCGTGCTGTTGCCTAGACCGGCGATGCAGCCCTGGGCGGCCGGAGAGCGACTCAGCTCGGCACAGCAGTCCTGAGTGGGCACCGTGGCTGTGCTTGCCTCTGCTCCAGGCTGAATTGCACAATCCAGCATTGCACCTGGCCAGGCACCGGCTGCTGCCGCGGCACGGGCAGTGTGTGGGGTTCCCCCGTCTGCCGGACCCCGCCAGGGCCGCGCCACCGGCCAGGGCACTGCCTGTGCACGCCGAGGTACCGGCTCTGTGCGGGCTCTCGCCGCCCGCCGGGATTCAGCTGTGCCTCCAGCCCTCGCCACCCCTCTGGGATGTTTTGTAATCTTCCCTGTGGCGCTTGTTCAGCGCCTCACGGTGCGGCGTGGCCGCTTTTCCCAGCACGCAATCCTCGTCATAACATCTTGGTTTTTATCCATCTTATTAAATTCAATATCAGTTTCCAAGGTCTTAGGATTTTAATTGCATTTCTGTCACTTGTGCAAGATGCATGTATTCACCAGTTTATGTCCTTGTATGAATATTTGATGCATTCTATTTGGTAGGTTCCAATCCCTGATTTTAAGTTCATAATATCAAATCTAATAAATTCTCTTTTTCAAAGTAAGTTCTTTAGAAAATGGGTCCATACCTGCATTGCTGGATGTTCTTTCATGGAGACGGCTACTCCCATGTTCTCCAGTGGAGTTTTCTCTATTTAAAAGTGGTATATAATACGAATTTCATATTTTTAGAACCTTTTTGCCACAAAACAGACCTGCCCACTGTATAAACTGGGTGGATCTTCAGGCTCACCTCTTCTTATTTCTGATTATTTGCTGGCCTGGCCACTCTCTGCACTCACCTTTTGATTCTTTCTTCATCTTGCCCGCTGGTCTGTCGGGTGCTCTGCCTGCACACCGGCCTGCCTGCTCCCATTGTAGCCACAGGAGCTGGCTGAGTCGTGTCACGTCGGGGTCACAACTATGTTGGCATCCACGTGTTCTGTGGGGTCGGTGGTGAGACAGGGATGACACAGCCCTAGAGCTCCATGTGACAAAGTCTGTGCTTTATTGATTACAGTCTTCTTATTCAGGGAGTCCAAAACTCCCAGGTGTAGACAGCTCATGGGTCTGAGTCTCACAAAGCCCAGCTCCTGAGCAGTGAGGTGCCTGCAGCCCAAGAGGGAAGGTGATCAGTGAAGGTCCCTGTCTGTAAACCCAGGGACTCCAATGCCACAGAGCTGCTGGAGGTGGGAGCACACTCCACCTGCTCACAGCTTCCTTTTTCCCAGGCAGCTCAAGGGAGGCACAAACAGCTCTGTTACCCTCCCACGGGGCTGAGATCATCGGAACATGTCCAGCCCCAAACCTTAACAAGGCAATGCTGCTGACCAGGAATTTGTGTTTCTAACAGCTGCACATCACTTAGAGCTTGTTGGCTGCTCTCTTTCACAGATTAAATTTCCCTCCTTGTTGATCAGGTTTGCATGTTATAAAGATCAGACAGCAAAGAACATCCTACTTTAATAAAAATTTGCATATTTTACACTTAGGAACAAGAGTATCTGAGAAGCAGAACTGGCAGAGAACAAACATACTGACCACCTTGGAAAGGCGAGTACAGTAATTATGGATATAAAAAAAACTTAGAAAAAAAAAGATTAGGGCTTTTCTTGACAGAATGTGAAAAACAGAACAGCAGGTGTTCTGTAATTCTTGCTGAATAGTATCAGTAAATATACTGCGGAGAATTTCTTCAACTATTGGTGCAGCTGTGAATCTGAACCAAGTGACCATGAATACTAAAGCTATGACATAAAATGAGGTTTGGCACATAAGGTAAGGATCTTCTGCTCAACTGTGTCCCATTCACTGTGGCCATGGTTTTATTCCCTTTTCAGCTGTTTGACCGTGTGTACCAGTCTTTATATTTGGGGTTTAAAATCCACAGATGGACAGAACACTTCCTCTCACACAGCCAGAAACTTCTTTGTAATCATGTGTGCCTAATGTGTGCCTCCCTTCTACCCAGGAGTTGTACTGGTGGCTCTGCATTCCCTAAGACACAGGATTCCTTCTGTCTTGTTAGGATAATGATTTTTGTGAATGTGCAGGGACAGACACATTGATTCAACAAACACACCACTAATGGACATAAAGGCTGTGCCAGAGCAAACAAGGGAAGGGGTAAGAGATGTGTGACACAACTGGCAGCATGGTTGCTGCAATTAGCTGTTCCTGATTGCCACAACTGGAGTTTTTCACAAGTTATGGAAAATGCAGAAAAGGGGGTGGCCAGGTAGCAGATGACACTGCTTGAGATCCACAGGTGTGCAAAAGCAAGTGAACCCAGGGGAGAGGAGGAAGAAGAAGACACCTACAAAGGGTCACCAGCTGCAGCAGGAGCTTGGGCTGTCCCTGTGAGAGCCCCCAGGTGCTGTGGGATGTGGGAGCTGGGCACCAGTGCAAGGGGGAGTTGGAGCAGGGCTGTTTGTTTGTTTGTGGCCATGAGGAGAGCTCTCCTGGCTTCCTGGATTCCCACATTGTCCCTTTGTGTCCTGCTTGCCATGTAAGTTGGCAAAAAAGCCACTTCCCTCCCGGTGTGCCCTGAGCCCTTCCCCAGCTGGGGGAGGCTGGGGGTGCACACTCTGCATGTCAGCAGATCTCCTCTCTGGTGCTGCTGAGCCAACAACGTGCAGGGAGCACCACCAGCCTTTGCTCCCCCTCTGCCTCTCTGGGCGTCTGTCCTGCCAGCACTGCGTCCTCCTGCAGCCCCTGCACCGGGCATTTGCCAGGAAGGGGTGAAGGACACACAGTCACAGCCCAGAAGAGGCTGTGGAAGAGCCTTAAGCCTCAGGTCCTGCACAGACACCTGCAAAGATTCATACCTGAAACCATTTGGGTGGAAGAAAGAACCTGGGCACGTTTCTGGCTTCTCACGTGTGCCTTGACCTCTCGGAATGAGCCTCCATCAGTTAAGTGAAAGAAAAGGAAGTTCCAAAAATCAAAGCACCATTTATTTAGAACAATTCACAAAGCAATAGAACAGGTAGAGATTTTCTGTCCTCTTTTGTGAGATGTCAAGCTCACCTCACAGACTTTGTTTGATGGATGCTCTGCTGCCTACAAGCTATTTCCAGTGAAAGAAAGCAGAAAGAGTCTCTAGGAAGGACAACTGACCATGCCCTTCTGAAAGAAGAAGGGAATAAGCATATAAAATAGTCTGACATTTACAGTATATTCTATATATATAATTTCTTACAGATTTCAGTTCATTTGCCCATTCCCACCTCAGTATTCACTTTTGATATGCACTGAGTCGGTACCATGGCCTGTCTGCACCCAGACAGATTGTGGGTTTTTTCTGGTTGCTTCATTAAATAGTGATTTTCAGTCTGACAAACATTCTGAATGCCCCTTGTTGCTCTCCCTTCACTGTGATTAGGCCAGCAGATTACACAACAGTGAGTTACAAGGTGATTATTACTCTGTATGCTGACAAACTCATTTTGTTTGACTTTCCTTTGGGTTTTAAAAGCAAACTCTGCCCTCCACAGATCTTATAAATCTGTGTGTTTTCTCCTTCCAGTCTGACTTTGTTTCATGAGCTGTGCCCAAAACTCCACTCTGTGTTCTTTCAGTTTCTCTGCTGCCTTTTGCTCCAGGTCTATTCCCAGGTATTTTTCCTCCAGGTCATACTGAGGCCAATGGACCAAGCCCTCCCTGTTGGGATTTCTGGAAATAACAGAAGGAAAAGTTAGCTCTCCATTTGCCAATCCATTGCTGTCTGACTGCTCAGGTTCAGAGCATTTCAGAAAACCAGCAGGTGAGCCCAGCTGATGTGATTCTGGTACCTGAATAAATGGGCAGTATTTTATGAAAATGCTCATCAGTGGAACAGCAAAATTGTAAAAGTTGCCATTCATTTTAAATCTAAAACTCCATTGCTGATGCAGTAACTGCTCTTAGATTTTTTCCTTCCTCATGTCTGCAGGTGCTTTAAAAAGACCTTTAAGAAGAGAAATTGCTTCAATATTTCTCTTCAATTCTGTCAAATTTTGGGAAGCACCACATAAGTACTGCGTCAGGCTGGTAAGTACGTTCTGGGCAGCACAGACTGAACTTGAGCTGTAATTAGCACTGTGATTCTCACCCATTTTTAGCAAAGTTGGTCCAGTATCTCATCACAGTTCTGCTAAGTTCATTTTCTTCTTTTGTAGCACCTCCTGCAAAGGGTGAGAGGGAAGGGCCACATTAGAAAGTAACTAATGAGTATCAGCTGTATCATTGCAACACCTCTCCTGGTTGCCATGAGCTGTTGGAGGTTTTTCTAGCAGAGACCTGCAGATGAATGATGTAATGCAAAGTATCTGCTAGTGAAGACAGAAGATGCTTATGCTCATAATGAGGCTTATGATATATAAGGTATGCTAATAATAGACATAATGTTTCTAATGCTTATAAAGAGAGAAATTCTATTCTAAAGCCATGCAGTAATTGAAATGAGAAATAATGAGGGTCTAAAAGGAAGATGGAAGAAATATGGGTACATCACCAGCTAAGAATGGCTTTCCAAAGACAAAGGCAATCTCAGCTCCATGATCTGCTTTTACAAACTCTGGTAGAAAACCTTCCACGGAACTCGGCCGATGTTGGAATTCATAAAAGTAGACTGGGTTGCCAGCATCTAGAGGACACAGAAAAGTGCTGGTTTGAGAGCTGAAAATACTGCTCCAGACATGATAAACTTTCATGAATACCTGTTTTGGTTAAATAAAACCACTACCAGTTCTCTGGATAGTGAAAAGTGCTGCACACTGTCCACACCACCTCCAGCCAGAATTGAACAGCTGTTCTGAAGCTGCTGGGTACCTCTGTGGCATCTGGCCACTTCCACAGATGAGATGACAAAGTAGACATCTCCCAATGCATCCAGGAGGCCATCTCGGACCTGAGCAGGTCTTTCTGCATCCCCCATGTACTCCTTGTACACTCTGTCAACAACTTCAGATGTAAGGCCCTGAAACAGCAATGAAAAGTATTATAATGATGATGAATATTGTAAGGAGCAACAGCAGTGGGTGAGTGTGGCCTCTGCACATCCCTGGCTAATCCCCACCAACAGCTTTCAGAGAAAATCCCCAGCTGTGTCAGAGTGTGGCTCAGAGCTCAGAGCGGAGTTACACAGCTGTGGGTACAGGTGATCTTGGGGACAAGAGGGATGCAAGATCAAAGGATCAACCACCTTTAGATAAGCAGCAGTCAGTGATGCTGACTCTTCTCTCTTCTGTGCAAACACCTTCACAAGAGCACAGAAATCCTGCTGGATTTCATCAAATCCATTGAGTGTTGTCGATGACCATATTTCTGCTTTTCAGAACAAGCCTGGGCTCTGCATTTCCAAGTTCATGGTGAATCTTTGTGTCATTGATTGATGCTTGCAAGTACTGGCTCTGCTTCTAGGGTCCTTAATTCTTACCTCATAATTTGTACTTTTCTATGGAGTAGCTTCAGGAGAGCACAAAGGCACCACAAAACCAAGAGATTTGTAAATTACAGGAAGCAGAACCTTGAGAACCCTCAAGGAATGTGTCAGTGCACCCCAAACCTCTCGGGGTTTCCTTTCCAGTGCCCAGCTTCTGCTTTAGGAGGTTGTGTCCCATAGGTCTCCTGCCAGACCTGCTGCTGCTCTGCATGTCTTGCATGACCTGGGGGGATCTACAATGTCCAAGCGACCTTGTTTAGGTACCTGCATCACTCCTGGATTCCCACAGAACTCCTTTTGAAGAAGAGGGGCATTTAGGCTGGGAATGCAGAGAGTATTTCCAGTCACTGGAGGTAACAGGAGTGCAGCACCTGTGTGCCTGTTTCTGCCCCAATTCAGGGAGCTGTCCAGCACAATGGCATTTCCCTGGGAAATGTGTCCCTCCAGGAGTAAAACCAGGCAGAGCAGCCAAGCAGCAGCACTGGGTTATTCTGAAACTGGTCTCTTACCTTAATGAGTATTGCTAAGTTGCGCTGTAAAATCTGACGTGCAACATCTTTATCCAGACCATCCACAAAAGGAGGATATTTCAATGCCTGCATGATATGGAGAATCACGCTGAGTTCAAAATCTTCTCTTCACAAAATGATGTTTAAATATCAATATATTTAGTTCCTTACCATAGGTATTACCCATCCAAATTCCCAGTTATTTACTCCTATGATGTATGGGACACCATTGATTGATTTTTCAGAGAGTAATTCCCTGGGATTCTTTGGAAAAAACACACCATCCACACATGTGCTGGTGAGAAAGTAAACCTGAAGAAAAAGCAAAAAAAGAAAGCTTCATTAGTGCATCCATTTTACTTCCTAAAGATGCTCCCATTTTATCTGCAGTTCCAAAGAGAATCCAAGTGAAAATACAAAACATAATGTTATCCAAGCCATTTTCTCTGACTGCTTTTTTGCACTCAGTAGAAGACTGGGAAGATTAACATTATATTTCTAATGTTTGTGAAGTAGAAGTCATTATATTGAATTCCCATGTTAGTTAATTATGGCCATGGATGTGTGCAACAGTGGGGAAAAACCACATCTGTATTGAAATTTGAAAGACACATAAGCAATGAGATAGGAACTTGTAAGTAGGACATAACATATAATTTGATTTTCAGGTTCTCCAGAATCATCTGTGCCATTTTCTTTTCTTTGCCGCGGTTGAGCATGACAGCAAGCCACAGGTAGCTCCAAGTGCATGCAGAATGAAGGGCAGGAACCTGTTTGCACTTCTCAGGCGAGGTCTCATTGCAGATCTGCAGTGCTGTCATGTGCTGAAAAAGTCAAGAACGCCAGATTTTACATCCACTTCAGGTTCTCCTAATTTTACATGCCACCAAGGGTATTCTTTGGGATGAAAAAGTCTGAGGAGTCACTTAATTGCAAGAAGAATTATTTCACCTACCATTTTCTGTGTTATCTGTAGTAGTTCTTCTTCAGTTTTTCCTCTCAAGCATTCAACCATTGCAGCTGAACTGGATTTTTCACAGCCAGCGACAGCAGCAATTTTCTGCAAGCAGTGAGAACAAACAGGTTTGGACACATTTCCTCTGTCTGGCTCTACGAGACACCGAGTGCAGCAGGAGCAGCCAAAGCTCCTGCACAAAGGATGCTGGAGCCTGGCTTGTCCCAGCTCCTGAGGGAGGGCACTGGAAGCCCTCACAATCCTTCACACCACGGGCTGGGCAGGAGGGGAAAACCTCTGCCTCCAGGTTTTCTTGATACAGAAATATTCTGAGACAATGCTGGTAATTAACAGGCTGGGCTGAGAAGGCTGGGTGACATAAAGGAGTTAGAGAATAAACCATCTGCAGGGCAACAGAGAGCACATTCTACCACTCTTGGTGATGTCTTTTTGGCTGGAGCAAGAGCTGCCATTAGAGACAGCTGTCTCTTTGATGTGCCAGCTTCCAGGTTCTGGAAATTGTTTCTTGCACTTGAAGAGAAAAGAAAGGATGAAACCATAGTTCTCAAAGTAAAAAAAACCTGAATAAAGTCTTGTTTGTTTGGACACTACAGGCATCAAACAGGAGGGGAAGAGAAGAGTATTCAGAGTCTGATACTGTTTTCCTGCCAAACAGTATATGTTGAGTTTTCTTAAAGACCCTACATGTTACAATATTCCTTGACTTTACATTTTTCTCTCTTTGTGGATATTTCGGGGTTTGATAAGCAACGCATCATTAAACATGTACTATTTGCACACAGAAATACTGCCTTTTAAGACTGCCTTCACCCACAAGAAATGTGAATTCATAGGATTCAATATTTTGGACTGAACAGTTTAAGATATACCTGGAAAAAGGAATTAAAATTACCACAAGTACCCACCCGTGCTTCCTCCTCAGGCTGGTCAGTGAACAAGAGCAGGGGTGCAGTGCCACTCTCTGAAATGGCCTTGTGGAACAAGCCCTTGGCCAGGGGAGATAAGACCTGTGAGAAAGCAAGGACAAGCATGACAAGCAGTGTGTTCTCCCCTGGGATTTTGGGTTTCAGTGTCAGCAGTGGCCATTGGGGGCATTTTGAAAGCCCATGTGCTAAGAGTGTCCCTGTGCAGCCTCTGGCCACAGCCCAGCTGTGCAAAGTGCTTTGGCAGCGCTGGCAGGGATGGGGAGCTCAGGGCCTTTCCCTCCCCTGCCCTTTGCTCCCAGGGCCTCCCAGCAGCACCCTGCAGGGCAGGTACAGATGGGATGTGCCCAAGGCAGGCTGGCTGTGCTGCAGAAGGGCAGGAAAGAGCTTTTGGCCACGGGAAGCATGGATGTGCATGCCAGGTACAAGGAAGCCTGGCTGGGCCGTGTGAGCTGTACCAAAGTGGGAGCGGCTGGAGAAGGAGAGAGTCACAGCCAATGTGCTCCGTGTTGGAGTAAAGATTTTACACAATCACAGGGTCACAAACTGCTGGGCTGCACCAGCTGCCAGAACTGTTCACCTCAATCACTTGGCACAAGTGGCTGTCAAAGCAAACAGAAATTGGGCAAGAGTGCACAACTCCTCCTAAAGGACTTTTCTCATGAGATTAGACTTTGACAGCTGTTATATTGGGAAAAAAACCCAAATCGACGAAAACTTCATTGAACAGATGAGTAATAACATTCTGTTTCTTAACCACAACATTTGAGTATGAAAAAAACAAATTATTATCATTCAAAATGTGTGTTGTTTTGCCTTGTGCGCTATCAAAGACCCAGGTGATGTGTCACCGTAACCCCGTCCCTTTTCTCTCACTGACTTCCCACGCAGATACTGAAAATTGATGGAGGGGTTTTCCCCTAAGTAATTACAATTCATGATTACTGGGAACTTACAAGAGCAGAAACACTGATTCCTCCTGCAGATTCTCCAAAGATAGTGACAGATCCTGGATCTCCTCCAAAATGCATGATATTTTCCTGAATCCAGCGAAGAGCCGCCACTTGGTCTAAATATCCCCAGTTACCCCGGGCATGCTCATCACCAGTGCTGCAGGGACAGAACAGATTTGCTCAAGTGCTCAATGCAAGCCAAGAGGCAGAGGAAAACACAGTCTGTGGTGTGACAAATCATCTGCCATTGTCTACACAGAACTTCCCTCCAAGACTGACGAATGGATGGCTCGGGCATCCCTGAGAGTGGAGCAGCAGCCCCACAAGAACAGACCTGGAATCTGCCTTGGCACTGGAAATTGTCCCCAGGGCTGCAGGTGCAGTTCAGAAATGTTTCTTTGCATAAGCAAGTCTTCTGCACTTCTCTTTACAAAGGCTTTGCACACATCCTTTTGGAAATCACTTAGGAAAAACTGAGATCATCCAACTCACCTAAAATATCCAGCAATACCGAGTCTGTACTGAATTGTTACAACCACCACGTTGTCAAATGCTGCAAATACTGAGCCATCATATGATGAAGCTGCTCCAATAACTAATCCACCTCCATGGATCCATACTAGGACCTGGAAAAAGAAACAGAGGATCAACCCAGCTTAGGTAAGAGGCCCCAGTGAGAAAAACTAAATGTAGCCCATGATACAACATTTTGTGCTATTACACTCTTGATTCTTTCAGAATACATTTCACAAATTGCAGAAGTCATTATAATCTGAGGCCTGCAGGGCTACAAAATGGCACTGCTTTTGTTAAATGTTTACACTGTGTCAGTGCCCTGTGACTTTAGACTGATCCTTTGGATTAAATCAAGCACTGCTTAGCTAGATGGCAATACAATTTTACTTGTAAAATAGGATTTTGTGCCTCTTTAATTCCAACTTATATTTGCTGGGACAAAGCATGTAAGTTGTTCATCAGTACAAAAGTGCCCCTGCATGTCTGCTCATGGCAGAGGTTGAAGTTTTCTGTCAGATAATTTTGCTGAAGTTGTTATAAAGGTTTTGCTTACAGGCAGCTTCTCCGTTTCTCCTGTCGAAACAGGTGTGTAGACATTTAGGTACAAGCAATCCTCAGACACTTGCAGAACAACTTTCTCTTTTCTGTTGGTAATCAAGTCTGAAAAATTCTGTCCTTGTACTTGGTCCTGTAGACACCTGAATAAATGCAAAAGTAACAGGGTAACAGGGAAGAGATTTCACTAAATCCTGAAAGCTGTGAAGAGAAACGTTTTTGTACTTCCACCACAAAGTGCCAAGCAGAAACTGATCTCCAGCACGCTTTTAGATTGGTATGTGAAATACATATGCAAATATAAATGAATTATTTGAAGTCTCCAATAGCTTTTTACATTGCAATGGTAGATATTAACCTTGAGCGATTAAACAAGGGCAGCAGTAGGACAAATCAAGGGAGTGAGACATTTACAAGGTAGATTGGCATTGCTGTGCATTTCCCAAGTGCCCTTTTAAGCACTTGACTCCGCAGTTTCCCGCTAACGTTGTGTTCCAACATTTCCTCAGCTCCTTTCTGTCCCTGCTCCAAAGGTTTCCAGTGATTGGTAAGGGCTGGCCAAGTGCTCCTGAGGCAGAGCATTGTCTGTAGGTGCTGCTCCATCTCAGCTCTCTCTGATGCCCGTCAGAGAGCAGCTGCTGGCACAGAGAGCAGCTCCTAGAGTATCTTTAGAAATGCATCCACTGGGACAGCTGCAGGTGCAACGAGGGGGCACCAAGGAATTTGTCTTCATGGATGGCCCTGTGAGCACATCAGAGTCCTGGAAGTGTCCAGAGTTTAACATCATGAAAGGGTCAGTGGTTTGGTCATGGCCTTACATTGGTGGGTAGGAAGTGGCATCTCTGACACCTTCCCATGGCTCAGGTGGCTGGGGTTCAGAAAACCTCAGTGATCCAACGGGAGGCTTAGCAAAAGGCAGTCCCAAGAAGACATTTACAGTCCTCTCAGCTGTGTCCACGTGGAATTGGTACCCTCGGACTCTCCCATATTTGGTCTCTGCTTCTGGTTGTTCTGTGGGACAGCAGCACAGAATCACATCACTGCTCTGGTTGTAAGTAATTGCTACATTTGCTACTTAAATGTACACCTTTAGTGCACTTAGACAAGTAGTTTTTATACATAAAGCTTCAACAAACTCACATCAGCTTTAACACTATACCATCTTAATATGCTGTTTTATTTTACCAATTTGATTACTAGTGTTTTCTCATTTAAAATTGTTTAGTTTAAATTTTAATTTTAATGTTTTTAAATTTAATTTTAAATTTCTTCTGAAAAATTTCATTATACCTTTATTAAATCAGTAGAGCTGACATTATTTCAGCTTTCATTTTGATTGGCCTCAATATCCATCTCCTTCAGGTATATAATTTGTATTGTCTTACTGAAGACACATTAGTGGTTGCATAGAGATCTTACTATTTTTTTTTTGCCCTGGGTTGTTAGATAAAAAACCATTTTAACCCCATGTGGGAAAGTTCTAACATCAAATACAGATGTGGTACTGTGGCCACACAGCCTCAGCAGGCAAGATTTTGGGAATGGGATTTGACTTTTCTTATTGTAAAGAAGGCAAGTAAAACAAATGACTGAAAGGAGATTAAAAACTGTAATGAAATTTTTACTACTGCAGCTCAATTTGTGTGCCCAGCCCAGGCCAGGGTTTGTGCCCATCTCTGCTCAATGTTTGCACCTGGCTCAGCCCAGGGATTGTGTCCAGATCAGCTCAGGCTTTGTGCCCATCCCTGCCCAGGATTTGTGTCTATATCAGCCCAGGGTTGTACCCATCCCATCCCAGGGTTCGTGCCCATCCCTGCCCAGGGTTTGAGCCCATCCCAGCCCAGGGTATGTGCCCATCCCTGCCCAGGGTTGTGCTCATCCCTACCCAGGGTTTGTGTCTATATCAACCCAGGGTCTGTGCCCATCCCTGCCCAGGGTTCGTGCCCATCCCTGCCCAGGGTTTGTGCTCATCCCTGCCCAGGGTTTGAGCCCATCCCATCCCAGGATTTGTGCCCATCCCAGCCCAGGGTTTGAGCCCATCCCTGCCCAGGGTTTGTGCCCATCCCTGCCCAGGGTCTGTGCCCGGCTCTCGGCTGGCCCCGGAGGCAGCTGCAGGTGCCCTCTGTGCTGCAGCTGCCCCGGGCCGTATCCCCGGTGTTTACCTGTGGCCACCAGCGCCGCGGCCCCGAGGCAGAGGATCCAGGCCAGCCGCGCCGTGTCCCTCGCAGCTGCCATGGTGCCACTGGGCCCAGCCCGCGGGCCGGGCCTTTATAGGCTGGGCCTGGGCCGCCTTACGCAAGGCAAAGCCGGCTGAGGCGAGGCAGCGCTCGGGCTGCGAGCCAGGCCGGCACTGCCGGGCCCGGCCCGGGAGCGGGGAGCCCTCCTGCCCGCGGGGCTCCCGCTGCCTCCCCAGCGCTCCTTTGCCACGGCAGTGCCGCAATCCCGGGCACCGCGGCCCCCAGGCGCTTTGCAAACGGCCCGGCATTGCCGGGAGCGCTGTCCTGCTGCTGCAGCACCTCCGGCTGCGGCCCCGGGGGAGGCTTTGCTCAGCCTGCCCCGCACACACCCGCGGGGCACCTCGGCTCTGCTCGCTCCCATTCACTGCCTCTGGGACTGAGATCTGCGGGTGGGAAACACAGCCGAGCCAGGACCAAACCAGAGCCCTGCAGGTGTACTTTCACCGAAGTAAACGTGGAGTTATTTCTATTCTCAGAGAAGCATGTTTCTGACAAAAACACCAATACTAGAAAATCCCCAGCTTTTACATGCAGGGTGCAGGAGGCACCTGTGACTCATTTCTGTGTGTTCAGGGACGTTTGGAGTTGTGTTGTAGTACAGTAACAATCAGAAAGAGATTAATGATTAGCTTTTATCTAGTGGGAGCAATATTCAAGGGTGGTATTTGGGTGGTAACTCTCTATCTAATGCCTCTGGAAAATCCAGAGGATTTGTTGCAATACATTGCTCATCCATAATTGAAGGATGATATGTAAAGGAGAGAACAGAGTAGAGATTTTGTGCTCACATTAACTAAGAGGTTGTGTTGGTTTTATGCAGGTATTAGGCTCTGCTTTTTTTCTTTTTTCTTTTTCCTAACTCAAAAGCTCTTGCCCCAGAAAGGCAGTTTTGCAATTTCTGATTATGTGAGTTCTCAGTTGTCAGAAAGAGCATTTCAAAGAATGAGCTGATCTGATGACAGAATGGTTGGGGTTGGAAGAAACCTCCAAGCTCTACTCATGCCACATGTGCCATGGGCAGGGACACCTTCCTAACAAAGCTGCCCTTGGGCACTGCCAGGGATAGGACAGTTACAAGCTGCTCTGGGTGCCAGAGCCTCAGCACCCTCAGAGGGGGAAATCTCTTCCCTGCATCTGATTTAAACCTGCCTCAGTTGGTTTGAAGCCATTCCGTTCCCCCTTGTCCTGTTGCTACATGCCCTTGGCCAATGCCCCTCTCCATTTTCCTTGGAGGCTGCCTGGGGCTCCTGCAAGGGGCTCTGAGGTGTGCCCAGAGCCTTCTCCTGTCCAGCTGAACAGCCCAGCTCTCTCAGCCTGTCTCCACAGGAGAGGGGCTCCATTTCTCCAGATCCAGTCCTGCTCACACCTCTCTTTACAGCTCAGTGGCTTACGAGAGCCAAACTCTTCAAATTAGCTCAGCCCATCTCTTTTGCTCCTGTTAGTGCTGAGTGCTGTGGCTGTGCTTGTGCACTTTACTCCAAATGCTCCTTGTGCACTTTACTCCCAATCTTGCCCTGTGTACGTGCACAGGTGTGATTTACAGTGCCTGGAGATAAACCCCAGCCAGCTTTAACCTGGCTGCTCGCAGGGCAAACCGGTGGCAGGCACTGCAGGTGACCCCAAGCAGTGCTGGCTGTGTCTGCAGCCTGTGCTGGGTTTGTGGTGGCCCCTGAGCCCGGCCCCAGGGCCCTGCCCGCCCTGCCAGGCTGTGCTGGGTGCAGCTCCTGAGGCTGAGGGCACGGCCAGTGCTCACTGTGCCCTGCCTCATGGGCAATGCTGTGAGTCTCACCTGCTGAGAAAGCTATGAGGACTGTAAACCCACCTTAAATAATACTAAATACACTGAAAAAGATGTACTGTTAAGAGAAAATTCCTGTTAGAGGTTGCAAGTGAACATTTTGTTTCTAGTTCTTTGGTTTCTGATGACTTACAATCACTAACTTCCACACGGGACTCAAATCTACCAGATATCGGCTGTATTCCAGTGAAACCCCCTTCCTCTAATAACTTCTCAAACATTTTTGTGCTTCTTAAATTATGATGTTGTTATTTTCAATTTTGAATCAAGCATAATTAAAGTTCTACAATTTTGTTATTGTCAACAAAAATCAACAGGACCCGCACTGCTGAAAAGTCTTCTATGCAGATTGTGCAGTTGACAGCAGCTTTAGCTACAAACAAATCCAATGCTGTCCCCAATCCAGGCACAAGAGGCCAGAAGTCCTCACTGTAACCCCTTAGTTAAATATTTTACTAAGAAAATATTTACAGGAACCATGCACAACAAGTGTTTTTCAGGCAAACTTTACTAAACCTTCAGGTGTCTTTCCATCAGCCATCTCTCTAGCTAAAATCCCCCAAAAATAAACTCCTAAAGATGCCACTGAAATGGAAGAAAATCTTTAGGCCTGTAAAGGAAAAAGCATGGAATGTCATGATCTAAAGTCCTGCCATGTGGCACAGATCTTGTTTCAGAGATTAACCACCCACTGCACCTCCTGGAGCCCATGAACACTGCTCAGTCCCTGAGAAACAGCTGAGCTGAAAGCACCTTGGAGTAACTGCAGCTTTGGCAGCACTGGGTGCACTGCACAGCACCCCAATGGTTCCTAAAGGAGCTTCCAGACAATTGTCACCAGTCAGGCTTAGTGAGAGTGCCATTGAGATTCTCAGCCAGCATACAGGAAAGCACACAATTCCTTCAGTTTCACCATGAACTGCAGACCTGTTCTCACCTTTCTGACATCATCTGCTCCAAATCAAGGCACTCTCTCTGCTGATACTCCTTCAGTAGCTTATCTGCATGATCCATATCAAGGAAACCCATGTAATCTTCCTCATCCACAACATTGATGTAGAAGGGCTGGAACACAGGAGCTGAAGCAGCCATTGCCATCAGCATGTCCTCACTGGCTGCAGGAGGTGTTTCCTGTGGAGTGTGAGAACCTTGGTAGAGTCGAAGCAGGGGTTGGCAGGGTGGCTGTGGGGCCCTGCTGAGCTATGTGGGGTAGCTGGTGTGTTGGTGTTGCTTTGGCTGGTGCTGGTAAATTTTTTCGTTTGCCTCTTCAGTGCCCACGCTCAGGAGCTGCTGGTTTCCCGCTGGGCTTGGTGAGAGGGTGTCCTGCTCTTGGCCACCGAGTGATGGTGTGCCATGTGGTCAGCACCATTTTTTGGGCAGGTTTGTTTGCTACAGTCCCACGGTATAACACTCCTGCATGATTTTCCCTCCACCCTTTGCTTGGTGGGCCCCCTGCAAGGGCTCTTCCCACACTCTGGAAACTTACAATTGGCATTTGGAAATGTGGAAAGGCTCCGAGAGGCTGTGCCAGTGGCAAGGTCAGGGAAGGCTGTTGGCAGCAAGGCATCTGTGGTGTGTCACAGCGTGTGCCAAGCAGCCATGCAGTGCTGCCATGCCAGGTGCCACGATGCAGACTGCAGGGGACACTCCCCGCGCTCAGGGTGCACAGGGGAGGCTAAGAGAGCACAGGTGAAGGAAGGGAGTAGGAATTCAGAGCATAGTTAGTGCAAAGCTTTATTAGGAGCCATGAAGAGCCCCCAGCCTCAGGGGTTACAACTCCAAAAAGGCCCCAAACAAGAGGAGCAGTATCTTGTATTCATGGCCGGTACCAAAGGAGGGGTTTAACTACCCACCAATAGAGGATCAATGGGGAGGGAACTGGGAGACAATTGACAACTAGAACAACCTTTCATGAAACTTAGTGGGAGGGATCCCTGATCCTTGACCAATCACTCAATGCCCTTCATGGAAGCTTCTAGAGACAGGGGCGGAGAACCAAGTCACAGACAAGGCACTGCGGAGGGGATTTGAGGATAAACAAGAGAGGTTCCAGTGGAATGGGTGGAGTGGGGATAGCATTGACATTGGGGAATGGAAGGTAACTTAGGGTGCAACTACAAACCGGGGAGAAATCAGGAATGACCCAAATAACAGAACACAACAGTGGTACTCTCATGGTGTTCTGCAGCGGGATGATGATTCCTTGTGTCTCTGGAATGCTTTAACTCTGGCAGGGGTGGTGCTGAGGGAAGAGTGGTCCCACTTCTAAGTATGACAACTGCAGGAGCTCCTGGTGATGTAATTCCAGATCCATCCATGGAGGCAGTGCCAGGGGCAAGGCCACACTTGCAGTGATGCTGGCTTGGGGGCCGGCCCTGCCCCCTGATGTACGCTGGATTGAGGGAGTAGGTACGTTCCCCCAGTGGAGGCACAGCCATGGTCCATGGAGTTGGGAATTATCTTTGGGGCCAGGGCCGTGCCACCGGCCGGGGCACTGCCTGTGCACACCGAGGTACCGGCTCTGTGCGGGCTCTCGCTGCCCGCCGGGATTCAGCTGTGCCTCCAGCCCTCGCCACCCCTCTGGGATGTTGTGTAATCTTCCCTGTGGCGCCAGTTCAGCGCCTCACAGTGCGGCGTGGCCGCTTTTCCCAACACGCGGTTCTCGTCACACATCTTGGTTTTTATCCATCTTATTAAATTCCATGTCAGTTTCCAAGGTCTTAGGATTTTAATTGCATTTCTGTCGCTTTTGTAAGCTGCATATATTCACCATTTTATGTCCTTGTATGAATCTTTGATGCATTCTATTTGGTAGGTTCCAATGCCTGATTTTTACTTCATAATATCCAATCTAATAAATTCTCTTTTTCAAAGTCATTCCTTTGGAAAATGGGTCCATACCTGCATTGCTGGATGTTCTTCCATGGAGACGGATCCTCCCATGCTCTCCTGTGGAGTTTTCTCTATTTAAAAGGGGTATATAATACGAATTCCATATTTTAGAACCTTTTTGCCACAAAACAGACCTGCCCACTTTATAAACTGGGTGGATCTTCACGCTCACCTCTTATTATATCTGGTTATTGGCTGGCCTGGCCACTCTCTGCACTCACCTTTTGATTCTTTCTTCATCTTGCCCGCTGGTCTGTCGGGTGCTCTGCCTGCACACCGGCCTGCCTGCTCCCATTGTAGCCACAGGAGCTGGCTGAGTCGTGTCACGTCGGGGTCACCACAACTACGTTGGAATCCATGTGTTCTGTAGGGTCAGTGGTGAGACAGGGATGACACAGCCCCAGAGCTCCATGTGACAAACTCTGTGCTTTATTGTTTGCAGCCCTCTTATTCAGGGAGTCCAAAACTCCCAGGTGTAGACAGCTCACTGGTCTGAGTCTCACAAAGCCCAGCTCCTGAGCAGTGAGGTGCCTGCAGCCCAAGAGGGAAGGTGATCAGTGAAGGTCCCTGTCTGTAAACCCAGGGACTCCAATGCCACAGAGCTGCTGGAGCTGGGAGCACACTCCACCTGCTCACAGCTTCCTTTATCCCAGGCAGCTCATGGGAGGCACAAAGAGCTCTCTTACCGTCCCGCAGGGCTGAGATCATTGGAACATGTCCAGCCCCAAACCTTAACAAGGCAATGCTGCTGACCAGGAATTTGTGTTTCTAACAGCTGCACATCACTTAGAGCTTGTTGGCTGCTCTGTTTCACAGATTAAATCTCCCTCCTTGTTGATCAGGTTTGCAAGTCACAAATTATGAAACTGCAAAGAACATCCTATTTTAATAAAAATTTGTATATTTGACACTCAGCAACAAGATGATCTGAGAAGAGAGACTGGCACAGAACAAACATAGTTACTCACCACTTTGGAAAGGCAATTATAGTAATTATGGATAGTTAATAAATTTCAACAAAAAAGATTAAGGCTTTTCTTGACAGAATGTGAAAAACAAAACAGCAGCAGTTCTTCCTGAATAGTATCAGTAAATATATGGCTGAGAATTTCTTCAAATATTGGTGCAGCTGGCAATCTGAACCAAGTGACCATGAATAATAAAGCTACGAGAAAAAATGAGGCTTGGGACATGAGGTAAGGATCTGCAGTTTAAATGTGGCCTATTCACTGTGGCCATGGTGTTATTCCTTTCCCAGCTGTTTGACTGTGTGTACCAGTCTTTATATTTGGGGTTTAAAATCCACAGATGGACAGAACACTTCCTGTCACGCAGCCAGAAACTTCTTTGTAATCATGTGTGCCTAATGTGTGCCTCCCTTCTTCCCAGGAGTTGTACTGATGGCTCTGCATTCCCAAAGACACAGGATTCCTTCTGTCTTGTTAGGATAATGACTTTTGTGAATGTGCAGGGACAGACACATTGACTCAACAAACACACCACTAATGGACATAAAGGCTGTGCCAGAGCAAAACAAGGGAAGGGGTAAGAAATGTGTGACACAACTGGCAGCATGGTTGCTGCAATTAGCTGTTCCTGATTGCCACAACTGGAGTTTTTCACAAGTTATGGAAAATGCAGAAAAGGGGGTGGCCAGGTAGTGCAGATGACACTGCTTGAGATCCACAGGTGTGCAAAAGCAAGTGAAGCCAGGGGAGAGGAGGAAGAAGAAGACACCTACAAAGGGTCACCAGCTGGAGCAGGAGCTTGGGCTGGCCCTGTGAGAGCCCCCAGGTGCTGTGGGATGTGGGAGCTGGGCACCAGTGCAAGGGGGAGTTGGAGCAGGGCTGTTTGTTTGTTTGTGGCCATGAGGAGAGCTCTCCTGGCTTCCTGGATTCCCACATTGTCCCTTTGTGTCCTGCTTGCCATGTAAGTTGGCAAAAAAGCCACTTCCCTCCCGGTGTGCCCTGAGCCCTTCCCCAGCTGGGGGAGGCTGGGGGTGCACACTCTGCATGTCAGCAGATCTCCTCTCTGGTGCTGCTGAGCCAACAACGTGCAGGGAGCACCACCAGCCTTTGCTCCCCCTCTGCCTCTCTGGGCGTCTGTCCTGCCAGCACTGCGTCCTCCTGCAGCCCCTGCACCGGGCATTTGCCAGGAAGGGGTGAAGGACACACAGTCACAGCCCAGAAGAGGCTGTGGAAGAGCCTTAAGCCTCAGGTCCTGCACAGACACCTGCAAAGATTCATACCTGAAACCATTTGGGTGGAAGAAAGAACCTGGGCACGTTTCTGGCTTCTCGCGTGTGCCTTGACCTCTCGGAATGAGCCTCCATCAGTTTAGTGAAAGAAAAGGAAGTTCCAAAAATCAAAGCACCATTTATTTAGAACAATTCAGACAGCAATAGAACAGGTAGAGATTTTCTGTCCTCTTTTGTGAGATGTCAAGCTCACCTCACAGACTTTGTTTGATGGATGCTCTGCTGCCTACAAGCTATTTCCAGTGAAAGAAAGCAGAAAGAGTCTCTAGGAAGGACAACTGACCATGCCCTTCTGAAAGAAGAAGGGAATAAGCATATAAAATTGTCTGACATTTACAGTATATTCTATATATATAATTTCTTACAGATTTCAGTTCATGTGCCCATTCCCACCTCAGTATTCACTTTTGATATGCACTGAGTAGGTACCATGGTCTGTCTGCACCCAGACAGATTGTGGGTTTTTTCTGGTTGCTTCATTAAATAGTGATTTTCAGTCTGACAAACATTCTGAATGCCCCTTGTTGCTCTCCCTTCACTGTGATTAGGCCAGCAGATTACACAACAGTGAGTTAGAAGGTGATTATTACTCTGTATGCTGACAAACTCATTTTGTTTGACTTTCCTTTGGGTTTTAAAAGCAAACTGTGCCCTCCACAGATCTTATAAATCTGTGTGTTTTCTCCTTCCAGTCTGACTTTGTTTCAGGAGCTGTGCCCAAAACTCCACTCTGTGTTCTTTCAGTTTCTCTGCTGCCTTTTGCTCCAGGTCTATTCCCAGGTATTTTTCCTCCAGGTCATACTGAGGCCAATGGACCAAGCCCTCCCCGTTGGGATTTCTGGAAATAACAGAAGGAAAAGTTAGCTCTCCATTTGCCAATCCATTGCTGTCTGACTGCTCAGGTTCAGAGCATTTCAGAAAACCAGCAGGTGAGCCCAGCTGATGTGATTCTGGTACCTGAATAAATGGACAATATTTTATGAAAATGCTCATCAGTGGAACAGCAAAAGTGTAAGAGTTGCCATTCTTTTTAGATATAAAACTCCATTGCAGATGGAGTAACATTCTTATATTTTTTTTCTTCCTTATTTCTGCTGGTTTTTTAAAAAAGACATTTAAAAGAGAAATTGATGCAATATTTCTCTTAAATTCTGTCAAATTATAGGAAGCACCACATAAGTACTGCGTCAGGCTGGTAAGTATGGTCTGGGCGGCACAGACTGAACTTGAGGTGTAATTAGCACTGTAATTCTCACCCATTTTTAGCAAAGTTGGTCCAGTATCTCATCACAGTTCTGCTAAGTTCATTTTCTTCTTTTGTAGCACCTCCTGCAAAGGGTGAGAGGGAAGGGCCATGTTAGAAAATAACTAATGAGTATCAGCTGGATCATTGCAACACTTCTGGTTGACATGAGCTGTTGGAGCTTTTTCTAGGAGAGACCTGCAGATGAATGATGTAATGCAAAGTATCTGCTACTGAAGACAGAAGATGTTTATGCTCATAATAATACTTATGACATATATATGGTATGCTAATAATAAGTATAATATCTATAATGCTCATAAAGAGAGAAATTCTATTCACAAGCCCTGCAGTAATTGAAAAGAGAAGTAATGAGGGTCTAAAAGGAAGATGGAGGAAATATGGGTACATCACCAGCTAAGAATGGCTTTCCAAAGACAAAGGCAATCTCAGCTCCATGATCTGCTTTTACAAACTCTGGTACCAAACCTTCCACGGAACTCGGCCGATGTTGGAATTCATAAAAGTAGACTGGGTTGCCAGCATCTAGAGGACACAGAAAAGTGCTGGTTTGAGAGCTGAAAATACTGCTCCAGACATGATAAACTTTCATGAATACCTGTTTTGGTTAAATAAAACCACTACCAGTCCTCTGGAGAGTGAAAAGTGCTGCACACTGTCCACACCACCTCCAGCCAGAATTGAACAGCTGTTCTGAAGCTGCTGGGTACCTCTGTGGAATCTGGCCACTTCCACAGATGAGATGACAAAGTAGACATCTCCCAATGCATCCAGGAGGCCATCTCGGACCTGAGCAGGGCTTTCTGCATCTCCCATGTACTCCTTGTACACTCTGTCAACAACTTCAGATGTAAGGCCCTGAAACAGCAATGAAAAGTATTATAATGATGATGAATATTGTAAGGAGCAACAGCAGTGGGTGAGTGTGGCCTCTGCACATCCCTGGCTAATCCCCACCAACAGCTTTCAGAGAAAATCCCCAGCTGTGTCAGAGTGTGGCTCAGAGCTCAGAGCGGAGTTACACAGCTGTGGGTACAGGTGATCTTGGGGACAAGAGGGATGCAAGATCAAAGGATCAACCACCTTTAGATAAGCAGCAGTCAGTGATGCTGACTCTTCTCTCTTCTGTGCAAACACCTTCACAAGAGCACAGAAATCCTGCTGGATTTCATCAAATCCATTGATTGTTGTCAATGACCATAATTTCTACTGTTCAGAACAAGCCTGGGCTCTGCATTTCCAAGTTCATGGTGAATCTTTGTGTCATTGATTGATGCTTGCAAGTACTGGCCCTGCTTCTGGGGTCCTTAATTCTTACCTCATAATCTGTACTTTTCTATGGAGTAGCTTCAGGAGAGCACAGAGGCACCACAAAGTCAAGAGATTTGTAAATTACAGGGAAACAAAACCTCGAGAAACCTGAAGGAAGGTGTCAGTGCACCCCAAACCTCTCGGACTTTCCTTTCCAGTGCCCAGCTACTGCTTTAGGAGGTTGTGTCCCATAGGTCTCCTGCCAGACCTGCTGCTACTCTGCATGTCTTGCATGACCTGGGGGGATCTACAATGTCCAAGCGACCTTGTTTAGGTACCTGCATCACTCCTGGATTCCCACAGAACTCCTTTTGAAGAAGTGGGGCATTTAGGCTGGGAATGCAGAGAGTATTTCCAGGCACTGGAGGTAACAGGAGTGCAGCACCTGTGTGCCTGTTTCTGCCCCAATTCAGGGAGCTGTCCAGCACAATGGCATTTCCCTGGGAAATGTGTCCCTCCAGGAGTAAAACCAGGCAGAGCAGCCAAGCAGCAGCACTGGGTTATTCTGAAACTGGTCTCTTACCTTAATGATTACTGCTAAGGTGCTCTGTAAAATGTGACGTGCAACATCTTTATCCAGACCATCCACAAAAGGCGGAAATTTCATCACCTGTGTGATACAGAGAATGATACTTACTAAAACAGCTGCTATTTACAAAATGATGTTTTAAGATCAACATTATAATTCCCTTACCATAGGAAGTCCCCATCCAAATTCACAGTTATTTACTCCTATGATGTATGGGACAGCATTGATTGATTTTTCAGAGAGTAATTCCCTGGGGCTCTTTGGAAAAAATACACCATCTACACATGCACTGATGAAAAAGATATCCTGAACAAAAAGTGAAAAAGGAAAAAGAAAGCTTCATTATTGCATTCATTTTACTTCCTAAAGATGCTCAGATTTTTATTGCAGTTCCAAAAAGAAGCCAAATGAAAATACAAAACATAATGGTAACCAAGCCATCTTAACATTTTCTCTGACTGCTGTTCTGCACTAGACAGGAGGTTCTGTGAAGATTAACATTATATTTCTAATGTTTTTGAAGCAGAAGTCATTATACTGAATTTACATCTTTCCTTAGTTAATTATGGTCATGGATATGTGGAACAATGTGGGAAAACTACTTCTCTGTTGAAGTATCAAAGGTACATAAGCAATGTGATAGGAACTTTTAGGTAGGACATAATATATTATTTGATGTTCAGGTTCTCCAGAATCATCTGGGCCATTTTCTTTTCCTTGCCCTTGTTGAGCATGACAGCAAGCCACAGGTAGCTCCAAGTGCATGCAGAATGAAGGGCAGGAACCTGTTTGCAGTTTTCAGGCAAGAATTCACTGCAGATCTGCAGTGCTGTCATGTCCTGAAAAAGTCAAGAACGTCAGATTTTACATCCACTTCAGGTTCTCCTAATATTACAGCCCACCGAGGGTATCCTCTGGGATTAAAAGGTCTGCATTGTCATTTAAATGCAAGAAGAATCATTTCACCTCCATTTTCTGTGTTATCTGTAGTAGTTCTTCTTCTGTTTTTCCTCTCAAGCATTCAACCATTGCAGCTGAACTGGATTTTTCACAGCCAGCGACAGCAGCAATTTTCTGCAAGCAGTGAGAACAAACAGGTTTGGACACATTTCCTCTGTCTGGCTCTACGAGACACCGAGTGCAGCAGGAGCAGCCAAAGCTCCTGCACAAAGGATGCTGGAGCCTGGCTTGTCCCAGCTCCTGAGGGAGGGCACTGGAAGCCCTCACAATCCTTCACACCACGGGCTGGGCAGGAGGGGAAAACCTCTGCCTCCAGGTTTTTTTGATACAGAAATATTCTGAGACAATGCTGGTAAATAACAGGCTGGGCTGAGAAGGCTGGGTGACATAAAGGAGTTAGAGAATAAACCATCTGCAGGGCAACAGAGAGCACATTCTACCACTCTTGGTGATGTCTTTTTGGCTGGAGCAAGAGCTGCCATTAGAGACAGCTGTCTCTTTGATGTGCCAGCTTCCAGGTTCTGGAAATTGTTATTTGCACTTCAAGAGAAAAGAAAGGGCTGGAAGCCTGTAGTTCTCAAAGTACAAAAAACTGAATAAAGTCTTGTTTGTTTGCACACTACACGCATCAAACAGGAGGGGAAGAGTATTCAGAGTCTGATACTGTTTTCCACCAAAAAAGTCTAAGTTCAGGTTTTTTGAAGACACTACATGTTACAATATTCCTCGACTTTACATTTTTCTCTCTTTCTGTATATTTGGGTGTTTGAAAATCAACACATAATTAAACATGTACTATTTGCACACAGAAATACTGCTTTTAATGACTCCTTTGATTCACAAGAAATGTGAATTCACATGATTCAATACTTTGGACTGAAGTTTAGATATATCTGGAAAAAGGAATTAAAATTACCACAAGTACCCACCCGTGCTTCCTCCTTAGGCTGGTCAGTGAACAAGCCCAGGGCTGCAGTGCCACTCTCTGAAATGGCCTTGTGGAACAAGCCCTTGGCCAGGGGAGATAAGACCTGTGAGAAAGCAAGGACAAGCATGACAAGCAGTGTGTTCTCCCCTGGGATTTTGGGTTTCAGTGTCAGCAGTGGCCATTGGGGGCATTTTGAAAGCCCATGTGCTAAGAGTGTCCTGTGCAGCCTCTGGCCACAGCCCAGCTGTGCAAAGTGCTTTGGCAGCGCTGGCAGGGATGGGGAGCTCAGGGCCTTTCCCTCCCCTGCCCTTTGCTCCCAGGGCCTCCCAGCAGCACCCTGCAGGGCAGGTACAGATGGGATGTGCCCAAGGCAGGCTGGCTGTGCTGCAGAAGGGCAGGAAAGAGCTTTTGGCCACGGGAAGCATGGATGTGCATGCCAGGTACAAGGAAGCCTGGCTGGGCCGTGTGAGCTGTACCAAAGTGGGAGCGACTGGAGAAGGAGAGAGTCACAGCCAATGTGCTCCGTGTTGGAGTAAAGATTTTACACAATCACAGGGTCACAAACTGCTGGGCTGCACCAGCTGCCAGAACTACTCGCCTCAATCACTTGGCACAAGTGGCTGTCAAAGCAAACAGAAATTGGGCAGGAGTCCACAACTCCTCCTAAAGGACTTTTCTCATGAGATTAGATTTTGAGGGGTTTTTGACATTGAAAAAAACACCCCAAACCAATGAGAACTTAATTCAACAGATGAGTAATAACATTCTGTTACTTAGCCACAACATTTGAGTATGAAAAGGACAAATTATTATCATTCAAAATCTGTGTTGTTTTGCCTTGTTGTGTTATCAAAGACCCAGGTGATGTGTCACCGTAACCCCGTCCCTTTTCTCTTGCTGACTTCCCATGCAGATACTGAAAATGGATGGAGGGGTTTTCTCCCAAGTAATTACAATTCCTGATTACTGGGAACTTACAAGAGCAGAAACACTGATTCCTCCTGCAGATTCTCCAAAGATAGTGACAGATCCTGGATCTCCTCCAAAATGCATGATATTTTCCTGAATCCAGCGAAGAGCCGCCACTTGGTCTAAATATCCCCAGTTACCCCGGGCATGCTCATCACCAGTGCTGCAGGGACAGAACAGATTTGTTCAAGTGCTCAATGCAAGCCAAGAGGCAGAGAAAAACACAGTCTGTGGTGTGACAAATCATCTGCCATTGTCTACACAGAACTTCCCTCCACGACTGACAAATGGATGGCTCAGGCATCCCTGAGAGTGGAGCAGCAGCCCCACAAGAACAGACCTGGAATCTGCCTTGGCACTGGAAATTGTCCCCAGGGCTGCAGGTGCAGTTCAGAAATGTTTTTTTGCATAAGCAAGTCTTCTGCACTTCTCTTTACAAAGGCTTTGCACACATCCTTTTGGAAATCACTTAGGAAAAACTGAGATCATCCAACTCACCTAAAATATCCAGCAATACCAAGTCTGTACTGAATTGTTACAACCACCACGTTGTCAAATGCTGCAAATACTGAGCCATCATAAGATGAAGCTGCTCCAATAACTAATCCACCTCCATGGATCCATGCTAGGACCTGGAAAAAGAAACAGAGGATCAACCCAGCTCAGGTAAGAGCCCCCAGTGAGAATAACTAAATATAGCCCATGATACAACATTTTGTGCTATTTCACTCCTATTCTTTCAGAATACATTTCACAAATTGCAGAAATCTTTCAAATCTGAGGCCTGCAGGGCTACAAAATGGCACTGCTTTTGTTAAATGTTTACACTGTGTCAGTGCCCTGTGACTTTGGACTGATCCTTTGGATTAAATCAAGCACTGCTTAGCTAGATGGCAATACAATTTTACTTGTAAAATAGGATTTTGTGCCTCTTTAATTCCAGCTAGTATTTGGTGGGAGAAAGCATGTAAGTTGTTCATCAGTACAAAAGTGCTCCTGCATGTCTGCTCATGGCAGAGGTTGAAGTTTTCTTGTCAGATAATTTTGCTGAAGGTGTTATAAGGATTTTGCTTACAGGCAGCTTCTCCTTTTCTCCGGTAGAAACAGGTGTGTAGACATTGAGGTACAAGCAATCCTCAGACACTTTCAGAGGAACCTTCTCTTTTCTGTTGGTAGCCATATCTGAAGCAAACTGTCCTAGTATTGGGTCCTGTATACACCTGAATAAATGCAAAAGTAACAGGGTAACAGGCAAGGGAATTCACTAAATCCTGAAAGCTGTGAAGAGAAACGTTTTTGTACTTCCACAACAAAGTGCCAAGCAGAAACTGATCTGCAGCACACTTTTAGACTGGCATGTGAAATACATATGCAAATATAAATGAATTATTTGAAGTCTCCAATAGCTTTTTACTTTGTAATGGTAGATATTGGACTTGAGACAATAAACAGGGCCAGTAGAACAACTCAAGGGAGTGAGACATTTACAAGGTAGATTGGCATTGCTGTGCATTTCCTATGTGCCCTTTTAAGCACTTGACTCAGCAGTTTCCCGCTAATGTTGTGTTCCAACATTTCCTCAGCTCCTTTCTGTCCCTGCTCCAAAGGTTTCCAGTGATTGGTAAGGGCTGGCCAAGTGCTCCTGAGGCAGAGCATTGTCTGTAAGTGCTGCTCCATCTCAGCTCTCTCTGATGCCTGTCAGAGAGCAGCTGCTGGCACAGAGAGCAGCTCCCAGAGTGTCTTTAGAAATGCATCCACTGGGACAGCTGCAGGTGCAACGAGGGGGCACCAAGGAATTTGTCTTCATGGATGGCCCTGTGAGCACATCAGAGTCCTGGAAGTGTCCAGAGTTTAACATCATGAAAGGATCAGTGGTTTGGTCATGGCCTTACATTGGTGGGTAGGAAGTGGCATCTCTGACACCTTCCCATGGCTCAGGTGGCTGGGGTTCAGAAAACCTCAGTGATCCAACGGGAGGTTTAGCAAAAGGAAGCCCCAAAAAGACATTTACAGTCCTCTCAGCTGTGTCCACGTGGAATTGGTACCCTCGGACTCTCCCGTATTTGGTCTCTGCTTCTGGTTGTTCTGTGGGACAGCAGCACAGAATCACATCACTGCTCTGGTTGTAAGTAGTTGCTACATTTGCAACTTAAATGTACACCTTTTATGCACTTAGACAAATAGTTTTTATACATAAAGCTTCAACTCTCATCAGCTTTAACACTATACTATCTTAACATGCTATTTTATTTTACTAATTTGATTACTATTGTTTTCTCATTTAAAATTGTTTAGTTTAAATTTTTATTTTAATGTTTTTAATGCAATTTTAAATTTCTTCTGAAAAAATTTCATTATAACTTTATTAAATCAGTAGAGCTAATATTATTTCAGCTTTCATTTTGATTGGCCTCAATATCCATCTCCTTCAGGTATATAATTTGTATTGTCTTACTGAAGACACATTAGTGGTTGCATAGAGATCTTACTATTATTTTTTTTTTTACCCTGGGTTGTTAGATAAAAACCCATTTTAACCCCATGTGGGAAAGTTCTACCATCAAATACAGATGTGGTACTGTGGCTGTGCAGCCTCAGCAGGCAAGATTTTGGGACAGGGATTTGACTTTTCTTATTGTAAAGAAGGCAAGTAAAATGAATGACTGAAAGCAGATTAAAAACTGTAGTGAAATTTTTACTACTGCAGCTCAACTTGTGTGCCCAGCTCAGCCCAGGGTTTGTGCCCATCTCTGCTAATTGTTTGTACCTGCCTCAGCCCAGGGATTGTGTCCAGATCATCTCAGGCTTTTTGCCCATCCCTGCCCAGGATTTGTGTCTATATCAGCCCAAGGTTTGTGCCCATCCCTGCCCAGGATTTGAGCCCATCCCTGCCCAGGATTTGTGTCTATATCAGCCCAGGGTTTGTGCCCATCCCTGCCCAGGGTTTGAGCCCATCCCATCCCAGCATTTGTGCCCATCCCTGCCCAGGGTTCGTGCCCATCCCAGCCCAGCATTTGTGCCCATCCCTGCCCAGGGTTCGTGCCCATCCCTGCCCAGGGTTCGTGCCCATCCCAGCCCAGGGTTGTGCCCATCCCTGCCCAGGGTCTGTGCCCGGCTCTCGGCTGGCCCCGGAGGCAGCTGCAGGTGCCCTCTGTGCTGCAGCTGCCCCGGGCCGTATCCCCGGTGTTTACCTGTGGCCACCAGCGCCGCGGCCCCGAGGCAGAGGATCCAGGCCAGCCGCGCCGTGTCCCTCGCAGCTGCCATGGTGCCACTGGCCCCAGCCCGCGGGCCGGGCCTTTATAGGCTGGGCCTGGGCCGCCTTACGCAAGGCAAAGCCGGCTGAGGCGAGGCAGCGCTCGGGCTGCGAGCCAGGCCGGCACTGCCGGGCCCGGCCCGGGAGCGGGGAGCCCTCCTGCCCGCGGGGCTCCCGCTGCCTCCCCAGCGCTCCTTTGCCACGGCAGTGCCGCAATCCCGGGCACCGCAGCCCCCAGGCGCTTTGCAAACGGCCCGGCATTGCCGGGAGCGCTGTCCTGCTGCTGCAGCACCTCCGGCTGCGGCCCCGGGGGAGGCTTTGCTCAGCCTGCCCCGCACACACCTGCGGGGCACCTCGGCTCTGCTCGCTCCCATTCACTGCCTCTGGGACTGAGATCTGCGGGTGGGAAACACAGCCGAGCCAGGACCAAACCAGAGCCCTGCAGGTGTACTTTCACCGAAGTAAACGTGAAGTCATTTTTATTCTCTGAAAAGAGAATAAAATCACCTGTGTGATTTACAGTGCCTGGAGATAAACCCCAGCCAGCTTTAACCTGGCTGCTCGCAGGGCAAACCGGTGGCAGGCACTGCAGGTGACCCCAAGCAGTGCTGGCTGTGTCTGCAGCCTGTGCTGGGTTTGTGGTGGCCCCTGAGCTCTGCCCCAGGGCCCTGCCCGCCCTGCCAGGCTGTGCTGGGTGCAGCTCCTGAGGCTGAGGGCACGGCCAGTGCTCACTGTGCCCTGCCTCATGGGCAATGCTGTGAAGAAAACAATGAAGACATAACCCTCTGTGCAGAGTACCAATGAATTTGGGGCCTATATGTGTTCCCTGACAGGCCTTTTGCCTTGATTCTCAAGCGTGACACAAAAGGTCTATTAAAGTGGCCTGGGAGTAGTCTGCACTGTTTGAATATACGGTCTATACAGTAATGATAAAGTGAGCATTTTTAATTGCAGTTAATGGTACTGGGGGCTGGGGTACCAGTGATGCAGCTGCGAATAGATGATCTTTTTCCTCTGTGTGTGATCTTTTACCTCTATGTGTGATGAAGCTTTCCTAGATACCTCAGAAGGACTGCACAGGAGTAAACTCTGCACTCCTGTTTGCCTGCTTGGGTGCTGCTGTGTATTCTCTCACTGTCTCCTCTTACCTGGGACTGTTTTTGTTCCTGGCAAGGGAAAACTGTTTCCATGCAAGATGGAACTGCAGGAATTCCTCCTTGTGGCTCAGCTCCCACACTGGTGAGCATTCATGCCTCAGCTCACTCGTGACACACAAGCTACAGGAGGGGTCCTTTGCTGCAAAGGCAAATATCCTGTACTCCACCCGCTGCTCTCTCCTTTTGATGTAACAAAGTTGTTATCTTCTATGACCTGATCTTTGCTGATTTTACTAGTCTCTATATTTTCCTGTTTACTTTCCTTTTATTTTCTGCCTTCATTAATGTTTTAATTTCCAAGCTTTTCTCTTTTTGTTCTACTCACTAATTCTCTCTCAAGTAGCCACTCTGCAACTACTCTGAGCCCACATCCTATCCACAGGCCTAGAGAAGCAGCCATTCTGAAAATAGTGTGTGTGCAGACCAGTTTCTGTGACCTCTGCCCATCCTACTTACAGTAGGATAAGATAACAAAAAATGGGACTTTAGATCTCTACAGCCTTGTCTGGAGATACTTTGGTAGATCTACAAGCATGGCATATATGTTTTGCAAATGTGGAGACTCTTACTCCAGTGGCACAGACTTGTAGAATCGTAGAATCTGAGGACAGTGCTACATACCTGGTGAGTATGATTCTTGAATCCTGTTTGGCATTAAATTAAAGAAATTTTGCAACTTGCCCTCAATCAGTGAATAATGCATAAGTCATAATGTGGCATAATTCATACATGAATAATTCACAAAGGTCAATAAAAAATTCCTGCCTCATGATGACCTTTGCCTCTTTGTACTGCAATAAACGGCTACCTGTCCTGATTTCAATAGCTGAAAAAAACCAGACAAATATTGTAGTAATCACATATCCTCTGAACAGAAAGAGACATGATTCTCTCCCAGGATTTTCCTTGGAAGCTGTGAGAAGCTGTGAGAAAGCTCAGAGAAAACAATTCTTATCTCCATTTGCTGCACCAGTTGTTGTGCACATGTGGAATGTGTTATGGAGATTGTTTACCAAAGGGTGGTTTCTTAACTGGACACTGGTGGTGGTGTTTGGATTCATTGACCAATTGGATCCACGTGTGTATATGGACTGTCTGGCAAGGATGATGGTTTTTTCATATGGTATAGCTGTCTTGGTTTGGAAAGACAGGAGTCTGCTAAGGAAGGCAGGAGTCTCTCTTGAAATGGAGAATGGAAACCCTCCCCACCCCTTTGAATTGCTATCAATTTTAAATTAAGGGGCTCTTAGGCAAAAATACGTGAGCAAGAAATAACAGTTCTTTAATTGGGAAAGGGGGAAAAAAAGGATAAAATAAACAATGCAGTACACTGGAACAACACTGACAGAGTCAGAACCCAGCCTGACACCCTGTGGGTCAGGGTGTTGGTGGCAGTGCCATTGGAAATGTGGCTGCAGCCCTCCTGCAGTGTCAGGGGTGGTTCTGTTGGAGCAAGGGGAATCTGTAGAGAAGGATGTATTCTTCCTCTGAAGAGCCAGTGGAAGAACAGCTGCTGTTCCTCTGGGGAGTCTCGTAGAGAAAGCCATGCTGGTCTTTCAAAAACCTCTGGATTATATCTGGGTAGCAATGCTTGGCTCCTCCCTCTGGGCTCACATCTCCCTATGGGATGTTATAGCTCTTATCAGCCATGCAGTGACATTCAATAGCTGTTATCAGCAGATGTCCCCTCCCGATGGAGGAGTGAATGTGGTCACTCAAAGAGAGAGATAAGGCAAACTGCCCACTTGACAAAAGATAATCTGCCATACAGATGGTAATGGAAAACATCTTGCATTGTAATCTTCAACAATAGTATAGTATAGTATAGTATAGTATAGTATAGTATAGTATAGCATAGCATAGCATAGTATATTGTAGTGTAGTGTAGTGTAGTGTAGTACAATAAAGTGATTGATCAGCCTTCTGCAATCATGGACTCAATGCTCGTTATTCCCTGCTCAGGGGACCACTGCTACAATAAAATATCACAGCCCCTGCTGAGGATTCAATGAAACTACAGAATGTAAAACTTAGATCTAGAGCCTCTGAAGCTTGGACAGCTTTACCACACGCTAAAGAAACAGTGTGACTCTCACCTCAGGAGACAGGAGCATCACAGTGCTTATCTCTACATAGAAATCAGTAAGATCTTCTGACACTTTCCACTGTGATTTTAGTGCTGGTCTGTGCTAGGAAGCCAATTCAACTGCACTTCTCTGCAAACACAAGATGAGCGTGTGTTCTGTGCACACCCATACACAGAATATCTCCTGTTTGTCTCCTTTTAAAGGAAGTGACACAACATTTCAAAGGCTTGTGCAATGAAGATTTAGCACAACTGTTTTGAAATTATATTCCCCTCACACAACAAAGGAGGGAAAACAAAGAAGTGAGGACAGATGCTTAGGAGGAAGTTTTGCTTACCAAAACTGCAGTGGTAAAACAGCCTCACCCTGCTCCTGAGTTCTGCCTGGCAACAGAACTTGGGCAAAAAAATGTAGAAAATCCTACCCTACTTCTTCCAGTAAAGTAATTGGGAAAGAAGGGATGGGTATCTAGTTGCTGTAGGAAATTATTAGCCATGAACAATTAAAAATTCTTCCAGAGATATAGAGGGGAGCTGAAGGGAGGGGGAACAGATGTTCATTGCCCTGTAGGACGCGTGGAGCTGAATCACTGCTGTGAGGCACCAGAGTGACCAGGAACGTGGCTGGGATTGTGGTAATCACATAACCTCTGAACAGAGAGAGACACAGCTCTCCCAGGATTTTCCTGGGAAGCTGTGAGAAAGCTCAGAGAAAGAATTAAAACAATTATTATCTCAATCTCTGCACCTGGCAGGCAATCTCTGTTTGTCAAAAATGTCTTTGACATCTGTTTAATGTCAAAGGAAGAGTTGTCCCTTCTTGACCAATAGGTGAGAGAAGATTCCTAAAGGCCAATCCAGGTCTTAGGTCCACCAGTATTTTTATAATAACTATGGGTTTCTAATAATAAAGTGTCTTTTCATGCCTTCTGATGATGGAGTCTCTGTATCACCTTCTCTATCTCCCTTTGGTGATATGGGATAGCTGGAGCAGCCTAGGAGCCAGGTACAGCAGACAAAGACATGGCAGAGAACTGATTCACAACTCTGCCATGAAGAGTGCAAGTCTTGTTCTTGGCAGCCAAAGCACCCTGGATTGGCCCTGGGACAGAGCCAGTGCTGGCAGTGAGGCTGTGAGCCAGTGCAAACAGGGACAGTGGCACAGGGGACAGCCTGGAGCACACAGAGAAGCACTGGGGAAAAGACAGAAATGTTAATCCTTGTAGGGGAGCCACAACTGAATTTAAAAGCAGAGAATTGTAGTTACTGGAGAATTTTTCTCCCTTTTCAAACATTTGGGAGAAGTCTTAATTCCAGCACTACTGTTATAGGTTAAGTACCACAGCAGTCAGAACTATCCTGTCTCAGTTGTAAAACCAACAGACAAAGCAGAACCTTCTGTAGTTTCATCTTCTTTCCACAGAGGACATTTCTGTATTTACACCACACCAAAGCTTCTGTACCACCAATAAACTTGGCATCAAGAGACTCACAAATTGGGTCTTCATTGATTTCCCTTTATTAAAACAATGTTGCTGCTACATTCTGTCTTCAGTCATGGGGAGTGACAGAAAAACATGAGCAGTGGGGAAATTTGGTAGCTGTATTTGTCAAGTGAGGATCAACTGGAATTATTAGTGAATAATTGCAGATATGACAACTGTGAAGAAAAAGTGAGGGAAACACAATTTTATCCTCAAATATACTTCAATTAATTTTTTAATATCCTAATATTTTGCATATTATGTGCATGTTTAGACTGTAAACTATAACTCTAATTTAAACTTCATGTTTTGTGTGCTTTTGCTCTTTGTCTTTTCAAGGATCACTTTTTTCCAGAATTCTACCTTCTTTTCTTTCAACTTTCTGTCTTTCTTTTGTTGTAGATTTATCTGCAAGTATTCTTCATTTAGGTTGTAAGATGGCCATTCAACCAGAGCTTCTCCATTAGGATTTCTGTAAGCAAGAGGAAAGAAGAGTGAGTGCCCTTTTCAGTCACAGGGGAATTCAATCACACAAGTTGACTGAATCAGTAAACCAGACAATTCCTCTGTTGTGCAAAGCAGCAGTATCTGTCATGAACTTCATGATTCTTACCCATTTCGAGCAAAGTTAGCCCAGTACTTCATTAGAGTTCTGCTGAGGTTCTTCTCTTCCTCTGTAACTTCACCTGAAAGACACAATACAGAATAGCTGCTCTGTGTGGCAGAAATCAGGACATGGCTCTTACAGCCGCAGCAGATTTCCCTCTGTGAATGTGCTGGCAATTGGCAATTCCAACATGGCAACTGCATCACCACTGGCCAACATCACTCCTACAGCAATGCCCTAAATCAGGGCATTTCAGCACTCCTCATGAATGACTTCAGCATCATTACCCTACTGTAGAAATCTGGGAATTTGGGAACAAGGAAATAAGGTGATGTGCCTGTAACCTTCCAGGAAATCAGAGCAGAACCAAAAACCCCCCACGTGTTCTGCATCCCAGTACAACTCCAGGAATGGGCCACATGGCTGTGTTTCCTGGATTGCATTCTAGTTTTGTGGCACTGAAATTCTCCCTATTATTCAGAGCATGACCAGGCAAAGATTTCTCCTTTCTCACACAAGATGGTGCCACTCCATTTCTCAGCACTTCAAGAGTATTTCTTTAAATATAGTTATACATAACATAAGCTCACTGTATCACTAGGTGAGAATTACTTCAGTTCCTGTGTGTTTTTAATTATAAATGCATCTCAATACACTAAGAAAAATGTTTGGTATCTTAAAGCCCTTGATAAATTCAGGCAAAGAGGAAAAGAGCTGTTCAGTGTTTCCTAGTGCCAATGGTACTAGGAAAGTAAATAGGTAAGTAAAAAAAAAAAAAAAAGGAAAAGGCTCTGGTTACAGATTAACAAAGGGCTTTACAACACAGATGGATTGCTCCAAAGTTCAATGAAGTTAAAAGGAAATACTTTCATTTATGGAGGCTTTGACATACATATTTGATCAGACTATGAACTACTGTGCAAATCACAAAAACAAAAGCAGAAAAAATTAGTGAATTCACTTAAAATAAGCCGATTTTTTGTGTCTCTGTCAAAATAAGAACTGTTCCTAATATGTTTCACAGGACAGAAAATATTTCATGCTGAGTACTACTGTTTTAGGCATATGTAATTAAAGGATATTGCTGGATTAATTATGTTCCTTAAGAAGTGGCATCATGTTTCTTAATTGTTCAGTGACTGGCAGAGTCATTGGGAATATAAAAACGTGGGATTCTGACAGAGGGAACTTCCAGAATCCCATGGAAATTTTAGGAGCACACCCTTAATCCTCCCTCAGTGGATTGGTTCCATTGGAATAAGTGCTCAAGTATTAATTGAATTGTGAGGCAAAACAGACATTGGATCTTCACACAGAAAATGAAACACTGTAATTCCAAGTCTTGCTCTGAACATGGCTGGAATCACTTCCTGCAAAAGAAGCCAAGTCCCCCATTCTCTGGAGCCTGACAGCCCATGGGATTTCCTCAAAGGAGGAGACACTGGCCTAAACTCCTCAGGAAAAGAAGAGATCCTGGATTTCCTGCTTCCCAAGCACCCTGCTTGGGAAATTTAATTGATCTTTTCTTCAATTTAATTTTCAGCCAAACCCATTTGGCAAATTCATCACAGTGCTGGGACAGTGACAGTGAATTTTCTACAAAATATCCTATTTGCTGAATTGCTGACAAGATGTGGGACTGACTGCTGCAGATCAGGCAGACTGTAAAGTAGAGAAGCTGGAGAAGATGGTTAAATGCATAAAACCAATTCTGCCAGGAGAAAGGGTTATGGCTTGGTCTCACTGCCAATATATGCACTTTAATCTGATGGAAATTAATAGAACACTGAATAGAAAAATGCCAGGGCTACAGGACTCATTCAGGAGCGAGTGGTGTCTGTTCCTTACTGCGGAGCTGGATGTCCCCAGCCAGAAATGGCCCCCCAAAGACAAAGCCAACTTCATCCCCATGGTCAGCCTTCACATAGTCAGGTTTGCTGTCCCTGAATGCACTGGCCCGGTGCTGGAACTCAAAGAAGTAGGTAGGAGCTCCAGACTCTGCAAGACATAACAAACAGGGAGTTACAGAAGAGATACATAAACTTCAGCTGTCATCAGCTGTTCAAAATACTGCTTTAAAAAGAGCTTTATACTGGGCACATTTCTAGTGTAATTGTTACATTCAAATATGTACTTCTACTTTTAATGCAAAATTAAGTGCTTAGCTTACACACACAAAAAAAAAAAAAAATTGGAAGATCCACTCTAAGATAACATAGAAAAAACAAAATATCAAATTATTTCCACTTTGGAATATCTTGGCATGACTGGTCTACACCTACACACCAGAAAATTTACAGACCACAGAGTTGCTGATTTCCCAAACAGCCATGGGCCAAAGGACGAAGGTCCTTTGATATGTTTTAATTTTTAAGCCTGTGTACTTCAGTTAGTAAATATTTACTTGTGTTATCATGCTCTGCTCTCAATATATTGTGATTATAAGCACACTTACACAGAGATAAAGGACACAACCCTGCAGACCTGTATCATTGCTCCCAGTGGGAATCTCAAGAAGGGCTGCCTACATATGACAGGATTTGTGTCTGCATCATTTGATCCAGCCTGCAGCAGGGGGTTTGAGTGTCCCACTGCTGCTGATCAGCTTACCCCTGTGATAATTCAGTGCTTTAATGGCTGGCATGACAATTGCCATGTCCCCCAGCAGGTCCAGGAATCCGTCCCGGAGCTCTGCAGGGTCCTCTGTGTCTCCCAGATATTCATCTAAGATCATGGGCAGAAAATCTGAGGGTACATCCTAAGAGACAAGCAACAAACAGACAATCACAGTCTAAATTAGCAGCTAAATTTGCCATCTTTTAAACTTCAGAGATTCTGCAAAGGCACAAATGTCCAGGACAGCACCCATGTTAATGGGAAACAAAACCTATTCGTGCTTTTTGTGGGCAAAAAAACCCCAAACAAACCAACCACCTTAGGTGAAATTTGCACCAGATTTATATGGGTTAAAACTCTACAGGAGTAAGTGTAGATCCAGCAATTTCTCCTGACAATATCTTCAGCTTCTGTTTTCGTCAGGAGAAGAGAGATGGGAATTACAAAAGTAAATTCTCAGTCCTTGAAAGATTTATGGACCATTAGACAAGAGGACAAGGCCAATGGGATCTCCAAACAGTGTAAATTTTCAGGGTTAGAATTTGCTGCTTGAGAGATGCACCTCAAAACTAGGAGTGCAATGTAACTACTTTAAAAGCTACATTTAATGTAAACATACTGAAAAATACACCTTGAAACTCCCTAAGCAGGAGATCAGCCGTGAGATACCTTAACATTAGGGAAGCTATTACAGTAATCCCACAAATATGTAAGATAAAAGTATTCTTTGAGGTCTAGAATGAAAAAGGCATTTTCCCAAATGCCAGGTCTGGCTCAATTCTATTTCTGTGTAATTCCATACACCCTGGTCATGTCAACTTTGCTGTGATTCTCCCCAAAGCCTGCCATGGCCTCAGCCCTCAGTAACACCATGACTCAAGCAGTGAGACCCAAATCTGTTACATACAAGAAAAAGAAAATTCACTTCTCAAATTAGATTAGTGCAGCAGTACTTACAATCATTGGTAGAAAAACCTCTACAGTTGAGGCAATTGATTTTCTATCTCCTATTTCCCTCAAACCTTTCATTTTTGATGTCTATACAGAGAGAAAAAAAACAATGTTATTAGCATACCATTCAATGTCTCCATTATTTTAAACATTGAAACTACATTATTCCATTAATTCTTACTACTGGTGTTTATTTTTAAAGGATCATATCATATGCAAAAGTGCAGCCCAATGCAGCAGCTGCCTTGAGAAGCTTGTATTTACTGCAGTAAATGTTGTCTTGGTGAAAGTTTCTAGATAAACCACTCCTAAGACATAGTTTATCCTTAATTCAATGTTAAGAAACTTGTAAGACTAGAAAACATGAGGGCAGAGGTGAAGCAAAAAGCTGCTTCTGTCTCACAGAAGGCTTATTGTCATTCTCTTGGGGGAGATCTTAGAAGTCACTGACTGTTAAGTCTGTCTCTAGTCCAATTGTTTGAGCCCTTTGAAATAAAACTAATACAGTGTTCTTCCTCTTTTACAGCATTGCATAAAACAACTCTTCTGTCTGCAAAATAAATTCAAACAGATTTCACTTTGCATTTTTCTTCTGGGACTTACAACCAGCAACAGCCGCTTCATAGATTCAGAACAAATGCTTGGTACTACACAAAGGAAATATTTAGGAAATAACAGAAAGGGACAAGAAAGGAGAGGACACAAATCCATCTCCTGCAGTTTTTGTGCACTGAGAGCATTTGCTCATGTTTTGGAGTTACCCATTGAGTTCCCATGAGAAAGGAGAATGGGCTGGGCAAGTGCATTGTGCCTTCACTCTGCCCCAGGTGAGATTTTCAGATGCAAGCTCTTTCTGCAGGTTATGATACCAAGGGGAAGCTGGTTGAGGTGATCAGTGGCACATTTTTAAGCACTCTGGATATCAACCCTGACTACTGAGCCTTGTGGGGAAAGGATTGGCTGTACTTGTCTTTCAGGAACAAGTCCTTGATTGTTGCATTCTTTTGCTCTCTCTGCCTGGATGAGGGATAAATCTGTAGGATAAGAAAGCACTGTACAAAACTGATGTTCCAGCTGCTGTGTCCATGCAGTTCACCTTGCAGGAGGAAACCTCTCTCACCCTCTGTGACCCAGTGGCTCTGGGTCACTGCAGAGCCATGATGCAAGCAATGTTTACCTTGTACATATTTCCATCACTGCTAAGACTTGTCCTATCACTTAACACAAACATTAAAACCACAATAAAAATAAAGAATAGACATTAAATCACCGATCTAATGTTCCAGCCAAATTCATTGTTGGTGACTCCTATCATGAACGGGACTGCATTGAATTCTTTTCCAGCCAATATCTCCTCAGGTGGCTTATGAAGAAACACTCCATCCAAAACTAAGGGTAGAAATGAGATTTCCTGAAGGAAGAGGAAAAAAAAAAGATCAAATTAGTTGTTAATAGTACTTCCGATTTTTCCTTCAAATCATGTAAGATGTCCACACTGAATATCCAAAATGCAAAAAAGGGCTTTAAGAAATTCAAGTATCTACAGCCACTGTAACATAAATTCAGTTTGGCACAAGAGTGTTAAATGCAGGCCTGGCTGGGTCAAGTGTAGAGGAATGTAAAGAGTTCCTGATCCTGGGCTGTTCTGACAGGATTAAAACACAGGGGTGCTCAGGCCTTGCTCAACTTCACAGGTGCTGTGACACTGCCAAACTTCCAGAAAGAATTGATGTGTGAAATTGCTTCAACATTTGGGGAGTATTTTGACAAAAGATAAGAAAAATCAACTTTGGAACGGACCATCAGTGAACTCTGATCAGAGGCTGAGCTAAAGTTTTGCAAGTGAGCCATTAAAAGTTCTGTTGCCATGAAGCCTCACCTACCTTGCTGTTAAGGACTATGTGCTCTGCTTCCTGCTTCCTCAAGCAGTCCAGCAGGGAGAGGGAGCTGCTTGCATCACACTTGAAGATACTGGCAATTTTCTGAAAATTATCAACAAAGACAAGCACTGTTATAAAATCATTATACATGCTGCTGTTAAGAGCTTGTTAGTGGCAGATTTAAGTGAGCTTCATAGATCTTTGAGTATTTTGTTCTACTGTTTGATCACAAAGTGAAATCATTCTGCTGTACTTCTCTTTCTTGCTGTCTTTCCATTCACTGTTTTTTCAAACTTTGCTGTAGAGATAATACAAGCTTTAGCATAAACCAAATAAGGAAAGAAAATACAGAAATATTTACATTATTACTGTCTGCCATTACAGGAAAAGATATTAAAAGGCACTTAGTGAAAGTTATTTTATTTTAAGTTTGGGGCTTTTTGTTGTTTTATATTTAATTAATTTACTTCACATAAAGGCTCTCTCTAAAAGACTGTAGGTCAATAAAAACCTGAATTCTTCTTCTGGATTCTTGTCAAACTTTCCATAATAAATGCCAGAGTTACTGTATCAAGTACAGTGGCTATAAAAATGGACATTTGCCTGGCTTGATATGTGTGTGACTGAAATGCCTTTGCCAGCCCACAGCTGTTACAATCATACAGCTTTCCAATCTATTTCTAACACCAAACAGACCAAAATTCAACAGGTGTGCTGCAACAATAAACTGGATCAACTTTGTTGCATGGTATACAATGACATTTTCCCCTTTTTTCTTTTAAACAAATTATCACATAGAAGTATCCTTTAGATATCTATATATACCCCTTAAATATCCTATATAGATATATAGTATCCTTCTATCCATAGAAGAAGCCTATTTTAGGCTATAAAGACTTTAAAATGCAAAAAAATGAGCTTACCTCAAGATCTGTTGAAAGACGTAAATTTTTACTGGGGGGAATTATAATTCCACTCTCTGATATAGCTTTATGAAAGAGACCCTTAGATAAAGGAGATAACACCTGCCAAGAAGGGAAGAACAAAAAGTATTTATTCTACACTAACATCCTTACCTTACAACTTTATGCTAGTTATAGTCTATTAACTCCTGGATTCAGTTGGGAATTACACATCTTTATTTGCTAAATCTCCAGATTTCACCCAATGTGCTGTTAAACTCACGGTCAAAAACCATAATTAAGCTTTTGAAGATTTTTATTTTTATGTACTCTATACCTACATGTGCAAAAACAGAGCAAGATCCTGCAGATATCCCAAAGAGAGTGACAGAAGCTGGGTCTCCACCAAAGTGCTCGATGTTTCCTTGCACCCACCGAAGGGCAGCGACCTGGTCCAGGTACGCCCAGTTCCCAGGGGCGTGCTCGTCACCAGTGCTGGAAGGGAAGCACAGAGCAGTGGCACAGTGACAGAGGCACAGCAGAGATCACCTCAGGAAGCACAGAGCAGTGGCACAGTGACAGTGGCACAGCAGAGCCCTCTCAGGAAGCACAGTGACAGAGGCACAGCAGAGCCATCTCAGAAAGCACAGAGCAGTGGCACAGTGACAGTGGCACAGCAGAGGCCACTGCAGAAAGCACAGAGCAGTGGCACAGTGATAGTGGCAGGCACAGCAGAGCCCTCTCAGAAAGCACAGAGCAGTGGCACAGTGACAGTGGCACAGCAGAGGCCTCTCAGGAAGCACAGAGCAGTGGCACAGTGACAGTGGCACAGCAGAGCCCTCTCAGAAAGCACAGAGCAGTGGCACAGTGACAGTGGCACAGCAGAGCCCTCTCAGAAAGCACAGAGCAGTGGCACAGTGACAGTGGCACAGCAGAGCCATCTTAGAAAGCACAGAGCAGTGGCACAGTGACAGTGGCACAGCAGAGCCATCTTAGAAAGCACAGAGCAGTGGCACAGTGACAGTGGCACAGCAGAGCCATCTCAGAAAGCACAGAGCAGTGGCACAGTGACAGTGGCACAGCAGAGGCCACTGCAGAAAGCACAGAGCAGTGGCACAGTGATAGTGGCAGGCACAGCAGAGCCCTCTCAGAAAGCACAGAGCAGTGGCACAGTGACAGTGGCACAGCAGAGGCCACCCCAGCACTCTGTGCTTGGTGCAAAGTGACCAACAGCCCCTCAGGGTCCCACCTCAGCCCCTGACTCCCTCCATTCTCTGCTCACCCCTGCTCAGGTACACCCCTGGCCTTTACTCTGCCTGAGTTTTTGCTCTACACAGCAGAGGATGGAAGCAAAGGCCAGAACAAACATCCTGTCCAGCACCAAATAAGCCCACCTATGATCTGATAGCAGGCTACAATGACATGACCATGCAGATGGAATGTACAGACATTTCTCAGTGTTCTGAAGTCCTGATGTCAGTGAATTATGTACATTTAAACCACTCTAACAGTGGGGAGCTGATACAGAAGCCCAGCACATTTAGCAATCAGAACTACCCATGCTTTCAACATGACAGCAAGTACTTTTTACAAAGTGAAATAGGTGTTCTTACTTGAAGTATCCAAGGAGTCCCAGTCTGTACTGAATTAAAACCACCACAACATTCTCATAGGCTGACAGTGCAGAGCCATCATAGCGAGCAGCACCACCAAATATGAAATTGCCTCCATGGATCCACACCATTACCTTGGAAACAAAAGGGTGAGACACACCTTTATGCACTGGTTTGCAGATTTCACTTGAAAAAGGAAAACAATGTCAGAGAATTAGGAACACCAAAACACCGAAGCACGATGGCTGCTGAATTTCAGATTGGTGGACTTGGAATTTTACATGCTAATATTATTTCTGCTGGTGCAGCATCACATTTTCAAAAGCAGTTAAGTCTCTTAGGAGCAATCATTACTTGCAAGCTTTATAAAACACAAGCTTGTTCAATGGTTTACATACAGGTAACTTGTCCTTTTTGCTTGAGCCAGCGGGGCTGTAAACACTGAGATACAAACAGTCCTCAGAAGTTTGGAATGCAAGGTGCTTTTCTTTGAAGTTTTTTTCAGCTGTTTTCAACAGGGACAGATCTTGAGGACAGCTTCACAAAAAAAGAAAGCAAAAAAAAAAAAAGCTCAATTATTAGTACTAAACCTGCAATAGCATCAAGATAACAACAGTAGAGAAAACTTTTGCACCCAGCTGAATCCCTACAGGGTGCCTGAATTTTGTCTTATCTATAATCAGTGAGAGGTGCAGCCTGTAAAAGCACATCTCAACACCTGTACTAGAAACACTACAGCAGTACTGGCAGTGTATCCACCACCAAATATCAACTCAGGCCCCTGCACCCCAATAAACACAGCTCTGACCAGCACAAATGAACAGCTCTCACAGCGGTGGGTGAGAAGTTGCATCTCTCACACCAGTCCAGGGTTCAGGTGGTTCAGGTGGAGAAAACCTCAAGGATCCAAGAGGGGCTTTTGCAAAAGGAATTCCAAGGAAAACATCGACAAGCTTGTCTGTGCCCTTCACATTTGTCTGTGTTCCTTTGAGCCGTCCGAGTGCAATGGTCACTTCTGGCCCAGCACCACTCTGTCCTAGGTAAAACAAAAGGAAAAAAAATCATTAAATTGCACCTTCATAACTGTCACACAGACTTTTCCATTAAATATTTTTAACTGATTGTTTAATTTAGAACATTTCAGGTTATTCGTTTCAATTTTGTTCAGTCTTCATTTTGCTTTGGTGGAGTGACAGACGCCCCCTGCCAAGCCCTCATGCCAGTGTCACCTGGAGCCAGGTAGGGCAGGATTTTGTCACCCTGCAAGAGCAAATTTCAGAGCACACAGCAAACCCATTAACACTTCCTAAATTTATCATTCAACAAGATCTTAAAAAATATTTTATTTAGAGAATTCAGAAATGTTGCTGCTTTCTACCTTTTAAAAAAGACAGAAAGCTTTATTTTCATTAAATCATCTCACAAAGTTTCATCTCACAAAACCAGTAATTTTTGCATCACGAAGGCATTTTGGCAGATTGGTAACCAAAGCAGAAGAGATTTACCGCCTTTGTAAAAATCATTGGCACTTGGTGCAGCGGCTTCCCCAGCAGCAAGAACAGCACCAGCTCACCGAGCTCACCTTCTGCCCCGCACACGAGGAGCGCTACAAACCCAAAGCAGGCACAAAGGACCGCGATCGGGCTCGCAGGAGCCATGGTCACCCCCGGGCTCCCGGGGGCTCTCTGCGCTTTTATCCGGAACAGGAGGGGACAAAGGTCCCGGCGAGGGCAGCCGGGGCACGGAGCGAGGCTGAACCGCGGCGTGACCGCAGCCAACGCCTCCAGAGCGCCAAAAACAAACAGGAGAGAGATACAGACCCTGCTTAGCGACACAGACCTGATCAGTGACACAGCACCTGATTATCGATACAGCCCCGATTAGCGGTACAGACCTGATCAGCGATACAGCTCCGACTATCAATACTGACCCTGATTACCGATAGAGCCCCTGATTATCGATAGAGCCCCCGATTATTGATACAGCCCTGATCAGCGATACAGCCCTATTATCGATATAGCCCCGGTCACCGACGCAGCCCCGCAGGACGGGAGGGCCTCAGGCGGTCCCGGCAGTGCCCGGCGCCGATCGCCGCTCCTTCATTCACCGGCTGCCAGCGCCACCGGCGGAGAACACAGGGCAAGTCTGAACACAGAGCTCAAATGCTATAAAGTTCTTAAAAACCCCCTTAAAACAACAAAAAAATAGCACCAAAACACCACGACAAGGAAAAAGCAACAAAACCCCTAACCTGCCCCCCCCCCCCACCCCGCAACAACAAGGACTAGATTACAAATTACTAGAAAGTAACAATAAGAAAAGAAAACCAAATCGAAATAGTAAATTCTTGCCTTAATCTCCTTTTAGAGGCGTGTATGAAGCCAAAGTATCTCATCGCCACACTACCACACCAGTTTAAATTTGCGCGGGGTTCTTTTGTTCCACTGCTCAGAGTAGGGAACAGATGAGATAAACAATTGCATCGCAGCATCCTCGGCAGCGCCGGACACTGCGCCGCCGACTCCATTCGCTTCCAGCCCGGCGCTGCGGCCGAGCCGGGCTCCGGGGAAACCCAAGAGCCCCAGGACACGCCCGAGGAGCCGGGCCCGCCCCGGGCCCTGCCCGCCCCGCCCCGGGCCCTGCCCGCCCCGCCCCGGGCCCTGCCCGCCCCGCTCCCGCCCCGAGCCCGCCCCGCCCCGCTCCCGCCCCGAGCCCGCCCCGCTCCGGGTCCGCCACAGGCCCGCCCCGCCCCGCTCCCGCCCCGCTCCCGCCCCGGTGCGGCGCCGATCCCGCTCCGGGCAGGTTCCGGTGGCGGTGCCGGTGTCGGTGCCGCCATGGTGGGCCCGGGCCCGGGCGCGGCTCCGCTGGAGAACGCGAACCCGCTCATCTACCGCCGCTCCGGGGAGCGCCCCGTGACCGCCCGCGAGGAGGACGATGAGCTGCCCGACGCCATCGACGACCGGGAGATCTTCGATATCCTGCGGGAGCGGCGGGCAGGACCGGGCCGGGCTGGGCCGGGCAGGGCAGGGCCGGGCTGGGCAGGGCCGGGCAGGGCAGGGCAGGGCAGGGCAGGGCCGGGCCGGGCAGGGCAGGCGGGCAGCGCCGCTTTCCTTAACGCGCACATCTCATCCGCTCCATCAATGACCCCGAGCACCCGCTCACCCTGGAGGAGCTGAACGTCGTCGAGCAAATGCGAGTGAAAGTGAGATCCCGCCGGGATGTGCTGCCTCAGCCGTCCGATAACTATATTATATTATATTATATTATATTATATTATATTATATTATATTATATTATATTATATTATATTATATTATATTATATTATATTAATAATTACATGAAAATTTAAAAATGAAACAATACAATATTTAAATAATTTAAATATTATAATATTTAATAATATATGAGACAATATTAATTATATATTAAATAATAACTAATACATATTATTTGTTAATTTATATTAAGTATGATAATAAATATAATAATGTATAATATGTTAAAACTATTCAATATATATTAAATAATATATACTAATTATGTTACATTATATATATTAAATAATATATAATATAATATTTAAATATATAAAAAAGATACATAAATATATTTAGATATATTTAGAATAGCTATAATTTTAATAATTATATAATATATTTAAATATATAATGTTTAAATAATATTTGAATTATATAATATCTAAATATGGTAATATTTAATAATATATTACACAATATTTATTAGATATCAAATAATACATAATAATACATATTATAATTGATTCTAAGTATAATAATAAATATAATCATAAATATTAAATACTATAAATAATAAATTATTAATATTATTAATATATTAATATATTTTAATATAATATAAATGTTTAATAAAATAATTATTATAAATAATAAGTATAATAATTATATAAATATTGAACCTATTCAATATATATTAAATAATATATATTAATTATGTTACATTATACATGTTAAAATATATTATACATGTTAAAATATATTATATTATATTATATTATATTATATTATATTATATTATATTATATTATATTATATTTATTATATTATATTATATTATGTTATATTATGTTATATTATATTATATTAATATATAATATTTAAATATATTTAGAATGGTTATAGTTCTAATGTTTATCTTATAATATAATATGTATAATATTATATATATTTAACATAGTATTTCCATATTAATGATACATAACATTTTATAATATTTAAACGTGTTCATAGTATTTTGCATAGTGTTTAGCTGCATTTCCAGTAGTACCCAGCACAGGTGCCCGTGCGCGGTGCCGTGCGGGCTGGGCGCTGTGGGGTGACAGCGGTGTCCCCGCAGGTGGACGATGCCCAGAGCACGGTGTCGGTGGAGTTCACGCCCACCATCCCTCACTGCAGCATGGCCACGCTCATCGGCCTCTCCATCAAGGTCAAGCTGCTCCGCTCGCTGCCCGAGAGGTTCAAGGTGGGGATCAAAGCAGAAGTGGGGGAGGTGTCTGGAAAAATTAAAAAAAAAAAAAATGGGGAAAAAACCAAGCTTGCAGTGAAAAATAACTAGAGCTTTGTTTATTTTTGTGTGAGGGACTCTGCAGGAAGCAGAGAGGGCAGTGGGTGAAATACCAGCACACAGTTCTGGGGCTGTTGGGGTTCTGGGGCTGTTGTCATGGCCAGGGGGCTCTGAGGACAATCACTGCATGCTCTGTGCCAGGCAGGAGGGCAGCTCTCACCCTTTCTGGAGCAGCTTAGACACCTGCAAATGCAGAATACTCTGCAATGTTAGACTTTTATTTTATTCTGTTATATTGACTAACTGATAGTGGCAAGAATGTCCCTTCTCCCTGCTTTTTGTTACTATTTCATTTTTATTTGTTTGAACTTAATCTGCCAATGTTTTGTTGAACTCGTCCCCTGTTTCTTGTGTGCTGGTGTTTCAGCTGGATGTTCACATAACTCCAGGAACACATGCCTCTGAGCACGCAGGTAAGGCTTTTAGTCCTCTCTTGTGTGGTCTTCATATTTGTTTTAATCTTGAAAATTAGCGAGGAGAGAGGTTCCCACAGCTGCAGAGCATCTGCTCCGTGTCTGGGACTTTCTGCGCCAGATCCTGGGGGATGCTCCACAGCAGGAGCACGGAGTGTCACTGAGATTGGGCTGCAGTGTTCTTCAAACACCTCCTCAGGCTGTGCTCTCAGTCAGTCACTGATTCTGTGCCTGAGCACGTGGAAAAGGGGAGGAAAAGGGGATTTCTTGTGTCCCACCTGAGGAGCAGCTGTGGCAGAGACAGAGCCCGGGGTGCCCTGGGCATCCCCAGCCCTGCAGCACCCTGAGCTGTGCTCGCTCAGCCTCAGCACACCCAGTGCCTCTGTCCTGATGTTTGCTGTGGGTTTTTCCTGCAGTTAACAAACAGCTTGCTGATAAGGAGAGGGTGGCAGCTGCTTTGGAAAACTCTCACCTGCTGGAAGTGGTGAATCAGTGTTTGTCTGCTCGGTCATGATTGCCTGCTGAGGAAATCATTGCTGTTCTGACCTACTCAACTAATTTTGTATATAAGTGGTGATGTTACAATTTACATGAAACTGTGAGTAAAATAAAATCACTTAAATTCTCTTGAGGAAATGTTTCTTTGCTCTTTAAAAAAATACTATGCTTACAGACAGCTACAAAAATACAATAAAAATTGACTTTTTAATTGTATGAGTCATTGCATGGGTAGAATTTTCCATTAAAGATATTTTTTCAACCTATTTTTAACTGGTTTCTCACTACTGAAAATAAGTTATAAGCTGCACTTTAGAAGTGGATTTTGCACACTGGACTTTACAAGTACACCAAGGTAACTTTTAGTTAAAATCTTTACATTCCTCCAACAGTTTCAGACTGTTAATACAGTTTTACTTTCAGACATCACAAGTTGTACAAGCTGATGTGTGCAAAGCTGGAAGACATTTAGCAGTAAGTGTCCTCACTTCCAAATCATGTGTCTGGCTTTAATTATCTCACCTTTGATTAGACAGATGTGGAGGGCTCTTTAGACCTGTGTAAAACATGATTTATTTTTAATTACTACTTCATAGTGGTAGGAAATGCAGTATCTTTGAAGGAGTTTTTATCTGTGCACCTGCAATACAGGAGTCATTACCAGTTCTCAGTATGAACAGCCCAGCAGGCTCTGCTGAAAGATTGTCCTGGCAGTGTTTGACAGCTAAAGGACAAGTTTTTCTCTAAATGCTTTGAGATTTAATGCTAAAACCCAGCCTGTGCTTCTGGTTTGGGAACTGTGGCATTCACTAAACTGTTGTCTTTGGCAGACTCATTAAGAATTCATTTAAATTTTTGTAAAGGATGTCTCTTGTCCTGGATCACATGGAAACCTGTTGGGAAATCCTGTTGGGTATTTTGGTACATACATCTCAGGTTTCTGTGGTTGAAATGGCTCCCGAGGTGTCAGAAAGTCTCTTTTTACCCAGCCCTGTGACTGAAGAAGAAGTTGAGATCCGTTGGTTCTGCTTTCCAAGGTTGTTTATTTTCTCTTATCTGTTCCATTCTTTCTCTGACCTGCTGAGATCTGTCCAGGTTGTGGCACAGTGACTGCCCTTGGGGTGGTGTTGGCTAATTTTCCCATGCCTATCACCTATGTTAGACAGTCTGTCTCTGCTCTAAACCAATCCTGAAGTGTCACCATGACTGCAGAAGATGGAGGCCAAGAAGGAGAAAGACAGAACATGCCCAGATTCCTCCATCTTGCCTCCTGAACCCCCATTCTAAAACCCCAAAATTCTACTTTTACACCCTGTGATAAATTCACTGTCATTCTGCTCAAACTATTGTGGCTCGTAAATCTTCACACAAAGTTGGGAATTGTTTCCATGGGTTAAAATTGAAGGCACAGGTGTTTGTGACTCTGTGCCAAGGTCTCTGAGCCTCTGCCAGGGCCTGGAATCACCCAGGGCAGCCAGAGGGATGTCCTGGGTCCCAACACATACACCCATTGCAATGTAGCCTTCTTTGCCATCAGTTATCTGGAAAATAAGAGGTACACTTCCTATAAACATAGGTTGTGCTCAGCAGTTTGATGGCAGTGCTTTGTACTCCAGTAGCATTTTCCCTGGGAGGGTCTCAGATGCTGTTTGGAAAGGGTGAAGCTCATAGACATGGTGCAAAGCTCAGCCTGGCAGTCCAGTCCAGCCCAGTGCTCCAAGTGTGAGTCCAAAGTCACCCAGCAAAGCAGGAGAGGGAAAAGCCAGAGCTGAGCCTCCCTCTGCACAGGGCTGCAGAAAACCAACTCTGCTGAGCTCACTTGGCTCAGCAGCCTTTGAATGGGCAGCACTGCTGGGATTATGAATGAAACTGCAAATAAAGACAGCATTTATGTAACATTAGTGTTGGGCAAGGAACAGAAGGCCCAGCTTTGCTGTGCCTCTCTTGTTGAATCACTGAACTGATGAGCTCTGACACTGCCAGCATTTGCAGCACAGATGAAGCTCCAGCCACGGTGATGCATGCAGGCAGCTCCCGGGCACCACGCTTGGCTGGTTTGATTTTGCTTTCTGGTTTTTGGTGGCTTTTTACAAAGAAAATAAATTTTGCCCCCAGATTTTGGGGAAGAAGGTAATGCAGGTCTGTGCCAGGAGGAAAACAGGAGGATGATTAAGCTGCCAACAGATTGCTTCAACCTGCACTCCAAACAGAGGAGGGATCAGTAAATGGTGCTTTGCTGAAGCTCTGCTTGGCTTTCACCACTACATAATACTAGTGTGAAATAGTTTATTGGGATGTTGGCACTTGCCTCGTGAAGCACACTGTGCCCAGCAGCCCTGGGGAGGGACTTTGCACCATTTACCTTCTCAGAGAAGCAACAGAAGGTGTTTGATGGTTTATGTTTATTGTTAATGGGTGGGGGATGACTTTTCAGTACGGAGGATCTGCTGTGGGCTCTCAAAGCAGGGTTCTGACTCTGCTGTTTAGGGATGGAGAATTTGGTTGGTTTAGATCTGGTGTGTTTGTTTGAGTGATGTTGGTGTTGTATTTACCACAGAACCAACCACAGTGGCTTTGCTGAAGGCCCCAGGCCCTCCTGTGCAGGTTCCTTCAGCTCTGCATTGCTGATAATGTACCCCCAGTGCTGGTGAAAACCTTCCTCCCTGCTTTTGAGGATCATTACCTGTTCCTGTTGCATGGAGACAAAGTGGGAGAACAAAACACTAATTTGTTAGAAATATTTTGTTTCAGATGTTTTTATTATTCCAAAACTCCACCCCTAAATTTAGCCTCTGGAATGCTTTGTGATAGGACACATTCCATGAGAAAGGATGAGCAGCTGTGTTGAATACAAACAGCCTCGTTTAAGTCCAGGACAAATGCCAGGAGCAGACATCTGCTGTGCATTCCTGAGCTCTGGGCAGAGCCTTCCAGGGCAGCTGGATGGCATTCCCCATTCCCAGTGGGTAGGCAGGAGCTCCCCAGGCCAGCTGGAGATGGCATTCCCCATTCCCAATGTGCTTCCAGAGCAGCTGGATGGCATTCCCCGATGGATGGAGACGAGAGATCTCTGCAGCCAGGTCGTGGGATTTGGGGTTTATTGCACAGGGCCTGGGTGCAGGGCCCTGCTGGGATTTGGGGTTTATTGCACAGGGCCTGGGTGCAGGGCCCTGCTGGGATTTGGGGTTTATTGCACAGGGCCTGGGTGCAGGGCCCTGCTGGGAGCTGCCAGCCACAGCTTGGAGCAGCAAAGAGAGAAGAGAGGGGGAGAGAGGGTGAGAGAGTAAAAGGGTGAGAGACGCAAGAGCGCAAAGTTCCTATTACAATACCATAAATCTTCTTCTATGTTGAATATTCTGATTCTCACTAACCAATCTAGTACAATATACAAACCCTACAGCATTTACATACAGCCTGTAAGAATCATTACATTACCATACTGTGTTACATTTTAAACCCTAAAAACTCCTCTTTGGGCCCCTTCTGCCAAGCTGTAGGGTCTGCTCTGACCCTTGGGCCTGTCTGCAAGCAGAGGGTGTTGTTCCATCAAAAGGGGATCACCTTCAGCTGGCCATGCCATTGTTTTCCAGTTGTTCAGTAACTGAGGGATCTCAAAGCTTGCTTTCATTTCAATCTCGCTTATAGTTTCTACATTCTCAAAGTCTTTTGCCAGAAAATCATATTTATAAGGCTTTCCTGTTCCATCTTCCCCAACACCCCATTCCCAGCGTGCTCCCAGGGCTGCTGTGTGTGCTGTCCCTGCTCTGGGCTGTGTCTGAGCCCTCACCCCTCAGCAGGGGCAGGACTCCCCAGTGCTGCCCAGTGTCTGAGCCTGCTGCAGCCCCTCAGCTTCAGCAGTGCCAGGGAAGCAGCTCAGCAGCTCTGTGCCCAAGGATGCAGCTGAGCATCCATGGAAGAGCTGCACCCTTGCATGGCATTGCTGCTGGTGGCCCTGGGCTGGAGCAGCGTGTGCCACTCGCTGGCAATGTTAAATAATGAAAGATATATGTTAATTAATGAAAGCTATATGTTAATTAATGAAAGTATTTCAGTATTCTGGCCATGCTCAGGAGTGATGTGTCTGCGTCAATGCAGGGCTTGGATAAAGATCTCCCTCTGGAGATTTGATTTATAAACTCTGTTTTACAATTGTTTTTTATAGCTGTTAAAAGCATTTCCCTTTGGCCTGTCAAGCAGACAACTGCACCACTTTCCCTTCCTTTACCAAATGCACTCTTTGGCATAAATTCAAACTGAAGCAGTGGCAGAGTCAACGTTTTTCCATAGGCGAAAGAAAAGTTTGTAGTAAAATCTCTCTGATGTTACTAAGTCACAGCAAAGAGAACCAAAGCAGGGAAAGTTGAGGTGTGTTTGAGTTTGCTGGTCTAACAGCCATTTGCCAGCAACATTTATTAGCACATAAAATTTTCATTCCACAAGATGCTAAAAATACAGGGAATTTTTACAAAATGCACAAATAGCAGAGAGCCCTCATTTTGTCCAACACACTTCAGTAGCTGCAGAAGATGTTCTGTCACGCTCTGAGACCTTTTTACCTATCTCTTATTATCAACTCATACATTTATTATGTCCTGTCTCTGAAGAGCTTTTGCATCCCGCTGCACACAAGTTATCTCCATTCCTTAACTTTTCTTTTGTGGATCTGAGGAGCAGCACTGTCTGCAGTGATGAAGACATCCTGGTTGTTAGGATGGATGGAACCCTGCTCTCCCAGTTTCATTCCACCACTGCTCAGGGTCTCTCCCCAGCTGTCTCATGGGTTTGTTGCCTTGCAGCCCCTCACTGCAGCCCCTTTCCTCAGCGAGGTTCTGGAACAGGAGCTCAGACAGACTCTGCTTCCAGAGCAGCACAGGAGGGAGAGAACAGGCCAGAGGGTAATTTTCACTAAATTTGTGGAAAAAATATAACCTGGAATGAGGAGCAGCTGCTGCCAGGGACCTTTGGGAAGAGAGAGAGAGGTGGCAGGGATGTGCCTCACCTGCCTGAGCTGCCACTGCCCTCACACGGGGCTCTGTCCTTCCCCTTTGTGGGAACCCAGAGCATCCCTCTGGCTGTCCAGGACGGCCAGGACCCTGCTGGGGGCTCAGAGACCCTGGCACGGAGCCCAGAACACCTGTGGGTTTGATTGTGACCCATGGAGCAAATCACCAACCTTACATGAAGATCTGCAAGCCACAACAGTTTAGGTGGAATAATAGTGAAGTTATCACAGGGTGGAAAAGTCACTTTTGGGGTTTCTGGAATGGGGGTTCAGGAGGCAAGATGGAGGGAACTGGGCATGTCCAGCCTTTCTCCTTCTTCTTCTTGGCCTCCATCTCCTGCTGTGATGGTGGCACTGACAGATTGGTTTAGAGTAGAAGCTCACTGTCTAACACAGGTGATGGGTATTGGACAGTAATTGTAACCATTGCACACGTAGTTTTTAGTATAAAGCCACAACAGTGCCCTGGGGGCAGGCAGAGTGCCTGGAACTGTCCTGCTGGATGGACCTGGGCAGGGCAGGAGAAAGAATTTTATAGATAAGGAACAATGAACAACCTTGAGACAGGGAAATGAAGAGCCCTGACTGCTTCTTCAAGCACTGGGGCTGGGAAAAGAGACTTTCCAACTTTTCTTGGGGTCACTCTGAGCAGTGAGAGACCCTGACACCTGGCAGGGACAGTGAGCTCCATCGCCTGTGCTGAGCGCTCCCTGCCCTCCTCCCTCCCTGCAGGGCAGGTTCTGGGTGGGCACAGCCCCAGCCTGGCCCGTGCCCGCCCTGCCTGGGCTGTGGCACACCCCGAGTGCCCCGTGCTGCTGCAGGGCGCTGCTGCTGCGCTGGGGACGGTCACACACGGCAGCAGGAGGGACAGCCACTGATAAACCCCACAAAGCCCAGGTTTCAGGCTGCCAAAGCCCCCCGGGCAGCTCTGAGTGCGGTGCCCCCGGGGTTTGGGCACAGCCGTGTCCCCGCTGAGCCGAGGGACTGGTGGGGCATCCCTGCCAACCCTCTGGAGCTGGCCTGGCCGTCATTGTGGTGTAACTTGGAGATGGGGTTTGTCACAGCACTTTCCCCCCTAATGTACCCAAATCAGCTCCATCTGAGTTCCCATCAGATGTGCTTTGACTGGAATAACCTCAGGAGGTCGTCAGGAGCTCCCTTAACCCTTAAAGCTTCATTTTCCCACTTTGCTAATGGGAGAGCTGGCACATGCTCTGCCTGAGGATTATGGAGGTATCTAAGCAGCAAAATACTTTTTATTTCCCCTGCAAAGTGACAAATAAATCATCCACGTAATCTGAAATGCTTGCAGAGAGAAACAACCAATGCCAACAGATTCCATTCTTTTTCCCTTTTAATGCAAGTCGCAGTTTTAATACAACAAAACTAGGTTTTATTACTGAAAATCAGAAACCTGTTTCACTAACAGTGCAGCCAACTTAAAAAAAAAAACAAACAAAAAACCAATAACCAAGCAATTGCTTTTTAGGCAGAAAGAAAATAATTAGGGCTGAGTCACATGAATTCTTTCTCTTCAAATTTGTACTGACTTATTTTCATAACAACACATTTATGCACTGGGTTTTTTGAAACATAAGTCAACACTGTAAAGAGCCTGTCAAATTCTTTAGTAATGCTTCTTAGTAATGACAAAATTGACTGGGTTTTATGAAACAGGAGCTGTTGTTTAAAAAATTTCTTCCCCTTTCCACTTACCATTTTAGGTCTGATCCTGAAAATTTAAGACCTTTAACTGAGATCATACTCTGGATTATATTTTTAGCATACAAGTGATGAAGTTTTGTCACATTTACCTTTGTTTGTAAGGACAATATTGGGCCAGTAAAACAAGAGTAAAACAAGAGAGTGAATTTATTTTTTCAACCAAAACATAAACATTGTATCAACTTTAATTTCAGTCATACCTGCCTTCCTTTACGTGCATGTGCCATTTGGGTGCACACAGTTCAGTTCATCTGGAGTTTAAGCCCTCGGCTGCACAGAAGTACCTATGCAGATACCAAGTCACACAATTAACTGGGTTTCTGCATTTTATGGCTGAATAAACAAACACTGCAACTTGGATGCAAATTCTGTACACATCAGGTAATGCAATATATTATTGCAATATATTCTGCTAATCCTTAAAACCGCAGGAATTTCGCTGGGGGTGTTGAGAAGCCGGTGCACCTTCCTCTGACATTCTGCTGCCCTGCAGCTTCAGCCTCTCAGTCCTGCTCGAGTCTTTCTTTCCCTGCTGCAAAGGAATTGTGTTTTCCCTCGGGCTGCCGTGCCTCCCTGGGCAATCCCGGCACGGGCGAGCCTCCAGCCGCGCCTGGCTCCAGCTGGGGAGAATGAAAGCCGGGGCACAGAGCGGGCTCTGGAGCGCACAGACACGCAGGATGCCGAGGAGCGGAGAGCTGCCGAGGCTGTGACGGAGCAGCCCCGATGAGCCGCGGGCGGGCCCGCCCCGGGAACAGCGCTGGGCAAGGAGCCCGCAGGGAGCCCGGGCTGGCAGAGCCGGAACAGCGCGGGGGCTGCGGGATGGATCGGGATGGATCGGGACGGGATGGGGATGGGGATGGGGATAGGATCGGGATGGATCGGGATGGATCGGGATGGGATGGGGATGGCAGAGCCGGAACAGCGCGGGGGCTGCGGGCAGGGATCGGGATGGATCGGGACGGGATCGGGATGGGGATGGGATGGGATCGGGATGGGATCGGGATGGGATGGGGATGGCAGAGCCGGAACAGCGCGGGGGCTGCGGGCTGGGATCGGGATGGATCGGGACGGGATCGGGGTGGATCGGGACGGGATCGGGGTGGGATGGGGATGGGGATGGGATGGCAGAGCCGGAACAGCGCGGGGGCTGCGGGATGGGATGGGTATGGGATCGGGGTGGGATGGGCATGGGATGGGGATGGGATGGGATCGGGATGGGATCGGGCTGGAATCGGGATGGATCGGGACGGGATCGGAGTGGGATGGGGATGGGATCGGGATGGATCGGGATAGATCGGGGTGGCAGAGCCGGAACAGCGCGGGGGCTCCAGGATGGGATCGGGCCGGGATCGGGATGGGATCGGGCCGGGATTGGGGTGGGATCGGGATTGGATCGGGCTGGGATCGGGGTGGGATCGGGATGGCAGAGCCCGCACAGCGCGGGTACTCCGGGATGGGATCGGGATGGATCGGGATGGGATCGGGATGGGATCGGGATGCAGAGCCCGCACAGCGCGGGTACTCCGGGATGGGATCGGGGTGGATCGGGCCGGGCTCCCCGCAGCTCTCGGGGCTCTCCGGGCCGGGATTTGTTCGGGCTCCCCGCCGCTCTCCGGGCCAGCCCAGCCTGGCAAACCCCGCTGGGCAGCGCCGCGGGCTCGCTGTGTGACCGCACCGAGAGAGAGAGAGCACAGCCGGGCAGCCGAGAGCAGGGGATGGGAAATGGGAACAGGGAAATGGGGGTGGGGATGGGGAAATGGGGGTGGGAATTGGGAAATGGGAATGGGTCCTCAGGCGGGCCAGGGTCCCCGGCCGGTGGAGAACAGGGAATGTGGGGAAACGGGAACGGGGATGGGGAAATGGGGACGGGGATGGACAAATGGGGACGGGGATGGTCCCCGGGCGGGCCGGGTCCCCGGCAGGTGGAGCCGCAGGTTCGGCTGCGCCGAGCGGGTCCGGCCCTCGTGGCACCTGCAGGGCACGGCCAGGCCGGGCACAGACACTGCCCTGGCACAGACACTGCCCTGGCACAGACACTGCCCTGGCACAGACACTGCCATGGCACAGACACTGCCCGGGCACAGACACTGCCCTGGCACAGACACTGCCCTGGCACAGACACTGCCATGGCACAGACACTGCCCGGGCACAGACACTGCCCATGGCACAGACACTGCCATGGCACAGGCACTGCCCTGGCACAGGCACTGCCATGGCACAGACACTGCCCGGGCACAGGCACTGCCATAGCACAGACACTGCCCATGGCACAGACACTGCCCTGGCACAGGCACTGCCATGGCACAGACACTGCCCGGGCACAGGCACTGCCATAGCACAGACACTGCCCATGGCACAGACACTGCCCGGGCACAGACACTGCCCATGGCACAGACACTGCCCATGGCACAGACACTGCCATGGCACAGACACTGCCATGGCACAGACACTGCCCTGGCACAGGCACTGCCCTGGCACAGACACTGCCCATGGCACAGACACTGCCCGGGCACAAACACTGCCATGGCACAAACACTGCCCTGGCACAGGCACTGCCCATGGCACAGACACTGCCCATGGCACAGACACTGCCCGGGCACAGACACTGCCCTGGCACAGGCACTGCCCTGGCACAGACACTGCCCTGGCACAGGCACTGCCCGGGCACAGACACTGCCCATGGCACAGACACTGCCATGGCACAGGCACTGCCATGGCACAGACACTGCCCTGGCACAGACACTGCCCTGGCACAGGCACTGCCCGGGCACAGACACTGCCCATGGCACAGACACTGCCCTGGCACAGGCACTGCCCGGGCACAGACACTGCCATGGCACAGGCACTGCCATGGCACAGACACTGCCCTGGCACAGACACTGCCCTGGCACAGGCACTGCCCGGGCACAGACACTGCCCATGGCACAGACACTGCCATGGCACAGGCACTGCCATGGCACAGACACTGCCCGGGCACAGACACTGCCATGGCACAGACACTGCCCTGGCACAGACACTGCCCATGGCACAGACACTGCCCGGGCACAGACACTGCCCTGGCACAGGCACTACCCTGGCACAGGCACTGCCCTGGCACAGACACTGCCCTGGCACAGACACTGCCCATGGCACAGGCACTGCCCGGGCACAGACACTGCCCGGGCACAGACACTGCCCTGGCACAGACACTGCCCTGGCACAGACACTGCCCGGGCACAGACACTGCCCTGGCACAAACACTGCCCGGGCACAGACACTGCCCGGGCACAGACACTGCCCTGGCACCTCTGCCCACCCCTAGGCCGGGCTCATTGCCCTCATCCCAGATCCAAGGCAGGATCCTGCTGCACCATATCAGCTTTTCTGCTTGCACTTGACCAAATCCCTTCAGAAAATCAGTGTACACCACCCACAGCAGCTCTGTCCCTACATCCCTACATACACTGATGGACTGTTCTTTCAACAGGATGTCTTTTCCATTCATAAATCCTTTTTCTTTCCTTCTTTCTTTTTTTAAAGCTGACCCAATTTCAGCTGAACCGAGATGCAATTTATTTCGGCTGACTTGGTAATTATTGAAGCATTCCATTTTAATCTGGGTGATGGTTAATGACATCTGCCATAAAATCGTTTGTGGCTTTAGTCTTTGTAGAAAAACCTCACAAATATGTAATAGATATGGAGAAATAAATAGGAGCAGCATAGAATGCATTGTTATTTTCTGCCACAGGGAAGCCTATACATCAACATGGCCTGATGGTGCCACGATGACAGACTCATTTCTCCAATGAACCATTTTCTTCTTATATGGCAAAAAAGCACTGCATCTGTATGACATCACCTAGAAAAATCCTCCTTCCTGAAAAATACTATATTCTTTTTTGTTGCCTAGCTACGTGCTGCTGTTACCTTAGAAGGCTGTAGATTCATCTGAGTGATCCTGGTGGAGCTGGTGTGCTTGAACACAGGAGTGAGTGATGCAAATTTATAACCCTTGTAAAGATATGAAGGAAAGGGCTGAATGTGAAAGAAAGGCTTTGCAGCAGAGCAATTTTCTGTGCATGTCATATTTTTTTTATGACAGGAATTGTTGAATAAAGAGCATTTCATGCCACGGCTGGGGGTACACGAGCAGGCAGAGCCTGACTGACACGCACTCGGTGTTTTTAACGTGAGAGTCTGATGCCAAGGCAACATTTGCCTGATTCATGGTAATTACTGCTGTGAGTAAGGGAAGAGGAGGGAGAAGAATGCTGGGGCCTGATCCTGATCTCATCTCCAAAACTGTGACAGGGAAAAATGCCATGAAAAGCAACCAGTGTGCTGAATTCCATTGGAACCAGAGAATGGGACGATCACCGAGTCTTTCCCTGAATATGAGAAGCTTGGAAGGCTTGGGAAATGAGGTGGGCCTAAAGCCCAAGGGTTTACACTGTGATGTGCCTGACAAAAAAACCCTGACTGGAAACCCGAGGCAGGGAGCTGAGCAATCCCTCCCTGCACTTTCCCAGGGCATTGGCAGATTCCAGTGTGCTGCCATTCCCTAATTGTGGGGATTTGCCTCTGGGAAGATGGACAGGGAAATAAATAGAAATAAATATTTCCTACCTGCTTCACTGGAGCTGGTTTGGGTGCAGGATGGCATTGATGCCCATCAGGATTTTGCAGTTTTGTCTCTAGGACTGACAGATTTCTAGCACTGGATTTGGATTCAGATTTATCTAGTTAGGGCTGGCTTTCAAATTAAGATCTGCAGTTGCTTTCACACTGTAACATTTTTCAAGTCTACTCCCTATATATATATATATTTATATATTTATATATTTATATATTTATATATTTATATATTTATATATTTATATATTTATATATTTATATATTTATATATTTATATATTTATATATTTATATATTTATATATAAATATATATAAATATATATATATAGAAAAAAAATATATATACTGCCCTTTATGTAAGAAACACACTTCATACCATTCTCTTACCCCAGTCTAGGCTCATGCTTGCTCTCACTGTATTTAATCATGAGCCTAAACACTGACCATTTTACATTTTTCTGAGACAGTGGTGGATTATGAAGCATAATAATTACATGATTTCTCAAGAATAGAATCAGAATGAAATTTGACAATTTAAAACAAAAAAAAAAAAGAGAATTCTTTTCATTCTAGTACAACTCTACAATTAGAATTGTGGAGGATTTTACCAAAATGTCTTGTGCAGCAGCAGAGACAAAGCAGGAAATGTGACATCCAAAAGAAGCAGAGATTCCTTTTACTGCTATGATGCAAATGTGGAATTTGCCAAACTCAGCACATTCCAACTGGACGAATTCCAGGAGTTTTTCCTGGAAGAAATGATAATATCTCTCACATCCAAATTCCCACACACTTTACATGGGTGATTCCACCCACCACAGGAAAAGACACCGCAAATTCTGCTCTGGCTTATAAAGAAGCACAAAGCTTTTCCAACCCGAATGCCTCAGTCTCCCCTGTGACTGTGAGGTTTTTTCCCTGTTTCAAGGTTTCATTTGGGGTTTCCCCTCAAGGGGGACAAGCCCAAGCTTTGTCGCCCAAAGCAGGGGCAGCTCTGTTTGATTCTGTCCCCCCAGGTCCCCACCAGGAGCTCACATCACCTGCAGGGGTTCTCAGCCTTTGCAATGCACGTTTGGACACAGGACTGAAGGCGTTTGTGTAAAAAAAGATACATTGAACATTCCTTGTGCCCTTTTGTTATCTGGTACACAGAAGAGGGCAGCACGGCTGAAGCTTCACTCTGGGTTGCCACAAACACTCTCAGCTGTGTTCCTGCCCCGTGTCCTTTCTCAGCATCCTCGTGGCTCTGAGAGCTGGAAATCTCTTGGGTGTTCCCTCTGAGGATCACAGGGAGACTTTTCCTCCTCCACCTGTCACTTTCATGGGAATTCCTGCACTATGACAACTCTGTCCAGATTTTCAGAGCAGCTAACAGGCAACTTTTGAAGAGTCTGTCCTGCAGGTGTATGGAGAAATGAGTTATTGGGTTAGCAAGGGTGACTTTAGGCTGATTTTACCCAATTTCCTACCAATTAAATGCTTAGCTCCTCAATAAAATAGAAGTAGGTCTGTAAAAATGTTACTCGGCACTCAGCTGAGGAATTCTTGGCATTAACAAAGAAAGCAGAAATTCTCATAATCTACAATGAGAGTCCATGGGAACATGTAGTTTGAATAATCCACGTTTCTAATCTGTATTTTCTGTCCAAAGAGATGTCTTAGTTAAGATAGGGAAGGACAGGTAGGGATTCATATTTAGACACGGAGTGAGGAACCCCAGGTTCCTAAGCCACAAGGGAAAACTACTGCAGAAAGCTGTAAAACCACTGCAGGTGTGAAGGAGGCATGAAGGAAATCTTATTTTCTGCTTCACCATTTGCTAAAAAAAAAAACCAAAAAAACAAAAAAACAAAACAAAACAAAACAAAAAAAAAAACAAAAAAAAAAAAAACAGGACTGTAATAGCTGGACTGTGACATGTAACACAATTCAATATTCCAAGATCTCCTCCTCCATAGGCTTGTCATCGATAAGGAGAAAAACCCTTGGCACTCCACCCTCATACACTAAATGAGGGTGCTACAGGGTATTGAAAATCCACATGTGTTAAAAAACAATTAGGAAAAAATGCAGAAAAATCCTCCATCAAGAGGCTCTGGTGGTTGTGTGTGTGGAGCTTTAATTGTGTTTACCATGTCCTTATTGTCCATTCTTCTTTAGCTATCTGCCACAGACAGCTGCTGGAAAGTGGCTGTAAGCTGAGTCTGACCCAGGATGGCTCCTGTAATTTGTTATTGTAAATAGACCCGTTCCTCTTGCCAGGAGCTATTGCTGGCAGACAGTAAATCTTCCCTTCTCAGTTTGCTCCCTTAGCACTACGCAATTCCTGTAAGACAGACAGACAGACAGACAGACAGACAGACAGACAGACATACATTTACTTTGCCCCCTCCCTAAACCAACTGTCTGTAAATTCAGAAACCTTTTCATGGTCTCTGAATTCCAGATATTTCTCGTGAAGGGGCTCTGACATCCCTCCCCCCAAGGAGAATACATGTTGCAGGAATTGTAAGAGGATATTTACAGTCACAGGGGATGATGCATGCCACACACATTGGCTATGACAGGGTCAGCATGAAGAAGAGGAATTGGGGGTGATTAAAGAAAACAGTTATGGAAATGTCTTAGGTCATGCTCTGCTTTTGCTCTGCATTGAAATGCAATAGGGGCAGGAGCTGAGCTCACCCAGTGGGTCCCAGCTCTGCCTCCCCCAGCTGGAGCTGAGAGGGAAACCCAGGGCTGAAAAACTGAAATAAAGCGGGGCTTTGCGTTAAACTGACACAGAATGCTTTCCCAAGCATAGCCCAAGGTGTGTCAGGGTTTACTGACAGTCTGTGGGAAGGAAGAGGAGGAACTGCGTGGCACAGTGAAACTGGAGCTGCCCCTTGCGCGGGCGCTTTTTCCGCAGCCGTGATTCACCTGGGCACCAGCTCACCAGGGCTGGAAGCTCTGTGGCTTACTCAGAGCAGTGAGAAATTCAGAGCACCTGAAAGATGAACCACATTTCCAGTTACTCTTGACCCAAGTTATTTTTTGCACCCCTTTGCAAGATTTTAAGAAGGACAGGTCATTGCCTTACATCATGAGCCATGGACTTAAAGCGTGCCTGTTTTGTCATTCTCTACCTGAAAATGCAAAAAACTTCTCCATTCTTTTGCAGTGATCTTTAGAATTTCTGGTCTGGGGCTGAGAGGAAACACAGCAGCCACCAAAGGCTTATTATTTGTGTAGCTATAACAATGGATTTAGTTGGGTTTCTGCTTGCATTTCCCCCTTGGCACTCTGTGTGAGCTTTCTAAGCTGTATCGATTTCTCTCGACTCCAAAGCTCATATTTCTCACATTATTGTTTCAGCCCCAATTCATGGCTACCACTACTCAATCCAAAATATTACCTGCCATTAAATCCAAGGGTAATTCTGAGGGAAAGCTTGGCCCTGGCTGAAGGGCTGTGCTGCCTTCCCTCAGCACATCCCAAGGCAGGGACAGCGTGGATGGGACATTTGTCCCCTCCCCACGGAGCAGCTTGTGCAGGGCTGAGAGCTCCACCTCTGCTGGTGATGGCACGGTTCAGAGCCTCTGCTTTTACCCCATACATTAACTGCCAGACAATGGATGGAATATAAATAGGCCTCATGTGAAAAGGTCTAATACAAACCAAGCCAGTTAGCCCAGGGCTGTTCAGCTCACTCTAATCTCTGATTTTAAGGGTGGTGGTGAGGAAAACTTGATGCCCTGTTTGCACTATATCCTACTTTTTGTAGGATAAGGAAAAAAAGGTGATTTTTCATTTCCCTGTATCTCTCTCGCTTAGGTTAAAACCCCAATATATTTCATGCTGCTGCCTCTGTCTCTCCTCCCAGTGGCCTGAGTGTGTCAGTTCTGTAATAAAAATAATAATAAATGTGCTATTTCTTTCTCAGTCCAGGTATGTGGGAGGCAGCCAGGCTCACACTTCTGCAGGAGTAATGCTTCATGTAAATTGGCAAGAACAGACCCTGGTGGGTATCTCTACCATTTGTATAGAAATAACTTCACCCACACAATGGCTGATTAATTAGACTTGAGCAGGGCAGATGAGTTGAAAGGTAAGGAGGAGAGAAACCCCCAACTTCAGTGTAGAGCCACACTGAGAGCAATGCTGAGCCCCAAACCTCACTGCTGCTGATCCAGCCTTTGGACTGCTCAAAATATTCCTGTTGCTCCCAATCAGTTGAGAAAGAGTTCTGATGTAAGGCAGCAGTGACCCCAAAAGTAATAATATTAATTTAATGTAAAAATAGAAATGCTATTTATAATATGGCATTTGACCTTGAACAAACACTGATGAGGAAGAATCACATAAAGTTCATGCAACCCCCAAATTTTTCTTTTTAACCTGAAAATTCAAAGAGGACAGTGTTATGTGTTAGGTTTTTACATGCTTGGTTTAGTTAAGTTTAATTTAGTTTAACTTAGTTTATCACTGCATCCCCTGCAAAGTCTGTGCTTGTCATTTAGACCATGAAATTCCCCCTGCACCTAATACAAAATAAAGGAACTTTGGCTTTGTTACCCCAGGAAGACATGCCTGGAAAAACAGGATCAAACTGCATGTTTTACATTTTCCAGATGATGAAACGTACTTTTGCACTAGAAATGAACACTGGCACTTCTCAAAAGCTTGAGGAATAGTGAGAGGGAAAAGAAACAGAGAAATAATACAACAGGAAAGAGATAACAGAAAAAAAGGAACTGGGTGTACTACAACAGTGAGATGCAAAACAAGGCACCCTAAATGGAAAGTCAACGAAATGAGGAAAATTAAAATAATGCAGATGAAATGAAACTGAAAAAAAAATGTAATCCACTTTTTAGAGAAAAGTAGAAAATAGAAGAATAGGAAATAAAGGTAGAAAAAGCAAGGCATGAAAATCTCTTTTAAATAGAAATAAATTCCAGTTCGTGTATCTGTTAGAATCATGGTCAGGCAGAAGTGGAAATGAAGGGCAGGTGAGAAGGAGATGATCCAAAAGTCCTTCAAAGAAACTGGAAAATCACCATTTGAAGCCAGTGGGCTCATATGCACCCCACTGAAATTAGGGGGGGTGCCACAGTAAGGTGTACATGGAAATACAATAATTATAATAATTACCAGCAAATAGGGAAAATACAGTAATAATTACCAGTAACTACACGCTATGTGAAGAGATATGTTCTGTTTCTCAAGCGATTAGCCTGAATTATCAGGTAATTCCTTCCAGCTTCACAGAATAGCTGGACCCACAGAGATCGGAGGAGGTGCCCCAGCTGGTGCCCCTGTGATGCCCCAGAGGGAGCAGGAGCAGCCTTGGCACCGTGCTGCTCATCCCTCCAGGAACAAGCACAGCCCCAGGCCATCTCACTTTCCACTAAAGGACACTGCAAGAACCCAGGGCCAGGATCCTGTGATCATGGTGCTGTTCTAAAACCTTTAATTCATTACTTGTACCTGGGTGCTGGCAAAATACCCCAGTGTTTGCCATGGAATCCTGAATTTTCTGTAGGATTTCTACTGGGTCTAACTTTATTTTCAGTCCCTTTTCCTGCTGAAACACAGTCCTCTCAAGGTTTTATTCATCACTTTGGCATATGCCTTTCCTGACAGTTTTCCTGCAAATGGTCTATCTCACATTGACATCATCAAAATACTCATAATTCTCATCAGCAGAAAGCTTGATTACTTTTACAGGATTACAGGAGATTACCTTTTCAGCCTGTAAAGCAAAATGCAGCTTCTTTGAGTCGTGCCAATGAAATCCCCATTTTTAGTGTGTTTCCAGGCCAATAGTGCTCTGTGTGGCACAGAAGTGGCACTGTCTCTTTGGTTCTGTTGCTTCTCAGATTTCTCTTTTTTTCACACAGAAAACAATTAAAAACACCCCCATATGTCACTTTAGAGGTTGACACACATATGTCAACCTCTAAAGTGCTGACACACAGCAAAGGTATCCAACAAAGTCTGGTGCAAAAGACATGAAAAGTCCCTGAGAATAGTTTCAGGTGATAATATTAGACAGAAAACCCCCAAATTTTAAGGAAGCCATCTGAAGACCAGCCATATCTAGAAGTGTATTTACATAATTAATTGTCTGATTAATGATCAAGGTGGCTTGGCAGATTCCAGTTTGTCCCACTGAAGTATCCACAGTGTAGTTCCAGTGCTACCCATAATTTATTTAACATATGGCTCCAAATACCAGCCAGGGGTTTCTAGCCCAGCTCAGTCAGCTGAGGCACGCACGTTTTGCCACCAAACTCTGTCTGTTTGAGCTGACAAGGCTATTTTGGTTGCTGTTTTGTGAGACAGGCAGGGACAACTTGCTGCAAGCCCTTGAAGATCTTTAACTACCCCGTTAACACTCCCGACTGCAGTTTATCAGCGTGAAGCGGCCAAAACCACGCCAAAAGTGTGGACTGGAGAATTATGACTGGCTCCTGAAAATAACGGGATATTCACCCACTTAGCCCAAACCCACAGAATTCTCTTTCCCTTACTTTATTCCCTACACCCCTGACTTGGTTTCCATCACCTCCCTGCCTCTTGCCTTCTTTAACCTTGTTTCTGCCGCTGGTTTGGAGCCCTGAAGCCGACACGGGTTTGACGGCAGCCGTGGCCGTCCGCGGGCACCGGGATTTTCCCGCTCTGCTGTAATCTTTCGGGAGCAGAGGCCGGGGCTATTTTGGCCGCACAATGTCTGACACGTCCCGGTTGCTAGGTAAACATCGGGCTGTGTACACGGCGCTGGGTGAGCCGCGCACGGACGGGTATAGTTATCTGCTGAGTCCTTTCTCCGCCCGGTCACATGCGCATGACTGTGCCGCTCATGAGATAAGACTTTCTCTGTCCCGCTTTGCTGCTCAGGTGAAAGCGAGAGGAGAATTTGACCTTTATGGCCTCTCGGACCGCTCACCCCGCACGTGTATGCGTGTGAGCCCCGCACGGGCAGCGCTCCGAGCGCCGGGGAGAGCCGGCACAGGGATGCCAAGGGTGCAGTGGGTATTCCCAGTAACACTGCCGGAGCATCCCCCGCTCCCAGCCGTGACAGAGCCGAGGGAAGCTCCCCGTGCGCTCCGGGCGCTCTCACACCCGCTGGGAGGGGAAACGAGGGACACACACAGCAAATGCTGCGAGCATTGCAGCGGGGCAAGGGAAACAAGGGACACACACAGCAAATGCTGCGGGCACGGCACCGGGGGCACCTGAAACAAGGGACACACAGAGCAAATGCTGCGGGCATTGCACCGGGGCAAGGGAAACAAGGGACATGCACAGCAAATGCTGCGGGCATGGCACCGGGGCAGCGAAAACAAGGGACATACACAGCAAATGCTGAGGGCATTGCACCGGGGCAAGGGAAACAAGGGACATACACAGCAAATGCTGAGGGCATTGCACCGGGGCAGCGAAAACAAGGGACACGCAGAGCAAATGCTGCGAGCATGGCACCGGGGCAGGGGAAACGAGGGACACGCACAGCAAATGCTGCGGGCATTGCGCCGGGGCAGCGGGAAGGGAGCACCGGCCGGCAGGGTAGGGCAGGGCAGGGCCGAGCCCGGCAGCCCCAGGGTTTGCCCGGCCGCGCTCCGGGCCCGGCTCTCGCCTCCGCCCCGCTCGCTGCCGGCCGAGCCGCGCCGACGGGCGGGACCCCCGCGCTGACAGCGCAGCGGAGCCGGTCGTGCCTCCCCCCACCCCCGGGGGGCTCCCGCCTCCTCGCGGGCTCCCCGCGCCGCCGCCGCCCCCGCACAGCGCGGCGGAGCCCGCGGGGGCGGCGGCGCTGCCGAGGATGCGCTGGCGGAGCGCCCGGCGAGCGTCACGGCGGGGAGGGCCCCGCGCCTCCGCCGGCACATAAAGAGCGGAGCGGGGAGCGGTGGCGGCAGCAGAGCTCGGGGAGCTCCCGTGGCAGCCACCGGGGAATCCCTCTCCGATCCCTCACCGCACTCTCACCGCGCCCTCGCTCCGCGCAGCGCCCCGAGGTAAGCGCGGCTGCGGGGCCGGGGCTGTGCGGGGCCGGGGCTGTGCGCGACAAGGGCTGTCCGGAGCTGAGGCTGTGCGGAGCCGGGGCTGTCCAGGACACGGGCTGTGCGGGACAGGGTCCGGAGCTGTCCGGAGCTGGGGCTTTGTGGGGTTCTGGGCTATGCAGAGCCGGGGCTGTGCGGGACAGGGGCTGTGCGGAGCCGGGGCTGTGCGGGACAGGGGCTGTCCGGATCTGGGGCTGTGCGGAGCCAGGGCTGGGCGGGGTTCTGGGCTGTGCGGGGCAGCGGGCGCTGAGAGCCGTGCCCTGCCCGCAGCCCGGGCTGACAGCCGTGCCCTGCCCGCAGCCCCATGACCCTGAACCGCGGCGACAAGCGGCGCGGCAGCACGCCGTTCGCGGCGCAGCAGCACCTGCACCGCCGCAGCATGCCCGTGGACGAGCGCGACCTGCGGCCGCTGCCGCCCGAGGAGCTGTCGGGCTTGGCGCGCTGCACCTCGTACAGCCCCGGCGGGCAGCACCGCCAGAGCTGGGCCTCCGACTCCTCCGACTCCGTCATCTCCTCGGGCAGCGACTCCGACGGCAGCCTCTACAAGGTGATCCTGCTGGGCGAGCACGGCGTGGGCAAGACCAGCCTGGCGCGCATCTTCGGCGGCGTGGAGGACTGCGCGGACGCCGAGGAGGCCGGTGAGGGCACGGCGGGCTCGGGGCTGCCGGGGAACCCCGGCTCGGAGCCTCCCCTAAGGACACCGGCAGGCGCGGAGGAGGAGAACTTCTTCTGCTGAACTCTTTTTATTTGATTTTCCATAGGAAATACATACGACAGGTCAATTATAGTTGATGGAGAAGAAGCGTCTCTCGTGGTGTTCGATATATGGGAGCAGGTACTTACAGCTCTTTCTTCGTGCTTTTGCTTCATGGCTTGGTCTGTAGTTCTCTTAAGGAAAAAAAAATAGAAATGGAACAACTGTGCCTATTTGTTCAATCAGATAAGTGACATTAAAAATTAGAATTCATACTGCCTTTTGTTCTCTCTGCAATTAATTTCTTGTAGCTAGGCAGGCAGTTTAAAACCCTGAACAGAGCCGAGTGAGACTCTCTTAATGCTTTGAATTATCGGTATCTTGCATGAGCAGCCCAGGGAATTACTGTAAAATTAGAGATTGTCAATCTGATAAATGCAGACCCGATATTTTTTCTGGAAACAAGAGAAATTTATTTTGTTTTGTATTTTAAATAACAAAATGTTTGAAATTTTGGGGAGATTGGCTTTCTTTTACTGACTTTTAATAATAAGGCTAAGAAAAGAATCTTTAAGGTGCTTACGGTAATAAATGATCTCTCAGTGTTGAGTAGATTTTTCAGCAGAATAAATCCATTTCTTCTCTGTTGTTTCAGGATGACAGCCAATGGCTCCAGAACCACTGCATGAAAATGGGAGATGCCTATATTATTGTCTACTCAGTGACAGACAAAGTTAGTTTTGAGAAGGCTTCTGAGCTAAGAATCCAGCTGAGAAGAGCAAGGCAGACAGAAGATATTCCTATAATCCTTGTGGGAAATAAAAGTGACCTGGTCAGGTCCCGGGAGGTCTCAGTTGATGGTAAGAGACACTGAATTTTCCAAGTGCTGTCTAAAGCAGTAGCAAAGGCTGTGCAGGATCGTGGCCAGTAGGAATGCCTGGGTTTGATGTAGGAAAATGTGTGATTTGAGCATCACTGGGGAAGTGGAGCCAGCTGGCTGTGCTGCAGGGCTTGGTACCACAGAAAACACTGGGGATGGGTGTGGGGGGAGATGCGTGGCTGTGCAGAGCTGCAGTGGGAGAGGAAACTGCATCAGAGCTGCAGCTTCAGCACAGGACTACTGAAGGCAGGCTTTAACTGTATGGTGTGTGTGCAGCAGCACTGCCAGGCTCGGGCTGTGACAGCCTGAGCTGTGACAGTCGGAGCTGTGGCAGCCTGAGCTGTGCTCTTCGGGGGACACAGTGCCGTGTCACAGAGCCAGGCAGCCTCAGGACAGGGATCCCTTGCAGCCTGTGCAGCCCTTTCTGCTGCAGGGGACTCCAGCACATCTGAGCTGGGCTGCTGGGACCAGGCTCACAACCCAAAAGTCTTTTTGTGTTCTTCAGCTGTGGTCAGTGAGAATAGAATCCTCTCAGGCAGCTCCAGCTGGCATTTGGGTACCTGGGGCACAGGAACTAATGCCAACATCACAGCCTTGATTCTGCTTATTTAAACATTTTCTGAGGCTTTTCCTTTGTCTGGGTTTAGTTTTGTTTTGGGGTGAGTTTTCTTGTTTTCCACTGGAAAGAAAACTCTGAAATATTGGTGCCTTGATGATGAGCCATCTCTCCCTATCTGGTTTGCCCAGCTCCCATTGTTAAATTCCTGCCCAGGGAATTGACTGGAGTTCATCAGGAGATTACTTTTTCAGGATGGGGCAGGGCATGGTTGACCTGTCCTAGTTCTGACATCTGTACTTCCCTCAGTTTACAACTCTGCCATTATTTACCACAGCTGACTGTGGAAATTTGTGCTGAAGCAATGCTCCAGGGTTAAGTGCTTTTGTCCAGAACACTGAATATCTTTTATTTCAAATTCAGCCCTGGTCAGATTCAGTGGGGCACAACTTTGTGACCTCTACTGATGTGTTCAATGACTTGACCTTGTGGCCTGTATCAGCTCCACTTCTGTTGGTGTGGAGAACTCACTTGTTGCAGCAAGGCAGAGGTGCAGAACTGCTCAAGACCTTCCAGAATAAACCCCATTTCTTTCTGTACATCACTGTAGGGGGTCTTTGCCCAAAGTCAGTTTAATACAAAAGCAGGAGACTCACACTGCTCCACATCAAACCACAAGCACACTTCCCAGGGCCTCTCCTAAATCGGCTTTAGCTCTTACACAGGCACAGTCTGCCTGGAGGACTATTGCTGCCATGTATTCAGATCCATTGATCAGATGAGATTTTTGACCACAGCACAACAAAACCAAGGACAGTGAGGGGGCAAAACCATGAAGAACGAATTCGGGTTTTCTTATTTTGCAGTAAAGCTCTTTCATGGCATTGAAGGCACTTTGCCTACTTAGAGCCAATTCCTGTTCTGTCCTGCTGGCAGCGTGTATGAAAACCTCTCCACTGACCTCCCTGTCTGTCTGTGCAGAGGGCCGGGCCTGTGCCGTGGTGTTTGACTGCAAGTTCATCGAGACGTCGGCTGCTCTGCACCACAACGTGAAGGACCTGTTTGAGGGCATCGTGCGGCAGATCCGGCTGCGCAAGGACAGCAAGGAGGACAACGCGCGCAGGATGGCCAACGCCAAGAGGAGGGAGAGCATCAGCAAGAAGGCCAAGCGCTTCCTCGGCAGGATTGTGGCCAAGAACAACAAGAAGATGGCTTTCAAAGCAAAATCCAAGTCTTGCCACGACTTGTCCGTGCTATAGGAGCCCTCAGGGAGGGACGGACGAGCCCCTGATCCCCTGAGGATCCCCTGGGCACAGCGGCCGTGGCTGCCCCAGAGACTCTCGTTAATGCCTTAAGGTGCTCAAGCAAGGCTGGAAGTTACACCACAGTGCTTCATTGATAAATGGGTTAAGTTTCAGTGTGTGCAAGTAAATGAACTAACTTGAAATACGAGGCTTGACATGCCCACTGTGTACATATGTTCTATATCTTCTTGTCTTGTGGATACCAGAGATGCAAAGATAAGAAAGGATAATATCACCATAGACTTGTCTTGTTTGCAGAGCAAAACTTCAACTTGTACGCAGGCTCGTACACTCTTTTTAGTACAAAGCAAGCAATGATAAATCTTTTTAAACTTAAATGTGGGGAGGGTGAAGTAGAGCCACAGTAGAATGGGAGAAAACAAATTATATATATATTTAAATACAGAACAGATATCATTTTATTAAGTTAATTTGCACTTCCATTAACTGTTATTCGATTAATTGGTTACTTGTTTACATGCAGATTTTATAATAAAATATTATTTCCTGTTATAATAAACCGTGTTTTTCTCATAGTGTGGATAAAGAATGAGAGAACAGCATTTTAATATTGATTTTTTTCCACTGTACCAAATGTTATACACAGACTGAAGATTTACATGTGATAGAGTTCTGGAACAAGATGAATTGGGAAAATCCTCTGCTCTTTTGTTTATTAAAGGGTTTCTTTAAAAAGTAAACCCTGCTTTTATGAACACTCTACTTCAACAGCTCTTCTTGGGAAGGGAGCCCCATATTATTTTTCATCCTCAACCTGGTTCTCATGAGCTCTAGCAGGAGCAGGGCTTTATATACTGCCTTTAGTGAGATTGATGTGCTGTGTTTATATTGATAAATTGAGCCATGGAATGTTTGAAGTCCTCTCCTGCCTTGAAGGTCTTGTGTTACAGCCAATAAGCAAATGCAGGCGGTTGTTTTTTTCCTTTTTGGCAGCAGTATAATTGTCCAATCTACTCCCACTCCTGTAGATGTGGTTCCAAGTGGCTTCAAGAAGTCCAAAGCAGGCTGGCAAGGGTGTTTGAAGGAGCTGTGGGATTCAGTTGTGTACAGTGGCCTTCAGTGCTGCTTTTGTGGCAATTTAGTGTGTTATAATCACTGTTTTTCCATTATTTCTCCCTATTTGCTATTAATGAAGTTAAAACCAAACATGATGCAGTGCAAGAACTGGGATTTATGGTATTTAATTTACAAATTCTGCTTCATAGGATACAATTTCTTAAAAATAATCCATAAACTCTGTTCTCAAAACCCATGAGGCACACATTCCTCAGCCTCTTTGCCCAGTCCCTGCCTGAGTTCTGTTCATTGGAGATTGTTCCAGCTGCCTGGAGCCCAGCTTGTCCACGGCTTTAGGGAGGCTGAGCTTCTCCAAAGCTCCGGGAGGCTTCCTCAGGTCTCACAGCTTTCCTTGGCCTTCCAGAGCTGGGGCAAACATCTCTCCATGGAGTTATCCCAAGGCCCAGGCACTCCTCAGGGAGCAGGGCAGGAATTTGCAGGGGGAATGCAAGAATTAGCAAATTAGCACAGCTCCTGCTGTGCTGCTGGTGTGCTTGGCGGGTCTCATGCCCAGCTTGGCTTGTGCTGCTGCTGACAGGTCACATTTCTTGTCAGGTGCTGCCTTTGTGCTCTGAGTGGTCTAAAGTGAAGGATTCTGTCCTGCAGTCAAAGCTAACATTTGCCTGAGAAGACACTTTAATTTGATTTGGCTTTATTTTTCCACTAGCCTTGCTTCCTGGCAAGCTATTTTCTGTTACATATCTACCTTTATCTATTATATATCTATTATTATCCATTTTTGGGACATCTGACCACTGTCAGAGTATGGCACCAGGCATCTCTGTACATGGCAGCTTTTCATGTCAGCACCAAAGCAATGCTCTGATCCTGACAATTCTGCAGCCAGAGTGCCCAAATCTGCACATCCCTGCTGAGGCCAAGGACAAAACTGTGTTGGCAAAGCCTCAGTCTTCTGGTTGCCCTTTGCTTTCACAGTGAGCAGAAAAGGACTGAGCTGCCTGATGGATTTGTGGGATGAAATCCTGTCCATAATAAATCCAGGAATGGGATGCACACCAGGAGTGCAATATTGGGCATTTCACAAAGTGACAATGCTGTGTTGCATCACTGCAGCTGCAAAACCTCCTCAAGGCTGTGGTTACCAGCTGTGATTTCTGCACACTGACCTATAAATCCCATGGTTTTTACTGCTCATGAACTCAAAGGTCAGTTTAGGCCAATTCTTAAGCCTGAGGTATTTCTGAGGAGCTCTGGCCCATTCCTAGTGGCTCATTTAAACTGTAGAAGAGAATTTGTATTTTGGACCTATGTCCTATAGGGCACTGTGAGACAATAAACTGTGAGCCACTCTAAAGAAACACGTGCTAGTCTAGAAAATTTTCTATCAGTTAGTATTGTGCAATGAAATACTTATTCAAATCTTCATTGTACTAGGTTTTTTTATTCATTCATATTTTTCATTTTTTTGTACAGGTATTGGCATAATTCGGCCATGGCTCTTGAGAAGGGGAAGGTTTGTTGTTATTGCAGCTCTGACAATAATCTGCTCCAGATCATATTCTATGCTGTAGAAGTATTATCATGAGTAGTATTTTGCAGAAATTTTGAAGCTCCTGGAAGATATTTTGCCCAGAAAAAAAATTTGGATGCAATTTAGTGGAATTTCCAAGCAGACTTTTTGGAAGTACAATATTCAGCACTAGATAAAAACCAGTAAAAGGCTGACAAATGTCTCTAAAAATCAAATATCTTCAAAAGGTTATCTGTATCCTCAAACATTTGAAAGTCATCTATAAGTTTGTGTAATTTGAGAAGTTTTACTGGTATGGTTTCTCAGATTCTTACCATTAAAGGGCTGAATCTATTATGTGAAAAAGAGTGAGACCCAGACAGCAACATTTTCTCCAATTATTACCCAAACAGAACAGAATATAAGGGGTAATGTGTGAGTTTCTTTATTTTTTGCCAATGCACATCAGTTTTAATTTGGAGAGACATTTCACACAGTCATTTAATCTTTACTGCTTTCCCTGCTGCTGCCAGCTGAAGTTCCTACTACTGCTAATTGTGGTGGTGGATTCTGTGCTGGCACAAATCCATCTGGAGCAGCCAGTTATTAACAACCCCAGTGCAAGGACATTGCCTTTTATATGTGACACACGTGTTAGGAAAACAAATCAAACCCTCTGTGCCTGCTGTGCTAAACTAGACTCTGCACAGTCTCCACCATATGAAAGATGTGGAAAATAGCATTCCTCCACCTGCCAGAACCACGAAGCAGAAAATCATGTCACACAAATATAGACAAAATGTTATCTGCTGGGGAAGACTTGGCCAAAAATGAAGTTTTACTCAGAAGCATTTTCTCAAAATAGGAGTAGAAAAACCAGAGCATGATCTACATAGTAACATTGCATAACATCAGCATTCCTCACTGAGAAGGAAAATAGAGTGAGTTGACAGTGATTAAGAATGCAGTGCATGACAGAAAACTGGTGAGATGTAGTCTAAAAAAAGGGAGTTAATACTTACTCATATCATGCTGAAATTTACTTCGAGGCTCTTAATTTTATTGAAAGACAATACAGATTTAATTTCAAGTACATCACAGAGACCTGAATGAATCTGCAGTTGCAATCAAAGGTGGTGTCTGTGCATCCCAGGAGGTTCCTTTAACTCATTATTTACCACAAGACCCCTGGCATTGTAAGGGACACCCTGACTCCCTCTTTGCACAAGGGAACACTGAACACCAACACTACTGAAGATACCAATCTCTAAAAATTGAAATAGTGAATTACATCTGCTGTCCTTGTGCTCTGTGCCACAGATGTTGAACAGAGAAGTAAAAGAGGGAACAAATCCCAACTGAATGTCTGCAAATAACGTTTCTGTAGCCGCTGTTCAGAATTCAGGAGGGAACAATATTGTTTAACATAAAAATGTACTAAGGATTCCCGCACTAGAGGATAGGAATCAGGTTAAAAGATTATTTCACCAACAAAATACTATCAGTTACATATCACAGAAATGTTCGGGCCACTGGTTAACTGGTTAACATGTTTGTCTTGAAGACTTTCCTCTCTCTTGCTGACTTCTCCCCCTCCCCTTTTTTCCTATTTATAAATGTGCTGCTGAATGAATTATTGGAAACCAGTTAGGAGCCTACAGATCTTTTTTTTTTTTTATTTCTAATAACTCCCATATTTATCACAGGAAATTAAGAAAATATTAATCTGAATTACAATTTAGTGCTCAGAGACAGAAATAAATAGAATATGTTTGAAAATATTAATTTTGCCACTCTCCTAAGAAAGCCTCACTGAGTTCTTACACCGGGCTGGAGAAAGGAAAGGGTTTGGACCACAAGTGCTCCTGCTCAGAACAGAACAGTAAGACCCAGGAGAATCTCCTTGGCTTGTTGCTGGCAGTAAGTCCCACTTCCATCAGCCTCACTTTATTAGCATAAATGATGATGGTGCTGTTAAGCTTGCAGCCCCACTAAAGGCTGAGACCCTTTCTTTGGGAATGACAGTTTTCAGTTCAGGAGATGCCTTGGCAGAGGGACAGTAATTTTCGTCATGTCTAAATTGGATTATTGTAGTATTTTGTGCCTTACAAGGAGCTGCAGGTGGGAAATGCAGCCCTGCAAGAGGAGCTGGCAAAAGGAGCAGAGCACTCCTGTGTGGGGCTGGGCTCCCTCCCTTTCCCCAGAAAGGTGGGAATGCCACTGCACCAATGGCAAAGGTGCCTCACATCATTGCCTGTCTCTTGGCTGGCTGCAAACCTTGTTGGACATGACATGGGTGAACTTGGAGTGGAATCCTATCAGTTCTTCTATGACAGGCAAGGAAGCATCTTGGAAGTTAAGTTGTGAGTGGTTGGCCATGCTTAGGTAGAGATGTGCTGGGTTTTCACCTGCAATTTAGTCTTGACAAGGCTATGTAATTGTTTTACTAACATCTCTTTGTGAGAAAGAAGCATAAGTGGTCTATGTGGCTCCAAATTTGTGGGAATCCACAAAATCAGAGGGTTTTGGGAAAGCTGCAGAAGTCAGGCCTCAGAGACAGCAGAACTGTGATTGGAGCTGAGCAGCAGCCATGACACAGGTCAGCAGAAAAATTATTTAAAAAGGAGAAAAGCAAAGACAAATAGAACAATGGACTGTGTATTGATGCTTGTCTAGAATAACTCTCTAAGCTACAGAAAGTTTATCTAGCAAGATATTAGGAAGGTAAAAGCATAATAATGGAGCTCTGTGCGTTGTGTTTTAAGGCTTACAAGCAGGTATTGTATTCAAAATAAGCAAGCATTGTTTAACCAAAGGTACATGTGGTTGGATAGAACTACTGTCAATGTGCTTTTGCTTTGTGTGATTGGTCAAAAAACTTATAAAGTGAGTTGTAACATTGAGTTCTTTGTCTGCTGCCTGGGATGTGAGCTGGTGGCATCTTCCCAATGTCATAACCACGGAATGAGAGTAATGATGGAAAATAAAGCAGCTCAAGGCACATTCCACAGCAGTCCTGTCCTGTTTGTGATTTATACATTGATCCTGGATGGCGATAAAAAATTGGAGTGGAGAGCAAACTCTCCTCTCCAATTTGGAATTTGAGTGCTCCACAAGAGCAAACTCTCCTCTCCAATTTGGAATTTGAGTGCTCCACAAGAGCAAACTCTCCACTCCAATTTGGAATTTGAGTGCTCCAGCAGAGCCAGCTCTGCATTTCTGGCCTCAGGGACTCATTGCAGGTGCTGGGGCCACCCCAGCTGAGGGCATCTGGCACTGCCTGGGACATGCAGGAGTTCCTGCCCTGTTCTTCCCTCCTGCAGGCCAGGGGTGCCTGACTGGACTCTCACACACAGGGAGCTTTGAATCCATGATTTCCATCCAGACCCTGGAATTCAGAGTGAAGAGCCCACCACTGTCCCTCCATGAGAGCAAGAATGGAGCTGTGGGTACCAGCCAGGTGCTGAACAACTTTCTCACAGATTTTTCAGCTTTGGGTGCCTCAGCTGTGGGACACCTTTGTCCCATGCTTCTCATGTCAGCTGCAGCTTTGTCTCTGCAGCCTCCATGGTGGCACACTGTCACCCTGGCACTGCCCTCCCTTGCTGGGAGTCAGCAGCTCTAACACCAACCTGGGCCCAGCTCACTGCTTTACATAATATTGTCTGGGCAAAAAAGGTCACATTTTGCTGCACTCAAGTCCCTGATTAAGCCAGCATAGCAAATTAAATTACTCTCTTCCTGAATGTCAGGGCTGTGGTTGCAGTTGCAAAGCAAAGGGAATGTAAGATTTCCAGCTAATCTGTGTTTGGAGAAAAGAAAGAAAAACTACAGAATCCAATTGTCACCTCTCAATTTTACTTTCCAGCCATATTTTTCAATGGAAATAGTTTTGGCTATTGAATATTGTTGTGTATGCTCTTCTGCCCTCTCATGAATTCTTGGATCTCTATCCTTCTTGCCCAGTCCCATATAGAAAATCTTCTTAGAAATCTAACACATGAAATCACAGGGAAAACAAGGAAGGTGAAAGACATGAGCAACTGCAAAGGTTGCATGAGTTTGAATGGCACTAATAAAAGCATTTTATTCAACAAATCAACATTTCTGTGCAGGGTTTCAACTCAGAGTTTACAACCTCTGAGTTTACAACTCAGAAGGGGCATTTTGGTAGCCCATTAAAAAAAAAAATCTATGTTATAGAAAACACAGAACTATTACTTCTTCATCAGTAATAAATGTTTTCTGTGTTTTTCTTGATACTCTGCAGCAGATCTAAGTCTGCAGTAAACTGTACAGGAGTGGAGAAAATGGAAACTAAAAAACCAGGCTGTTCCAATCTACCTTTTTGTCATTACCAATAATGAGCTTTCACTTGTGAAATCATACACTTTATCATACTCATATGGATGATAAATACACAAAGATTTAGGTTGCAAATAAACACCACTGTACCTCCTACCTTCCCAGGGATTTCATTAACAGAGTGTCCAGCTCTGTTTAGAAATGTTTTCGGGGTTCTAGAAAACAGTACATTATATTTAAAAATACATTTAAATTATACATCTAAAAAAGGTGCTGGCAGCTTTTTAACAAACAGTTTTATACTGAGCCTCCAGAAAATCAGTAGTAAATGAAATCATTATTTAAATTTTACAGAATCTTGGCTTGGCTAGTAATTGGTTCATTTTTAATTACTGAGTAAATAATTCAAGAACAAATCTTTATTTTTTCAGTCCCACAGTAACGTTCTGCCCCTCAAGGGTAAGATGGATTAGGGGGAATTGCATTTGAACTACAGAAATAGTTAATTGGTTGACTTTCTCTTTTTTTGCTGCTCTCACCTGCAGTGTAAGTGAGGACATCTCCAGACATTGAAGTGAGCCCTGCAGTCGAGTGTTTTTCCTGCTTTTCTTCTTTTTCATTTCTTTTTGAATGACTGCTGCTGATACAGTATTCATCTGAGGAGTCTGATGGAGAGCAGATGTCAAGTCCAAAAGAACAAACCACAGGCAAATTTTGACAGCAGTTTGGATGCTGTGAATATTGTAAAGGCAAATTAGTATTTTGGGCAGTAACTTCAGGTGATCCTTGGCTGGACAAAGACTTTTAGTGCTCTCATTAATAAATATATAGTCATTACAAAAATCATGTCAGTATTTTGTAGCTTTGTTTTCATTTAGGAGCATGTAAGCATTCAAGTACTCTAAATGTTCAGTGTTGTGCTGAGAGGGGTAAGTTTGGTGGCAAGTTTCCAAAATGAAGTATTTCTATAAAATGACATTTATTTTACATTGAGTTTTCTGCAATCTTTAATTTAGGTGTTGTGGCATTCACATTCCCTGGAAAATCCCTTCACCCGGGATTTTTCTCCTGGGAAGCTGAGAAGCCTCAGAGAAAAGGAAAACAATTCTTATCTCATTTGCTTCTCCTGTGTTGTGCTCATGTGGAATGTGTTTGGAGATTGTTTACCCACAGGTGATTGTTCCATTGCATTCTGCTGGGAGTTGTTTTCACTCCTTGGCCAATCAGGGCCAAGCTGTGTCAGACTCTGGAAAGAGTCACAAATTTTCATTATTGTCTTTTTAGCCTTCTGTAAGTATCTTTTCCACATAATTTAATACAGTTTAGTTTCGTATTCTTTAATATAACACAGTATCATAAAGTAATAAATTAGCTTTCTGAGAACATGGAGTCAGATTTATCATTCCTTCCTTCGTCTGGGGGGAACCCAAACACAATGGGGTGTCACAGTCAGGCTGACCCTGTGCTGGCACCCACTGCAGACACACAGGGGACAGAGCAGGAAGGGAAGCACTGACATGAGACCTGGGTGCAGGCGATTTTCCATCCTAGGGCAGAGCTGGAGGGTTTGTGATGCTGGAGCTGGAGGATGGAGAGCACAGACAGGAATCCTGCAGGTCACCCTGCTGCCATCTGCTCCCTGCCCAAGGTGCACAGCCAGGTCCAGGGCTTCTCAGGCTGGGGCAGGAAAAGGGAGGACAACCAGAGGAGCAACAAAAGCATCACTTGCGCTCATTCCTGGTCTCTGAGCTGCCCCAAGAGCAGCACAAGGATTGCTTGTCATGAATGTATTTTCTGAAAAATCCTTTCCTTAGGATTTTTTCTCCTGAGAAGCTGAGAGGCCTCAGAAATGAAATGTAAACATTGATTATTTGCTGCTGTGGAATGCAACAGGTGCATCTGGGATTGGTCTCATGTGGTTGTTTCTAATTAATGGCCAATCACAGTCAGCTGGCTCAGACTCTGGTCAGTCACAAGATTTTGTTATCATTCCATTCCATTCCATTCCATTCCATTCCATTCCATTCCATTCCATTCCATTCCATTCCATTCCATTCCATTCCATTCCATTCCTAGCTAGCCTTCTGATGAAATCCTTTCTTCTATTATTTAGTATAGTCTTAGTATATAATTTTCTTTTAATATAATACATATCATAAAATAATAAATCAGCCTTCTGAAACATGGAGTCAAGATTCCCATCTCTTCCCTCGTCCTGGGACCCCTGTGATCACCACCACAGACTGCTGACTTCAACAAGGAGGTGTGCCTGAAGAAGACCAAGTGAAAAGTCTCCAAAGTGCTCAAGGAGGAGCCTGCTCTTCCATGCCATGGTGGGGAACTTCCTGCATCTCAAAGCACCACCTCCATCCTTCCTACTCTCCCCTCCCTGCTTTCCCCAAGAAAGCTATTTTTAATTCACTGATTGTAAAGCTTTGTTTCCAAACAGCAGGATAGAGGTTTAATTAAAACTCCACCTGGTACTAACATAATCCAGCAAAATCCATCCATTTCAGGAAATAAATCCTTGATGAGGTTGGTTAACCAAAGAGATGCAGTTTAGGCAGTTCTCTGCACTCTTCCTTGAATTGTGTTGTATTTCTGTGAAAAAAAACTGCCCAAACCATTCAAATCTCTGAAATGTTTTACATGACGTATTGGAAATGCTTCTTAAGGTCCCTTGGTGAATAATGGACAAAAAACATTGACTGCATTTCAATGGTTTTTTGTCATTTCCACAAGGATGAACAGTAAGAAAATCCCGAGCTGAAATCCCAATTCTCCTGTCCCTACCTGGGTGGCAGAGAAGCGCCTCTGTTGTTAGATGAACCCACAGCTCTGCAATTCCTTATTCAACTCAGTCCTGTTTATGCAAATAATGTTATTAGGATCCCAGGACAGACCCTGCTCCTTTCTGGGGAGTCAGCAGATTCAATCCCTGCTTTTGGAATCACCAGCACTTGTGTCCTGTCAGCAGAGCGCATTACATGTGTAAAGCTGAAGGAATATTTCAGAGGCTGTCAGGTTAGAATTGTGTTACTGCTACACCATGGGAAAAACAAAACTAGAACTTGTTATTGGGAGAGGATCTTCATCACCTCGTGAAACTGAGAGGTGCATTTGCCTTTAATAAACAAAATAACTGCAGGGCAATTTCTGGGAGACACAACCACACTGGGGCAAAGACATGAGCAACAGGGTTCTCCAAACTGATCAGAACCAAAGCCAAACAATTCCTCCACTGGTGAGGAACAGTCTGAGCCTTAAAGGTGGTTTTATCCCTTTTCTTTCACAATTCAGACCCATTCCAAGGGCATCTTGGAGAATGGATGGTTCTGGATCCAGCTGCTGATCCAGAATTGTTGCCTGATGAGATTCCTCCAGTCCTCTAATGCAAACAGAGAATATTTTGGGGACTGTCCTGAATAAGGAAATAAGGAAAAATCTGAATGTCCCCACGAACTGAGTGGGAGGACAATGGTTTCCTGCTGAGCCTGGCAAATACAATGTGTTAAACACCACCCCAGTGAGGACACTGAGCTTTCCCTCAGACCCGACTGTAGCTGCATTTCCTCTCAGCAAAGATTCAGTACCTTGAAAAAGCACAAATGGAAAAATACTTCTATTTTCAAGGGTATTTTGGACAAAATGGCAAACTATGCAGAGAAAGAATTTGAAACCTGTACCTCATGTTATGTGTTTTGTACAGGAATGTTTTGACAGATGGATGCATTCAGACAGAGAAATTAAGAAAATGAACCCAATAAAGGTTTCCTGATTATTTTTGTTTCCAAGTTCTCAAATATTTGGATGACTAAAAGCAAAAGTATGTTTTTATGTCTGGGAGGCAATTAACAACAACAAAACGGTGGACAGGTCTTTCATTCTATTTGATTAAAAATAGAGCAAAGACAAATGCTTGCACCACACTGTCTGCTGCAGAAGGGCCTTGCTGAGCCCAGAGGAGCAGTTTTAATTTAAGAAATCAAACATCTGCTGGGGTTTGGAGGAGCTGACCTGCCCCAGCTCTCTCTCCCCCACCGCTTTGCCAGCAGTGTCACAGACATCTTTTATGAGAAATCCTTTCCTTAGGATTTTTCCTCCTGAGAAGCTGGGAGGCCTCAGGAACAAAATGAAAACAATGGTTATCTGCTGCTGTGGAATGCAACAGGTGCATCTGGGATTGGTCTCATGTGGTTGTTTCTAATTAATGTCTAATCACAGTCAGCTGGCTCGGACAGAGAGTCTGAGACAGAGCCTTTATCATTCTTTCTTTGTCAATTCTTAGCCAGCCTTCTGAGGAAATCCTTTCTTGTATTCTTTTAGTATAGTTTTAATGCAATATATATGATAAAATAATAAATCTTTAGCCTTCTGAAACATGGAGGCAGGTCCTCATCTCTTCCCTCATCCTGGGACCCCTGTGAACACGGTCACACCAGCAGGAGCATTTCCTGCTCCCCACAGCCCTGCCTGAGCCAGCCCGGGGCACAGCACCAAAGGTGGGGCTGGAACACGGCCTGGATGCTCCTCAGCTGGGAGGTGCCACCCTTAACTGTGACCAGGATTCCACAGCAGCGTCGCAGAGCTCTCCCACCATCCCATCCATCCCCGCTGGGGCTCTCCTGCACAGGCTGGGGTGTGCTGAAGGATGGACCAGAACTGGAACTGATGGGCAGCTTTACTAAAGGCAGTTCCATTATTGCTCCCTCCCACATTTGCTGGCCTTATGCTTGATGCTACTTGAATAAAATTCAAAGTAATTTGTTCTTATGTGTTTGCAGAGCTCCAGTGACTGAGCAGGACATCCACTGCACTATTACTCTTCTTCTTGTGCAAATCAATATTTTTATCTCAGATTAATTTATTTAAAAGACATCAGGATAATACCAACAAATTAAAATAGTGCCCAGTATTTATATGAAAACAGAAGAAATCAAAAGCATTCATCCACTGTTGGATTTAGTGGTTTTATATCATGGGAATGGTCAATTAAATTTATTCAATACTTTTAATTTTGTTTATACCAGGGATGCAATTAAGCCAGTTTTCTGACTCTGAGCCAGAGAGTAGGCACAGCTGGCTTTAAAAATATTTTTTTCACATATTGTTGTTTTACCATTCATTTTCAGTAAACATAATCACTTCCACACAACTCTAAAAATTATCCATTACATTTTAATAAATATTATTTACAATAAATATTTTTCTTTAATGTTCCATTCTGATCAAATTGCTACTCCCAATCTCCTGGTACAAATGAGATTTTATTTCACCCTGAAATCCCTTTCATGGGGCTGTTTAAGTGTCAGGCTCCAGGTGTGAGTCTCATTTATGGGGAAATGATCCAGTGAGGATCCAGCACAGCCCTGGGCAGCTCAGCCCCCTCTGGAGGCAGCAGGTTCCAGCTGAGATCCCTGATAAGCCCTGATAAACCCTCCCCTGGCAGACACCTCTGTTCAAGGCTGCTCAAGGGGGATTGCTTTTCTTAGTTAAAACTCCCAGCCCTAAAAATAAACATTTTCCTTGAAGCTGTAAGTGAAAAAATAATCCAGAACCATGGTAGGTTAGAGTTAGACCTTCTAGAAAGAAGTCAGTGTTTCTTTCCTTTACTCTTTCTTTTGACTGAAGGTCCCATAAATTTAATGAGCATGGTTACCACTAGATGTGTGCACAGTAGGATACTTATTGCCAGGGGAGCAAGCAGGAATCGTCCCTACTTCTTCTTTAGGTGCTGTATACTCCTAGTTCATTTATTATTTCATGGGGGCAACTATATGTATTTTAATAAAATTTTAACATATTATTTGCATCTTACTCCATTAATGTATTTTGATTTTTTAGTTATTTCTAAGCAAACCATAAGATTAAAATAGAGTAAAAAATTCTAGTTATGTTCTTTTGTTTCATTTCAGAATGTCTAAAATAAAATTTACTGCCCATGTATTGATTATTTCCTTTCCATACCTGAAAATAGAAGCAGTTTGTTTCTAATAATAACTTTGCTGTGACACATGCCTTAGGATTCTATAGAGTAGATACTGTGGGACTCCAAGTGCAGCATAAAATCAAACAATTGCAAAATCCCAGAAAGGTTTGGGTTGGGAGGGACATTAAAGCTCATCCAGTGCCACCCTTGCCATGGCAGGGACACCTCCCACTGCCCCAGGCTGCTCCAGCCCCAGTGTCCAGCCTGGCCTTGGGCACTGCCAGGGATCCAGGGGCAGCCACAGCTGCTCTGGGCACCCTGTGCCAGGGCCTGCCCACCCTCACAGGGAGGAATTTCTACAGAATTCCTGTTAAGAGAAGGAGTAGAATATTATAATAGCTGTGGTCTTGCCACTGACAAGAAATAAAACTGCATTCATTTTTTCCACTTATTTTATCAGCATTAAAATAAGGAAATGAGCTTTTAGTGTTAAGTACAGTTTTATGATCCCAGCTATGCTCCACTCTAAAGATGGAAAGTCTCTTCCAATAGAAAAATCCACTACAGGGCTGTCATCCTCCTATGAGTAGCTGCCTTATTCATGTGCCTAAAACTGGATATCTGCTCAAGAAATGGGTGAATCATGGCCTGAATCAAGAGTTGTTCTACTAAATTGAACTCACACTGCTGTGAGATCAGAATAGAACATTGAGGGACCCCTTCTGTACTTCCCTTTTGTATTTTCCTGCAAAGGCAGTCTCACACAGCAAGGAGAGCAGGGGACTGGGGTGAGGGGCCAGCTGCCTGTGGATAAAGGAGGGGCAGAGGAAAGGTGCTGCTCCTCACCTGGGGGCAAACTCTGTGGGAAATCCCTTTTGTGCAGGTTTCCCCTCTCTCCTCACCCCCTGCCAGCCAGACAAGTGGCAAGGCTGCAGCTCCCAGCAGGGCAGTGATGCTGAGTGATCCTCAGGTACAGCTTCAGTTCTGGGCTCTCTCAACACACTGAGGTCTCAGCAAGGGCTAACTAAATACAAATATACAGGAATTTAGGGTGGCCAGACAGGACACAGCTTCACAGTAATAATAATGGGATATTTGGATCATAACACTGTGACCTGAGAGGAACAGGAGACCAAAAGAGTCCTTTGTCCCACAGATACTCCTCCTGATCATAAAAGGTGTGAGCTGGTTTTGTCCCTGAAGTACACAGTGAACCTGCTCTGGGAGTCTGAAACGTGAACAGAAACCTCATTGTTACAGCCCTACAACACATCTATCCACAGCCAGCTTATTATTGCCTCTGCTCCATAATTAGATATAAAAGGGTGCAGGATGACAAAGGCAATGTCCCAGTAAAGCAGAAAATTATGAAAATAAGGTGATGATAACACTGCGGGAGATCATAACAAAGGCTTACAAAGACTGAGACAAAATCTCACAGCTGACAGAATATTGAAGCACAGCCACTCTCTGGCTTTGCAGGAGTGAGTTTGTCTCATTTGGATCTCACCACGCTTCCCGAGAGGGGAGGATTCATCCCAGGGAACGTCACTGGCATTTCCTGCAATGCTGACGTCTGCCTGTGTGTGACATCAGCACCAGAGGAGCAGAGCCTCCATTTCCTTGCTCTTCACACCTTCTGCATATTTAAGAAAGATTTACAGCACTCCTGTGAGGTCTCTTCATCCTTACAAAGAGTTACAGAAGCAGCCCATAATTATTCATATTCCTTTTTCCCTCTCCTTGGTGGTTCACAGTACAGCAAATAGACACAAGTTTTTTTCCAAATTTTTCCTTCTGGGCAGGGAAACTCTCTGCTGTTTTGACCCATTTTTCATCGGACAGGCATCATAGAAATGTACAATGTAGAGTACAATGTAAATGTAAAATGTAAAGTAGTAAAAATCTTTTATCCAGGATTTGGTTAAACCCCTGTTTTCTTCATCTAGAGGAGTGTAAGCTTTCCTCTCACTGCTTACTGTGCACAGAATTGTTAACCCAGGCAGGGAGTAAATAAAAGGAGGTAATTTACTTACAGTCCTATCTTTCCTGTGGGTCATTTTAATGATATAGTAATGGCATAGCAGTGTGTAAGTAATGGCATTTGTGTCAAGGAGTGCCAATGGCATCACTTTATTTAATGGGATGAAATGTTTGGGATTGCTTTCAGAATTTTCCTTTATGCTTTTTGCCTAGGATGTAACCTGTGGAAAACCTGAAAACCAAACCATGGAAATGCAACACCTCTCAGTCTCCCAGTTCAAGTGTTCTCTGCCTCCTCACATCATCTGATGGTCAGGGCTTTTACAAACAAATGTTTCTGCAGTGATGGCACTGTGATGAATTTCTTCCACATGACCTTTCCAAGTGCTGAGTGCTGTCACCTGAGCAGCCACCTGTGTAATCTGCCTGCTTGTTTAATTGCCCTAAGACTTTATTCAGACCTGATTCAAGGTCCCTGGTGATTATTTAGATGATCATCAACCAAAAGCCTACCCTGAGGGAGAAGTTTTCAGAAGTGCAGGGGTATCTATTGCTCAGTTTTTATTCTGACCAGCTCTAACCACAGGAACCTGCCAGGAGGAGTTTATTGGAGCACAAGAACTTGGCTGTGGTGGTTCCTGCACCAGGCACCAAGGGCAGCTGAGGAGCTCAGCCCAAACCCAAATGCACAATCACAGCTTGGCCCAGAGCTCATTCCTGAGCATTAAAATCTGCTCCAGATTAGCAGATGAGTTCAGATAACTGACACAAAGACATTCTGGATGGCAGGTGAGTCACTGGGCATTGCCAATGTCCACCACTACTCAAGATGAAATCCTCTGTGACATTCAGAGCTCATCCTTCCACTGCCAGAAACATTTCCTGGACATTTCCTGAAGCACAGCCAGATTTCTGCCATTGGGTCACATTTAAAGGGAAGATTAAACACACAATGTTGTGTTTGAGTTTTTAACCTATGCAAACATTTCTGTGGTGTAGGAGCATTTCTGTTCTGGGCTTAGGGGCACTGTACAAATGAAAAAGCAATTATTCTGATTAGAAAGAGGAGAAAGGAGGACTGAGGTCTGCTCTAATGCCTATCAATCAACTTCAGAAGAACAGAACTAATTTTCAGGGAGTTAAGGCACTGAATGAGTTTGGTATTGGTTTCATTGCTGAGAGGGGAGACACAGTTCTGGTTAATTGCAATTGATTTTGTCTGAATTTAGAAGATAATTTATCTTTTAGGTTTTTATGCTGTTATTGACAATATATCTCATTAGAATATGTGGAGGAAGCTGAGAGATATGGTGGATAAATCTCACTGTGACCCTTAGGCTGCCATAAACCCCACCCAGGACTACACAATTACTGTTCTCCCCTCATTTCCAGTTTGGGGGCACCCCCAAAGTCCATGAGATGACTCCACTGTGAACCAGGAATGAGCCAAACAGGCTGAGCTGGCTCAACTGCACTCACGGTCTGCTGCTGCTGACCTCTCAAACCCATAAAGAGAAACTTCCAATCTCAGCTTGCTGTGAGCTTTCCCTTCTGCTGCTCCAGGTCCCTGTAGCTGGTATCCAGGAAATGCACGAAAAAGCCACTAGTATCAAATAAAAATATATTGATTTTAATATCTCTGTCTTGAGCAGCCACTTGTGTGCTTTACATCCAAAGGATCTTTTATACTGATAACATTTTTGAAACAGACTGAGAATATCAGTTCAGTTTAAATAAGGGACTATAAAAGCTTTAGTCTGGCCTTTATTTACTTGAAAGAATTATCTCAATGCTTAAAAGGAATATTTGGAAAACGTTTTTCCTCCAAGAAAAATATCAACAGAAACATATAAATGTTTAAAAAATCATAGAATAATTAAAAAAACCTCCTGAGAACTTGGGCCTGAATTTTTTGCTGTGGTAGCTCCAAGAACTCACAGTTCACAGTAAATCTACTGCACCAGCTGGGTCCCTCACACCAACAGGCACCCATAAAGCACCAAAGTGTTCCTGCTCCTTCCACATCAGAAAAGTTCCTGTCCCTTGTGCACTAAAAAAAGAAGGATATCAGGGAGGTAGATCCACAGAGGAGAGGAGAGCTGTAAGAGAATACTTTTAGAAGGCTTTGAGGGTCCCCAAATACACTCTTCGCTACTTGAAGCTGTAAATTTTCAATTTTTAGTCAGTAGCCACATTTTCAATGAAGATTTTTACATACCCAGCCTATCTTGAGTTCTACAATTTCTGTACTTCATAATCTTTGCACAATGAATGGTGGAAAACAAACACAATATTCTACATTTGTAAGGACAAGTGCTGTTGACTGGAGTCACTCACCTAAAATACATTTTGAAAACAATGTATAGTGGGTACTTGGGGTTTTACAAGGCACAGGGAGATTTTGGAGAAGGCATCACTATTATTCAAACAAAGTCCCCTTAAATTTTTTCTTCCTGCTCAATCTTATCATGAAGCCTGCAACCAAAACAAAACAAATGCCATCGATTCTGTTTGCCTTTTAATTCCTAACAACCAGTTTTACTTCAGTAACTGCCCTCTGCTAGAATAACAAATGGAAATTCTCCTTGCCAGCCACAAGCACCATCTGCCATTTCATAGGTGCTTCAGTGACTCATTAATCTGCACTTAAATTGACTTTGCACACAACACTGCCATTTTATTGCTGCTGTGCTTTGCAGCAGCTCCTCAGACCCTTAAAGTCAATGCTGAGAATGTCAATAGCCTTGAAAACTCTTTCCAGGTTTGTGTAACCTTTGCTGGGACTTTATTCCCAGTCTTAAATTATTACCCCCACCTCTCCTCTTCTGAATTCTGAGAAACAATATCATTGAAATACAACTATGCTATTTTTCATAGACTGAAACTAAAGGACATATTTTTAAAGGGGATTTTAAAATGTTTTTATGAGCTAAAAGTGAGTTTGGATTGTGTAATTGTCCAAGTGTGAGTGCAGAGTTGAGTTTGGTGCACTGAAATAGAAATTAAATGCGTGTGGAAAAGTATTTCTGGAGATATTTTGAAAGACTACTCAGAAAATATTAATGCAACTTCTTTAAATAACAAATTAATACCAGTTTGCCCTCTCCTTAAAATTACTCACAGATACATCTATTTCTGTAAACTTTATAGCTATTGAATATAGACAAAATCCTTAAGGTCATATTGCTTAAAAAAACCCAGAAATTCTTATTACAACCAACCCATATCTATCAAAAATGTGTTTTTATCCATGTCCCTGTTCTCTTGTGTTGGTCATGTCCTGTCAGAGCTGAAGCCCTGCACCTGGAGCTCCCTGGGTGGACAAACCCAGCAGCCCCAGGCAGTTCCAGAGCTCTGGGCAGGGGCTTGGCTGCCAGCAATGGCAGCACCTGCAGGTCTCAGCTGGAGCCTGGTTCTGCGCTCCCATCACCTTTTCCTGAGGGGAGATGAGGGACAGATTCAGACAGGACAAAGCCTCTCTCCACACCTTGTTCTGTTTCATTTCCCTGTTTTTTAAATATGTTTTTTATTGAACTTTAAACATCACATGTCCTTTATTCTCAGTAGCTGACAGAAGTTTTCCCACTGCTCTAGTACCGCTATGTGTATTATAAAACACATCTTAAAAATTGGCATTTGGAAAAGATGAAGGTGAGCACCCAGAATTTATGAATTCCATGACCATAACCACAGAAGTAAAAGATGAAAAAATGCAATAGGACCAAAGATGTCTTTCTTCTCTTCAGCTCTTGAAACTTTGCAAAGTAACACCAGCCTCCCAGCTCCTTTCTAAAAAGGGACATTCCTGTGTCTTCTCCTACATTCAAAGTTTTTGCAGACCACACACATTAATCTTTGTAAATTTAGTCAAACATTTCATTATAATAATTCACTTTATATAAGTTACATTGTTTTTATATTAATAAGTGCAGAAAATATTTGCATTACCAGAGAGAAGACAAGCACAGAACATTAGGAAAAAACCCAAATATAAAATGCCTTCCCTCCCCAAAGATAACCACAACCATCCACGTGGGAAGGAGAAATACCATGCTTTATTCTTTGGGATTAGGGCATTCTTTTAATTTGCCATTTGGCATTATGAAGGCAGTAAACAAAGAGAGAAAATATAGAAACCATGTGACTGCTTGTTCCACAGCCTTTGCACGCTGCTGCTGGAGCCTTGCTTTCAGATGTCAGTACAAAGCTGCTGCTCACTGATGCTCAGTAAGAAATGTCAGCAAAGAGATAAGCAGGCTAAAAGGAGACTATTTTAGAAACATGGTCTGTTCTATCATTAGTTCTATAGATAAACTTCCCAACATATTTTTGAAGAGCAAATGTTTTTCCTTAGCCAAATGTAAAGTCAAAAGGAGAGAGTGTTTTAATATGGAATTGGGGATGATTTCAGGACCTTCATTTAGGGGAGATTCTTTAAACTTGTCAGGCTGGTGCTTTAAGCTGCTACTGTTCTTAAACCTTTGTGTTAAAATGATTCTGCTTGTCAGAAAAATGGGGAAAATAGAAGTCTAAATTTTCAGGACATAAATCAGAAGTAGAAAGGAGATGATCTATCTTCACGTAAGCATTCAGATGATATGGAATGGTAAATAAGGGCCAAATTCTTGGTAAGTCCAAATTCTGCAATGAAAGGAATTCATGGAATCATGGAATGATTTGAGCTGGAAGGGCCCTTTAAAATCCATTGAGTCCTGCAGTGGTCAGGGACACTTTCAGTGAGATCAGACTTCTCAGAGCCCTGTCCTACCTTGACCTTGAATGTTTCAGGGAAGGGGCATCCCCCCCTCTCTGGGCAGCCTGTTCTGCTGTTTCACCACCTTCACTGAGAAAAATTCCCTCGTCTTTTAGTTGGAAACCAATTTGGAAACCCTTTGCTTTGTCACCACAGGCCCTACTAAGGGGTCTGTCCCCACCTTTCTGCAAACCTCCTTTAGGTACTGAAATGCCACAAAAAGGTCTCCCCAGAGCTTTTTCTTCTCCAAGCTGAGCAAGCCAAACCCTGTGCAGCCTTTCTGCACAGGAGAGGTGCTCCAGCCCCTGAATCATTTTGTAACCTTCCTCTGGTGCCAGCCCAGAGGTGCCTCCTGTGCTGGCCCCAGGGCTGGCAGCTCTGCAGGTGGGGTCTCACCTGAGCTCAGGGCACAGGGGCAGAGTCCCTGTGAAGCAGCCCTTCTCCCCAGGGCTGCTCTCCATCCTTTCATCCTCCCCCTTGTTCTGGCCCTGGAGCCAGGTGCAGGACCCTGCACTTCATTCCTGAGCCCACATTTCCTGAGCTGGTCCCTTGCTCTGGGATCCTCATCCCTGGGACCCATGGTACCTGAGGGGCCCTTTGTGTTCACTGTCCCAGCACAGGGGCTCCAAACAGCAAGCAGAGAGCGTGCCACTCATCTGCTGGAAACACTCCAGAGGGTTAAACTGGAGGGATTTGTCAGAAAAAGCTCCACTGAATGAACTCTGTATCTGCTTGTGGTCTGCTAATGGCAGAGAGTAGCACAATCAGGTGCACCACTGTCATGGTTTGACCACAGCATCCCAAAAATCTCACTTCCTCTCAAACCAGGACAACCACGTTTTACCTGTCAATGTTTGCAACACAGAAAATGTGTTTGGACCACAAAGGACAAGAGCTGGTTTTACACCACCTTAGGTAGCACATGATGGGCATTGTCAAAGACTGGAGAGGTGACAGACTAGATGATACTCTAATTTCTTGAGCTGATCCCAAAAAGGCACACTCAATCTGTAGATCACCTTTACCTGCAAGCATATATTAAAATGTTCTAATTTTTTTCCCCAATAAAGCATGTTAGTTAACATATTTTTAGAAGTCCTCTTAGTCACATCTATATGCATGCCAAAGGGATTTAATTTAGACTGCAATTAATTTTCCTCTCCCCTACACAGCAAGTACAAATGGTATAAAAAGCTCCTACATGAAACAGAAAGTATTTTAAAGCCAGCAGAGATGTCAGGCCGTCATGATGTGAGGCAGCAATCAGCAGAGAATGTGACCTATTTGGTACTTACTCTAGTGCTTGCTTTGTTATAAATCAGGAGTAACTCCACTGAGCTCTGGTTTATTATACTGATGGAAATGAGCTGTAAGCCAGAGAATAATATTCTTGATTAATCACAAGAAATTTCTTTCTGTCTGAAATACTTAGTTGTCTTCAGTGTGAAGGTTTCCTCAATAAATTCTTTTAGCTTGCACTGGTCATGCTGTTTTGTATTATTTTGCCACAGAAGGTGGCTTTTGACAGCAATATTTGTTAAATTGTAGACCTTATAAAGGGTCTGCTGTGCAGTTCCATATGTTTGCAAGACAGGAAAAAGTCACTTCCCACCACAGCAGCAGAGGGATTCATAGTGGGAAGGCTAAATCAGTTTTAATGGATATTTGTCATTTGCTCCAATCTGGAACAAAAGTCTTGAGAACAAAGGGAAAATGGGCAGAGAAATGGAGGGCTCCAACCCACAGTGCTACATTGCTGACATTCCATCCAACAGGGCTTGCTTAGGGCCATTTGCTAAATACTGCAGCTGCTCCCAGCCCTGACCCTCACATGGGCTGGCCCCACTTCCACACCAGTGCAAATCCACTGTGCTGGGTGATTTACTCATGCAGAATTCTCAAAGCCATGCTGCACAACTGCCCTGGGCCTGCACTGTCCCTCAGAAGAACAGGGACCATTTTTGTCCTGGCAGGTCCTTTAGGATTCCCCACCAATGTCAAACCCCACGATTCCAACAACACCACTGAATTGGCATTTAGCAAATTCTACCTGATTTCATAAGTCACAAACAGTTGGAAATTCTTCCCAACATCCAGAAAATCCCACTTCCCTTGGCAAGGGCAGAGTGTGACTGGGTTTTGGCCACAGAAACAGCTGCCTCTAGTGTGGAGCACAAAAGCCACCTAGGAGCTGTTTAATGCACACACAAAGGTAAAAATGGGACTGTTCACTTCAAGGTACATTTCATTTTGAAAGAGTAAGGAGCACAGTGTTAAAATACAAAAAGGAAAGAACGGACATTGTTCTCATCAGGGAAACTCACAGAGTTAAACCAACTCACAGAGTTAAACCAACACACCAAGCAGAGCATCTGTTTGGTGGCTACTTCCACTTTCACTGGAGAAATGGGAGAATTGGGTTTCACTCAGAGCAGAAAATGAAGGTTTTTGAAATATTGCCATCCCTGGGTGAGAGTCCTTGACCTGAACTGATGTCTGAGCTGTTGCTGGGCTTCTTGTGCCTTTACTGATCTCAGTGGGGACAAAAGGAAACCCATGGATCCAGCAGGCAATATTCCATCCCAGCTGGGGGGGTGCAGATATGATGAGGCTCACCAATATCTGTGCCCTGCATCTCCATCATCTGTACAAAACACTGTACTTTGTTTCAATTTTGTACCTTTGGTGAGCCACCAAGAGATCCAAGCAGACACACAGAGGTGCCTGAAGGTTTCTCCTGTTTACTGCTGGGCTCATTCCACACATCACAAGTGTAAACAGAACAGAAACAACAGCAAGTTCTTTGACTCCAAATTCTCAGGTTAAGTTTCCTGTCTGACAGTTCAAGAATAAAGCCAGCAAGGAGCTGTCTGTACCTTCCCCACACATTTCCAAGGCACAGCCTGTGAGAAACATCTCCAGCTGAGCTAAAGGGTTTAAAGAGCAATAACTGCAAAGAACCTCCTGTGCCCAGAGCCTCGGGCTACACTTTAAAGGTTTTCTGTGCAATCAGGAAAACTTGCTGTTCCATCACAGCCTGATCAAAACTGTCAGCAGATGGGTTAGTGAGAAAGACAACAAATACTGCAAGAGTTGGTGGGGAAGACAGCAAATACTGTAAGAGCTGGAAACTTTGAGCCTCCAAGATGGGGCTGGTAAGGAACACAGAAGGCCCTTGGATGCCTCAGAGAAAAGGTGCTGTCAATATTCTCTTGCTGGAGTCTCTCATTTATAGGAGGTAACCAAGGCAGCCCCAAGATTTAAGAACTGAAAGGACATCAGTTTTAAAAAAGGAACCATTAAACAGGCAGAGAATGCAGGATCAGCTTGAACACAGTGATGATGGGAAGGAACACACTGCTCTGTCTTTTCCACCTGAAAAAACCATCAAAGTGCCACACAAAATGCCTATGAATACAATGCATTTAATGGTTTCAGAGCAGGCAGATGCTCACTGGGAAAACAAGTGTGTCTATGCAAAGGGTTTGTCATGTTGGACCCTGCTGGGTTTTAGGTAAATTCCTGTGCCACCAGAGCCAGCTGCAGCCTCCAGCCTGGAGCACCTTTGGCCTGGCTGTGCCACTGACTCAGATCCCTTTGTCCTGGTTTGGGCTGGGAGAGTTCATTTTCCTCCTAGTAGCCAGCCCAGTGCTGTGTTTTGGGTTCTGCAGGAGATAATGTTGGTAACAGGCTGATGTTTCAGCTGCTGCCAGGAGGTGACTCCAAGTCAGGGACTTTTCAGTTTCCCGTGCTCTGCCAGTGAGCAGGAGCACAAGGAGCTGGGAGGGAGCAGAGCCAGCACAGCTGACCTGAACTGAGCACAGGGATATTCCAGACCTCAGAACATCCTACTCAGCACAGAAACTGGGGGAGCTGGCCATGGGGCAGGAATCAGTGCCTGGGGATTCACTGGACATTCATTGGTGGTGAGCAGTTGTATTGTGCATTGCTCATTTTGTGTCTTGTTTTATCATCATTATTATTATTTTCCCTTCACTGCCTGGCCTACTAATCTGTCTCTATCTCAGCCCATTTTTTCCCTGGCTCCATTCCCCATCCCGCTGAGGGTGAGGGGAGCAGTGAGCAGGCAGCTGTGGGTGCCAGCTGGGCTTAAACCACGACACTTCTCAGCAAACACTGAGTTATGGTACAAAACCCTCCCACAGGCTCCAAGTCACCCTTCAGAGCATATGTTCAGAGACACTCAAGGACACAAGCAATTTCTTTATCTGCAGAAGGTAAGATACAGCTGGGTAATTCTCTCTTGGTTTGTATTGAAGTGTTGGAACAATTATAGATCTTAAGTCTTAGGAAACAGAAGTCAGTTTTCTATTTTGAGACCCTGTCGAGCACAGACAAGCATGTGAGCTAAACAAAGGAATGTTTTTAGAGGCTCAAGGATGTACTGTCTCTTTTAGAGTAAGGCTCTGGGTTTGGAGAGCTGTTTGGATGCTGCTTCCACATAAAGAAAAACTCCTGAGCTCCCTGCACTGTAATGGTGATGAAACCCTGAATAAACAAATTCACGCACAGCAGGGAAACAAGAGCACCCAGCAGAGCAGCTGCCACATCACACAACTCCTTGGGTTTGTATGAAAACAAGGCCCTTTAGTCATCTGTGATGGAAGATTCTCCATCAGGTTCCAAAGGAGCAGGAACACAATGCCTTGGCATTACTCACTGGGTGCAGCTCCAGCAGATCTCAGGAATTCTGAGGGAGATTTTCGTGATTGCAGGAGGGAGCTGTACCCCAGCCTGCATCCCAGTGCACCTCCCACCAGGTGATGCTGCCCTGACGAGTCCTACCCTCACTTCTTTTGTGGGTAAAATCCAGGAAGTTTTGCTTTATAGCAGATTATTTTTCTGAATCTGCAGACCATGGGCACAGCTGAGAATGCACAGATTGTTGTCCTTGAAAACCACTGCCTGATGCTCTGTGTACACCCACACAGTGCCCCAGCACCGATGACTGGGTTGCTCTGTAGTGCACTGAAAGGTCTTTTTGAAGTTCATTTTGTGTGCCTGCAGTTGTTTTGTGCTGCATGACATTCTCAAAAGACTACATCCATACTAACATCACAGCCACAAAAAAATTTTGGAAAGTGCAGTTAAAATATAGATCGGGATTAAATAAATCTATCTGGGTTTTTAAAAATACCTGTAATTTGGAACTGTGTCAACAAACTGCATATTATTTTACATCAGTGGGAAAGAAAAGAGGAAGGGGAAGGGAGCAAAAATACTTAGAGAAAAATTACATTCCTTTAAAAAACCCCTACAAAATAATAAATGTCAAGCATTGCAAGAGAGAACTAAGAAGGTGAAATGTCTGCTCCCCAAAACAGGATATCCAGCCTGAGAAGTTTTTAATGACATGCTATGTTGCCTAAAGAATTAATGCTTTGGCTAGGGCTGCAAGGAGCTGTAGTAGATTCACCTTCCTTGGACATTCTGCCAATGACATTTTATAGAGAGAAAAGTAAATTGAAGATATAACAGTAGAACAGGACAATGCAAAAACAAAAATGGAAAGAACTGGGAAGGCAGAGTAATCCCAGCATTTAAGGAGCTAGCCCAGGTCACAGTGCCCTGTTTAAATGCACAGCACTGCATTTTGTTACAAAAACACACTGGTCATCTCTCCATATTCTTTATGCAAGAGCATGGACAACTTCATTAATTCTAAATTAAAAGTGTTTGTTGGTGAAGTGCTCCTCAATGTATTTTTCACTTATTTTTACATTTCCCTATGCTATGCAAGGCTCACTACCATGATGGGAAGAACACTTCAGAAAATCCCAGTGCTGAGACGGTCATTTAAGTGTTTTTATGGAACTAGAAGAGTTTTTTTCTGATGGAAAGACAGCTGATGACCATCACTTGGGATTCTTGTTTATGTTTTAGATAAAGGCTGAGGCCAGAGTAGCACTCGGAGACAGTGACCAATCTGACAGCTGCTTTCTTAGGTTATGGGAAGGCTGTAACCAAACTATCACTGAACATGTGTGTCAAATTAAGCAACTAATACCAAAAAGAAAGCTTCTAATGAAATGAGATATCTTTCCAGTTTCTAATCTAATATTGCTCCTCTGATATGTAAAATACAGCTGTCCTTCAGTTGATTTCCTTTGTTCCAGGAGCAGTTTAACAGTGAAACACAACATCCAGATAACTCTGGGTAAACAGATGGAAAAACACCAGGCTCTCAAAACTTCTCCCTCCTGGCTGCTATAACTTTTGTACTGACACAGCAACCTGATACAAATCTCACCTCTGATACAAAGCAAATCATCCTCTGCCTCCCCCTGATAACAGCAGTGCCCATCTTCCCTCATTCAAGGGTTCAGAGAAATTTCTGTGGCTTTCAGGTATTAGTCACTACAGAGTCATTACAGAGAGCTGCATCACCAGCTCGACAGAAATGTAGGAGGGAAGAACATTCAAAGATAAATCACTGTCCCCCCTCCAGGCTCTTTCAAGCCCTCCATCCCCTCCCACACCTGACATTCCTGACTGCAGTCAGGGATCACTGGTACAGAGGTATCCTAGCAAAGTCCTCAGCTGCAGGAGAACTGCAGAGCACCTGGGAAAGGAAGGGAAGGGCAGGAGGGGAGGTAGGAGGCACCTGTGACAAATTGCTGGAGCTCAGTTCTGAGGCTGCCCTCGGTGGGGAAGCTCTGGTCACCCTGAGTCAGGCTGACATCATCCCTGCAGCCTCGCTCCCTGGCACTGCAGGGCTGAGCAGCTGCTGTCAGCCTGTCCAAATGGATCCCCCCGCTGGAAATGGGAAGGAGGGCTTCCCTAAACCCAGATTGTGAAAGCTCTCCCCCCTGAGTGCCTGCAGCAGCCAGGAGTGCCCCTGATGTGTGGGGTGCAGCCACATTGTCCCCAAGCCCCATGTGAGGGACAGGAGCGCAGGCCTGGCCCTGGCCCAGACCCAGAGCATTCTGATATCGAGGTGACTGTTCCTCACCTGCCTACAGCTCCTTCCTCCCTCTGCCCCTCAGCAGAGCAGCTTTGCCCTCAGAGCCTGGAGCTGTGCTTCCCCCTCAGAGCAGGAGCTGTGCTTCCCCTCAGAGCCTGGAGCTGTGCTTCCCCCCTCAGAGCCTGGAACTGTGCTTTCCCTCAGAGCAGGAGCTGTGCTTTCCCCTCAGAGCCTGGAGCTGTGCTTCCCCCCTCAGAGCCTGGAGCTGTGCTTCCCCCTCAGAGCCTGGAGCTGTGCTTCCCCTCAGAGCCTGGAGCTGTGCTTCCCCCCTCACAGCCTGGAGCTGTGCTTCCCCTCAGAGCCTGGAGCTGTGCTTCCCCTCGGAGCCTGGAGCTGTGCTTCCCCCTCAGATCAGGAGCTGTGCTTCCCCTCAGAGCCTGGAGCTGTGCTTCCCCCTCAGAGCAGGAGCGGTGCTTCCCCTCAGAGCCTGGAGCTGTGCTTCCCCCTCAGAGCAGGAGCGGTGCTTCCCCTCAGAGCCTGGAGCTGTGCTTCCCCCCTCACAGCCTGGAGCTGTGCTTTCCCTCACAGCCTGGAGCTGTGCTTCCCCCCTCACAGCCTGGAGCTGTGCTTCCCCTCACAGCCTGGAGCTGTGCTTCCCCTCACAGCCTGGAGCTGTGCTTCCCCCTCAGAGCCTGGAGCTGTGCTTCCCCTCAGAGCAGGAGCTGTGCTTCCCCTCAGAGCCTGGAGCTGTGCTTCCCCTCACAGCCTGGAGCTGTGCTTCCCCCCTCAGAGCCTGGAGCTGTGCTTCCCCTCACAGCCAGGAGCTGTGCTTCCCCCCTCAGAGCCTGGAGCTGTGCTTTCCCCTCACAGCCAGGAGCTGTGCTTCCCCTCAGAGCCTGGAGCTGTGCTTCCCCCCTCACAGCCTGGAGCTGTGCTTCCCCTCAGAGCCTGGAGCTGCGCTTCCCCCCTCACAGCCTGGAGCTGTGCTTCCCCCTCAGAGCCTGGAGCTGTGCTTCCCCTCAGAGCAGGAGCTGTGCTTCCCCTCAGAGCCTGGAGCTGTGCTTCCCCCCTCACAGCCTGGAGCTGTGCTTCCCCTCAGAGCCTGGAGCTGTGCTTCCCCTCAGAGCCTGGAGCTGTGCTTTCCCCTCACAGCCTGGAGCTGTGCTTTCCCTCACAGCCTGGAGCGGTGCTTCCCCACTCAGAGCCTGGAGCTGTGCTTCCCCCTCACAGCCAGGAGCTGTGCTTTCCCCTCACAGCCAGGAGCTGTGTTTCTCTCTCCTGCTGAGCTTTTCCTGACAGGCCTTCACTCCCCTGCCAGGCACCTGAAAGTGAGCACTGAGCCCAGAACTGGGCTGTCACCGGTGGCTGATCAGTACAATCATTACACACCCCTGGAAGGCTAATAATGACACTGAGGTGTCATGGAAAATGTGCTACAGCTCTGTCCCAGGAACCCCCCAAATTGTTCCTTGCTTCCTCAGGACCTTGCTGCCACTGGCAGTAACAAAATGAGGTCAAATGTGAGAACAGAAATACAGAAAAATATACAAATATAAGAATAAAGAAACATCCTCATGGCAAGAAGCTGCTGTAATCATTAAGCAGCAATTAATAAGAAAGGCAGCTTAATTCCATGTTCCTGGACCAGGTGTCATACATTAGCAAAAGAATTATAAATGTCTTTGATAAGTTTCCCTTATTTGTAGACAGCTGTATGCTAGACACATCCCGGGTCAGCAATTGTCATCTAATTGTGTGAGTCAAAGATTTGGGGAATCAGTCTCCAGGAAATTGTGCCTTAGCAACCCTGGAAATTGCAATTATGGAGAACACCCAGGTGCCATTTTCCCTCCAGTACTTCTGAAGATGAGTTATCTCCAGATAATTTCCAAGGTAATTCAGGGGACCCTAATTTTCAAGATCATTAAGCTCAGATGAGCTGAGATTGTCCCACAATCATAAATCCACTCCATGCAATCTTAAATTTACTCGGGGTAAACCCTTTGGATTAGGAACATTGGCTTTGATGCTGTAAACTTGGGATTAATTTAGGTTTATGAATAACCCCATTAAATTCAGCCCTTTTGTGTACATTTGCAGAAATGCTGCCACGTGCACAGGTTTGTTATGAAAGGTTTGTTATTTGCTGTGTGCTGCACACTGGAAAGCAAAAGGGGAATGTGGCAGCAGGGGAATGTGGCCCATTTTGGTGAGAAACAGCTCCAGGGGCACAACCAGGGACAGCTGACAGGCATGGGGCACTTACAGCAAGGGTTTAAAACCATCCACATGCCTGTGCTTTGGACTGACAGTCTGGTTGCTCTCCCTGGCAAAAGGAGAAATGCTGAACTCCACACTTTTGCATTCTGACCCCTTCATTCTTGGGAATTACAATATTCAGGGCTGCATTTTCCCAGGGTCTCGCTCCAGCCCTCACTGCCCCTTCAGCAGTGACAGAAGCACAGGGATGCCCAAAGCTGAGTGAAGCCTGCTGGTTTATTTACTGGGACTCCAAAGGGAATCCCTCAAGCATGCAAAGATTCAAAAGGGGTAGGGAAAGGTTGCTTAAAATAACAATCTTATTTTAAGCATGGATTAGAGGCTGTTCTGCCTTCCCTCATAGTGCAGCAAGTAATGCAGTGAGGGGAGTGAGCTCCCACATACTTTGGGAATGCAGTCAGAGGGGTTAAAAGGCACGAAATCTAAAAAAGATCACCCAAGAAACACATTGATGCATGAACAATAGGTGTTTAAGTTAGAATGAGGCCTCCTTCAGGGCCTTGCCCTGGTGTTTTGAGGACTGATGAGGACCTGCACACCTCCCATGTGTAACAGTTCCTTTCTCCTCTCCTTCTTAGGAGCTGCTCTGCATCCATGGAGTGGAAAGGGTTTGTGGCTTATAAAAAGAACTGACAAGCTGTATTTCATGAGGATTGTACAGTGCAAACACAAGTGTTTGTAGCTACATTGCCATGGAAACGGCAAAAAATGGGTTATCATTTTCTCAGAGGTTGCTGTCCATCCTTTCATAGAGTATCTGGCATAAAAGGGTTTATTGCTTTTCACCAGTGCAGTGCTGCAGAAATATTTTTAGCTCCACTAATTCAATTTCGTATTCAAATCAATCTGAAAATGAGTTACCTTTCAGTCTGCCAAAGGCTGTTAGGCAAAGCTTTCACTGATTTGGTCTTGCTTTGGCTTGTGATGATGGAAAGATTACACCATGTAACAACATGGAAATGTGTCCCAAAGTTCTAGAATTCCATTATTTCATTATTTAATTTCAATGTCATTATTACTCATTTGAATTTGATACAAAATGCTGTTCTTTGGGGAATTGTGGAGGCTTGCACTATCTCTTCAGAGGTCTGAATAATGACATCATTACACATTCAAAAGTATCTCAAAGCAGATTGAAAAAATTGCATATAAAAGTCCTGCAATATTGCAGAAGACAAGCAGAAACGGTTATATTTTTCACTAACTGGTGCAGGATCTTTAGATATTCATTCACAAATCCAGTAAAAGCCAATAGAAACCAGTGAACTTCAGTCATAACTACCCTGCTCACTGATGCCCAGAACCAGCCAAGCCCAGCGCTTCTGACTCCCAGATGCCTTCTGTGGCCAGCAGACCACAGCTCAACATTTTGGATGAAATAAACTGCTTCAGAAGCCTCTGCTGGCACAAGCCCTTGGCACAGCCTCCATCCCAGCTGCTCTGGGAGCAGCCCCTGCACTGCAGGGAGATGCCAGAGCTCTGCTGTCCCCAGCTCCTTGTGAGGCCTGCTGCCTCTCTAAAGACAGCAACTGAAAAATGGATTAATTCATTTTTGCTAGAACAAACCCAGAGACCAGGATGGTTCATACTCAGGACAGGGCAGTGCTCTGAGTAGATTTCTGCAGGGCAGTTTCATTTCTATGCCTGCTTATTCTGAACAGTAACTCCCTGCAGCTGCCAGCAAAATTTTAATGTTGTATCTGAGGGACTCTTTGTCCTTGAGGCTTAAAGATTCCAATATTTTTATTATTTTTTTTTTAATTTGGAATATTTCCATTTACATTAGTGCTTTACCCATGAATCCAGGTTCAATGGCAAAGCAGAGGTCCATTACAGTTTGAAGGGGAGCTCCCTCAGGGCTTTTTAAATTTTTTTTTTTTTTTTTTATTTTCCAATTGATCCTGCTGAAAATATTTACGTAGCACCAGAGAGAGTTAGTGACAGAAAAAGTCAGGCAGAGGTAAGGAAAAATACAAGGAACAGTCTGGAGCTGTAGTATGACTTCTTCAAGTACTGCTCAGAACATCTGAGTACAGAGAGGATTTCATTAATATGGCTTGAGGAAACTTCACATTTGTGAAACAGTAGGGTTCTGAAAGATAAGGCCAGGAAAACAATCTTTTGCTTGCTAATAGCTCCTTGTCTCACAGCACTCGGATTTCTGTCCCTGCCACCCTATGCTCACCTTAATGGAGGGCCCTTCAGCATTTCTGGGCAGTGGGGAAATGCAATTATCTCATCCCACAAAGGAAAGGACACAGGCAGAGTAACTCACCCGAATTCCTGCAGGCAGGCAGTGACTCACCTGGGGATTATTCCCTGTTCAGTGCTTACCCACTCAGCTCCTCCCTGGAGGAACAAGCTCTGACAGCAGTGGCAGAAAACAGATCTGCTTTCCAGTGCAGGCAGACTGGATTAAGAGACAGATTTGCCCTTTGACTATAAACCAGTTGGCTTCTCACATATAACTCAGATTTTTGGTTTTTATTTGATTTGGAGCATTAACTCTGGGTAGGTTTTTACAACACTATTGCATTTCTTTATACTTCTTTTGTAATTATTTTCATGGGATTATATCTCATGACATTTCACTATGTAATTAGTCACAATTCCCCCAAAATACCAGGGATATAACACTGTAGCTTACCTGAGAATAGAATGAAAGCCCCAGCCCCTGGCCCAGTGAGGACAGAAACATGTCCTGGATTTATGGTGCTGCCCAGGCCCCTCTGAGGGCCAGGAGAGCACAGAAAGCAGTTTGGGCACTCCTGCAGCAACACAGGTCTGGCAGCAGCACCAAATCTGGAATAAATACTGTTTCATGTCCCCCTAAACTTGATCCCAGAACAAATCAGCCCATAAGAAGTGTTATTAAGCAAGAATACCGAGCCAAATGTTGAGCTGGGCAGGCACACAGTACAGACATTACTGTCCAAACCATTTTGTGTCAGATTTTCTGATGTCCCTACCATGATGCTCCTGTCTCAGCTCCCCAAAGGGATGTGAGGGCAAGGAGTTGGTGATGTTTCAGAGCTGCAGGAACATATGGTCCTGGATATTTATAGGAAAGAGCCCTGGGACTTCCATGCAGGAGGAAAGCCTGCAAGCTGCCATCTGGGGCTCTGGAGCTGTTTTTAGTGCGTGGACAGCGTGGCCAGTGGTGTCCCCAGGGGGCTGGGCCAGTGTGACTGAATGTCTGATCTGACACACACAGGGCACCCCAGCTGATCTGCAGGTGAGGCTGCAGCAAGGTAGAGAGGTTATAAGAAAAAGGCCATAAAATCAGGCCTGCTCTGCTGTTTCAGTTTGGCCTTGTCAAGTTGCCCTTTGCAAGTTCCCATGTGGAAGCAATCCTGGTGTGAGCAGTTGGTTAACATAACAATCTAGTCCTGGGTGAAAAACTACCAGCGCCTCTTTTTACACTGTTAGATAGAAAAATGAAAGCTATCTCTCACTTTTCCTGCATGTCTACCCTGGGGCTTTGAGTGACCAATCAATACGGAATAATAACTCGTTACTAACAAATAAAGTAATTGGCAAGAAAACGACTGACCAGAGTCGCACATGAGGCCTGTAAAACTGTATAAAAAGGAGTTATGTGAATAAAGGGGCTTTTTCCACCATGAAGAAAATGGAGTCCATGTGATTTATTCCCAAAGGTGACACCAGGCTGAGGGTGCAGGGACACCCTGAGGGATGGGGCCATCCAGAGGGCTTCAGGTTTTCCTCTGGAATCTGTGAGACTGAGAACAGTGCCTGCAACCAAGGCCTGTTTGAAGGTCTCTAGAGACAAACTCTCACAGTGTCATTTGACGTGGGATCAATGCTTGTCAGAGAAATTTATAAATACAAAGCAATTTTAGCTCTCTCTTTGTAGTCCAGCTCATGGAAGAAACTCTGATCTTCTGGACAAGACTGACTACTCAGCTTGTTCATCACTTCCAGAGCAGAGAGGCTCCCAAGTTTAGAGCCAGCACAGCCACATGCTGCATGGGGTAGCTGGAGAATGAATTTTTGTGCCTCCCTCTAACTGGAGACACAATTGACAGAGGCAAAAAAGGAGGAAATTTTGAAATTTTTCTTTTTTAAACACACTGTCTGTCCCCTATTGTATTCTCCTCTCCTCTTCTTTTTTCCATTATTTCTGCTAATGTAGCACCAGGCTTTGAGCAATCAATTAAAAAACACTTATTGAAAAGTTACACAAGAGTTTTTTTTATATATATGTATAAAATATTTATATGTATATATATATAAAATGTATAAAATATTTATATGTATATATATAAAATATATATATGTATATATATGTATATATGTATGTATATGTATATGTATATGTATATGTATATGTATATGTATATGTATATGTATATGTATATGTATATGTATATGTATATGTATATGTGTATGTATAGAGAGATATAAATATATACAATATATATTAAAATATAAATATATAAAATATTTTATGCAATATATATTATAATATACAATATTATAATGTATTATATAGTATATAATATAATTTTAATTCACGTCTATATATTTATAAATATATATATTTATATATCTATAAAGCACAAGCTGCCTGTGCAGCTCTACAAGGAACTTTAACAATTTTAATGCCTTTCACATCCTTACAATTTTTCCACATTTTTTTAGTATTAATAGTCAGATGGATATTGTGTGTATCTGCACTGCAGATCACAGCAGAGTTTTATACAAATGGAATTATTCATAGCAAATTCTAGCAAAGTGAAAAAAATCATTAAAAATTAGATTATTTTAAACATATAAATTAATTTTTTTTCATCAATTTGAGCTGTAGCAGCCTGAGTTTGGGGTTCTTGCTGGGAGCAGGGACAGGCTGCTGCACAGTGACCCCCTCGAGGTGCTGATAACAGGGGTGGATGGGAATGAGAACCTGCCAGCATCCACCCAGGACTCTTATCAGGCAGCACTCAAGGAGCACAGCCAAACGTGAGAATGCTTCTTGAGCAGTAACTGAGGCTGTGAAATCAGCATGGACCCCCAGAACTCTGAGAAAGAGCAATAATTAGGGCTCAGCTGCACAGGCTTTGCTTCAGTGAGAATCTTCCCTTGGAAGTGGCTAAATGAGAGAAACCAGAGAATCTCAGGGTTCTTTTTGCACAGGACTTGGAAGAGCACTTGAAGTTTCATTGATTTTGATCTACAAGAGGCATAATCACCCATGAAGTAACAAAAAACCCTTGAGGAAAATCTGAGAGATCAGCAATGGGGAAAACACTAAAAATTATGAAAGACCTTGTTAATATAATATGAGATGAATGTACAATACCTGAATATTCACCATTCATTTCTCATTTCTGTTTTTTGTAACATCTTGTTTAATTTATATTTCCACAAGGAAACTCATTATCACATTCTTTATAAAATATATGTTACAAAAGCTCTCAAACCACTCTAAACAACTTCTTTTTGCTGAGTAGTGATCAAAGAATATACATCATTAAAATAACCTTTCCACCAGCTGTATTTTTGTTTGGGTTTTTTTTTAATTCACTCTCAGTGTTCCTGCTTGCAGGAAGTGAGATCATCACAGTGAAAGCAGAGAATATTAATGACTCAAAGACTAATAGGCTAATTGCTTATGGGATACTGAGCCAGAAGCCTCAGGTATCAAATGGCTTTTCATTTAATACTGGCAGAGACATCAGAATGATAAGCAGGGAAATTGGAGAGATAACCTTGCAGGAGGGCAGAGTGGGTGCCAGGCTGTGTCCCCTCCCTGCTCAGGAGCAGCCCTGCAGTGCCTGGGGGAAGCAATTCCCACTCCAGGTCCCTGCTCTGGGCAGGCTGTGGCTCCCTGCAGGGACACAGCCCTGCTGCAGTGACATGGGCGCCTCTGCAGGAGCCTGCTGAGTACCTGTGGCCCTCTCTGAAGCGACCAGCCCTGCACACAAACCCCTCTTACACAGAGTATCCACACACAGGCAATTCTACAGGTACAGACAATTCTGCAATTAACGCTGCACTGACCCAACAGATCACTCAAACTTTGTTATCCTGGCTTGAAATCAGGTCTAGAACAGATCTTGAATCAGAAGAGCAAATTCTTTCTTGTCAAACTTACAACATCACAGACCCTGTGGTAGACAGGACAGTTAAAGAACCTCTGCTTCTGAAAAAAATATTTCCTTTGGGTCAAGAAGTTCACTTGTATTTCCTTGCCAGTTCTTAGCAGCTCTTGTAACATTTTCCTTAATGAGGTGGAGGCAAGCTCTCCCACATTCTCTCCAAGGGCTGCTCTCTTGTGCTGTCAGTGAATTCCTGCCCTGCAGAGCATGCTGAGTGCTGTCACAGCACTGTGTTAGTGACCAGAGATGTTCTCTGCTGCAAAGGCTTCCCAGAAGCATCTCCCACAGAGATTATCAGTGCAGCCATGGTCTCCTGTCTGGTCTGTACATGAAGCAAGCCCAGACACATTGTTGAACAGTCCAATAAACTGGGAAAGTAAAGGGGGCTCAAATTTATAATATACTTATCAGCCATGGACAACAAGCCCATATTTTAATGAGTTAATGGGCACAGACCTGTTGGCCAATGAAGGGGTAGTTGTCTGGCCTGTGATTGTACAGAGGCACAGCCTGGGCCTGGAGGGACTGGAAATACATTCACAGGTCTGCTTTTGCATCTTTACCTATGTATTTGAGTACATTCTGGACAAGGAGTCCATATCTTTACTACTGTGGGAGGTGTGTGTGAGCCATCTGTGCAGGCAGATTTACCTGCTCTGCATAGGCCTGTGCTTGAGGTACAGTCAAGGATCTGCTTGTACAGATTGTGCACCCAGTAGTGACTGGGTGAGTTACACTATGGATAATCATCTCTGGATGTTAAAAGCATCCCAGATCATGACATTATTCCAAGTCCAGCATCCACACTGAGACACATTTACACACAAACTGTGAAGGGGAGAAGGGGAAAAAATTGCTATTTGTTTTTAAAAGCAATGCATTTCGATCAATTCACGTTTCTATGCTGCCCGTGGGAGTCAAAACTTTATTAATGTATCAGTTTTCAGAAGATTTTAACAGCATCAGCAGTGGGCATACTAATTTGGATATCTACACACCTCTATGTACTTGACAAAATACCAAGTTTGTCTTGTGGCTTTTACTGCAGGTCACAGTTTTATCCTGCACGTCCAGGTCTGACAAGGTCTCCTTTGCATTGGTTTCTGCTCAGGTTAGAAAAATGCTCTGAAAACTAAGAGCAGCTTCAGTAAGATTGACAGCTCTTTCTCACAATCTCAGTATTTCTCGGTTGTTTTTAGAAGAGCCTGTGAGGGCTCAAGGCCAAGATAAACCCAGCTCAAAGCAGAGCCGTGGCTCCAAGCAGCCCTGATAAGTATCTGACCCGTTAAGATGTTGTCAGGCTTATTATAGAAGGTGCAGTGTTTGATCTCAAAGGGGCCAGATTAACACCCCAGCCTGGAAAGTTTGCTGTGACAGGCAGCTGTGGCAGGAGTGCTGACACCCCCGAGGGCTGCCCCTGCACTGGCCCACAGGGCTCACCCACTTGCCAGCTTAGGCACTTCTCCACACAGACAGCTGTGACACAGGGGAAGGGCAGACCTGACTTTGTTCCCACTAAAGTCAGTGATAAAATCTTTAATTTCACTGGGAGAAGGATCAGGCTGGTTGTATGTTGGATTATGGCTTTTTCTGATTTAGAAATGGGCTTACTGAGAGGCGTTCTAAAAATTTTTGTTTGATTTTTAGTCTCATGTGAAGGCTGAGACAATACAGATGTTATAATACTCTATCACAATCAGAACAATACATTATTACGACAATTACAGTACACTATAAGTGTTTCTTGGCCTATCAGCTTTAGCCACACCATGCTGTAAATGCCTTAAAGCCAATAATCTAAAATTACCCCTCATGGATCCCACTACAATGCATCTCTTTCAGAGTTCTGTTTGTCCAAAGTATCCAGTCTTATTTGCAGGGCCATCCTTTGAAACTTGTGTCTAGTTCCATTTCTCTCTCAGCAATGTCTGTCCTATTCCATGGCATTTCTAAGTCAGCATTTCTTATCTCAAGGTTTACATAGAGATGCACACTGTGTGAGCTTTCTGTCAGGCTTGGAGAATTCTCTACAAACCCCTTTCCCACAGCTGTAGTAGTTGTAGTTGAGACAGTCACAATACAAAGCAACACTCCATTTTCAGAAGGCTTCAAGCCTGTTTTTATTATAGCACGCATGCTTTTTATACATTCTTAAAAAACTCATCAGTTTACACTTTACTCATTGGTCAGGAAAGACAAACAAAGTGTGGAAACCCAGGGCACAGGGAATATTTCTCTGTTCTGGGGTGCCCTGACCCCCAGGGCAGCACTGACTTTGACCCTCACTCATGGAAAAAGTTTCCTAGGCGTCAAGATAGACTGGAATCCACAAAAGTGTGAAATAGATTATAGAGAGCAGTGTAGGTGTATTGCTTGGTGAGAAATTGAGGGTTTAGGATTTTTAGTGTGTTGTGGATGCCAGCAAGATGGAGGGCACAGGGTGTCATCCTGGGTTTCTTCATGCTTCTTCTTCCTCCTTCTCCATCGGTTTGGGTGGCATTTTGTAATTGGGCAGAAAAGTCCCCATTGCAGCTCTTTGGGATCAGTTATTGGGTTAAAAGGGAAAATAATCCAGGTGTCAGCTCTTAATGGGATAGTTTAGTCTGAAAAGACCTTGGAACAAGAGATTGTTGGCCATTTTGTGCCTGCTAATGAAAAGCTGCTGAACTCACAGTAGTGAGACTGTTTTACTGATAAGAAATAATGAACACCTGAGTGTGAACATGAACTACCTCAAGTACCTTCAATCCAGACCCAGAGAAACCAACAACTGCAATCCCCAACAAAGTGCTCATTGGAATAGATAGTTGCAGGTTTCTCTTTCTTCTCCTTCTTTCTTTCTTGGTTTCTATGTCAATGACCTTGGTAGGAAATTCTTTCAGGGGTAAACATGGATCCTCTCATCAAACTTCTCCCTGGCTCACAGAAGGGGCTGTAAAACCTCTTCCACAGCAGTCTGATGCTGTGTCCCAGAGCTGAGATCAGAGCTGGAAATCAGATTGCACTGGCACAAACCTTGCCCAGAGTGAGACAGTGACTCATTGCTGGGAGGATGCAGGAGCAGGGCTGACAGCAGCCACGAGCGCAGCAGGAAAGCTGACAGCCAAGTTCATTCACTCTGCTGATGGTGGAGCCTTCAAAAGTGTCACTGACCCCAGACAGGCCCTGTGGGACCTGGTCTGCAAAGGCACCACAGGGTTTTAGCCAGGGACAAAATAATTTGAAGTTCGTGAACCTTTAGTGTGATCAAATTTTACCCAACCAGGGTTAAAATTTCTTCACACTAAAGAATCATGACTAAAACCACAGCCTGAATTCAGCCAGTAGCGGTTTGCATATTGGTCCTGAAAAAGACTTAGGGAACACGTGTTGTGATACACAAAAACTTGCAAGTTACGCTTGAATTGCAAAGTTGGTAGTTTTAGATGGGATAATTCACAGGTCCAAGTGTCAAGCAGAAGAGATTAGTGTAAACTAATTTCTCCATTTAAACCTCTGGCTAGATAGTAAATTCCAAGACAAAAATAATACAAAATGCCATTAGTGTGTTTTGTAGAGTAAGTCTGAGTTTCTCTTGGAATTGAGAACAGAATTTCACTGTGTTTTCAGCTCATATATTAGACTAACTCAGCTAATAAATATGAAGCTAAGCTAACAGAACAGTGGCAGCTCCTAATACAAGCTGTAGAACTAGAAATGCTATTTCTAACAGTGGATGCATAAAAACCCCAATAGAAATACCTGCATGATAATTTTATTTTAATTACATTTTTATTCAATCAGCTCTGCCCACAGTTTGCTCTTACTGTGGTACCATATGACAAGGGAGGTGTCATTAGTACCAAACTGCCTGAATATGACAAACTAAGTTATTATTCCCAGATATTTACCAGCCTGTGCACTGATCCTGTAGAGCACTCCTGCCTTTTTGTGGCATAAGATCTAACAAGGGTTATTTAGAAGCAGTTCAGTCTGGACTGTAAACCTGAACATCTCTTCTGAAGATTTAAGGTAACCAGGTATGGGGATTTTGGAAGGAGTTTTGAATGAGTTAGAGAAGTTTTGAATTGTTTTTGATGCTGTGGTTTATTTTCTTATTTTCTACATTGGTAGGAATGGTGAGTTCTGCTCCCATCTGTATTGTATGGTTTAGAAGGTCACAAGACTCCTAGTTATAAGATTTTTTTAAGGATTTATTGACTAATAAAACATTGCTAATAAGGATATTTATGTTTTTGACTTAATCCTTAAATATTTTGTCATATGGATTTATGCTACAGTGTAAGCTTTTTTAGTTAATCATGTTATGACACACAAATTTATAGTACTGTATTTTAAACTTCTTGTTTACCTTTGTAACTATTTAACTACTTTTATTTTTTCTACAGCTTAAATTTTAAAATGCAAAACATTTTTCTTCTTAAGTTATTATGTCTTTGTTTTAAATTACAAATCCACATTATTGCTTCTATTACCTAAGTTTGGAAGTTTTTTCAAGGTCTTAGATTAAATTTTAATCTTTGGTTTCCAGGTTTGAATTTCTGAGAGTTTCTTGCATTTCAGATTCTAACAACCAGGGTTTGTGAAAATTACTGAATGACCCTTTTGGGCCTTGCTTTCAGTGTTATAAATGTTTTTTTTTGTGTTTTTTCCCCATGTGTAGGGCAAAGAACACAAGACCTTCTGAGGAGAAAAAAACCCAAACCCAACAATAAAAAATGTCCCCCCTCAAAACCAAACCAAACCAAACCAAACCAAACCAAACCAAACCAAACCAAACCAAACCAAACCAAACCAAACCCAAATGCAAACAAACAAACAAACCCCAAAACTCTAAACAAACTAACAAAAAATCCACCACCCCCAAAATTAACCATTGTCACCACTATGGCCTCACCCAGGGTGTGCATTCAGGTCACCTCTCCTAGAACTAACCTTTAATATTTTCTTCCTCCTATTTAGCTCACATATAATTATTTACAACAAAGGCCATAAATGTGGGGGTGTGAAATCAAAGCCCTAGAGATTTTTTTACCTGTCCTGTGTTTTAAAAGGGATCTTTCTCATCCCTGGTGTCTCAGGAGGAATATCTCAGAAACAAATCCTAAATCAGCTTTATCACTATGTTTTTTTCCCCGTGGTTTTCCACCTGAAGTGAGGACCTACACAAACCCAAAGCAGATGGAGAAGATGGAGAGTGGCCTGCTGCCAAAAACAAGAGCAGGCAGAGCTCTGCTAAAATTTCCCAATCCTTTCTGCTGCAATTAATTATGTACTGAAATATCTCCCTGCTCCTACTGCCACAGTAGCACTTTCACTAAGTATTTGTGATGGGAATCTGCTCCTCACTCAGGACATTTGACACTGACACTCTGCAAGGACAGAGCAGGACAAAAGCCCCCATTCCAAACAATTTACTGCACTGGTATTTCTGCTTGATCAGGTGAGTCAAACACCAGAAATGAAGAGATCCTACAGTGTAGAGATAAGGACTGGATGAAGCTCCAGGCTGGAACTCTGATTTACTACCAATAAAATGTCCTAACAAAATGCCTATGTATCACTGAGAGTCTGCTGGAATCACAGCCAGCCATTATCCCTCTCCATGGAGCTGAACCTGTATTAAAATAAAAAGAACAAAACAAAAATCTTTCAGTTTGCTGTAATCTAGTTTCCAGGTAACTCCACTTTTCTATGAAATCCAGACTGTTCCCTCTTTTCCTGCCTGGAAAAGAGCACAATGTGATATAAAGCTACAAAAGGAAAAAGTGAGATACAAATATTTATCTTTTAAAAATTAAAATTAAATTTTCTCCTTCCTAAAATATAGCCTTAAGCCCCTGGAAATTAGTGTTTAGTTCTTCCTCTACTTTAATCAGGTAATTTGGCTGTAATTGAAGTAGCAAGAGATGCTGCAGAATAAGTAAAGCAATGGGCCATTTCTCTTGTTAAAATAACCTGAATTAATTCTACAGCCATCCCCAGGAGCAGGTGGGGCTGTGAATGCCTGTTCTGACACTCCTGGTGTAAGCTCTGCCCCAGTGGTGGAACCCTGCTGGCTGAGGGTGAGGAACTGAGCCCTGGAGATTCATTTTCCTTTGGGTTTAAGTGGCAGTGACAGAATTCATTAAACCACAGTGTCTCTTCTCTCCTGGGACCACATGAGTCACTAATGAAGGCAGTGAAAAAAAGAGATTATCTTTCAGTAATTGTGCAATGCAGTACATCCTTATTGGTTTATTTCTGTGTAAAGCAGCCTTGCCTTGCTGCTGACGTCAGTGAAAGGGTAAAACCTGGGATTTTTGGTGTCATCACTGAAAAGTGCTAATGCTCCTGAGCAGCCAGCCAGGTAAGTGATAACATCCTGTCGGTGAGGTCAGCTGGAACAGGCTGTCTTTAGTCCCTGCATGTCACCTTCAAGGAAATTTTAGCTTCTGACAATAGTGGCAAAAGGTAAAAGAGAATATTCAGACCCAGGTACCCAGCACGCTCTCAGTCAATAACTTAATAAGCACAGGCTGGCAGCCATCAAGTATCAATTTTAGTACAAACTGTTCAAGACACAAGGTGTTAATTCAGAACTGAGCTTTCAAATCGTTTGTTTGAATCTGAAAAGTTAAAATAGTGTTTTATCCAATTTGCAGATCACAAAAGCACGGAGTTTGGTGCTGCTGACTAAAAAGACATTTTGTCCTTAACATGTAACACAACCTATTGAATCCCAGCAGATTCCAGGAAATACTCTGCAGCAAAACAAGAAAATGGCAACATTATATCCAAGGGACATGGTTTTAATTATGAAAATCCATTTTCAACTGGTGGTTCTACTGCCTCAGGAGCCAGTACTTTTCAAATGCCTGAGAAATGAGCGTTACCTGTGTCCCATGGGTTATTCCACACCTTAATCTCCCTGTTCAGATGCCACTCCTGGCTGCCTTCCTCCCTTGGGTCTCTCTCTCACGGCATGGGCACAATCTGGGGAGCAGCAAAGCACCAGCTCTCAGTTCCACTCACACCAGGATGTGGGGAAAGCCCTGCTGCAGCTCTCCATCAGATTGTGTTTTCATGCACTGCAAGCCTGCAAACAAACAATCCAAAGGGGCTTAACATATTCCCCGTGGGAAATGTGTGGCCAGAGTCTGAAAGCTTGGAAACAAAGCAAAAAGACTCAAGTGCTTTAAAAAACCCACACCAGCACACTTATAAATAACATAGCAGTGATCCACAAAATCCTGGGTTTGAATCAGGCAAATTCCTGAATGGAGTTTAGATAGTTAAATCCCAAAGTCTGGGGAAGAAATCCATTGCAGTCTCCTAAATTAAATGAAATTAAATTTGTGTTACTCTCCAGAGTGCCTAATTACTCTAATTTCAATCAGCTTAGCTCAGATTTCTGAAGTGCAGAATTTGAAGGGTAAATTTGTAACTTCCTAAGAAAGAGACAGTTTTCTCTCTCTGTTCAAGATATCAGCCACATTCTGTAGAAAAAGTTCCAAAGGGAAAACGCATTCTGACCCTCCTGCCACTGAGAGCTCTAGAGAGGAATTCCTGTTTCTGGTGAGAGCTGGGGAGCTGCAAGCAGCAAAGGATGAGCTGAGGTGTCAGTGCCTGGGACAGATCCCCAAACACAAGCCTGTCCTCCTGAACTCTCTGTAGCCTTCACTGTGAGACTGTAAAAGTTATTTCACAGAGGCACACAGGAACACCAGGGTTCAGGTAATTGCTATTAAAACTAGGGAGGAGGTTCCCAGCCTGTGCTAAAGGGGTTGGAATTAAACAACCTTTAAGGTCCCTTCCAAGCCAAACCATTCTGTTATTCTGTGTTTCTATGTAACTGCCATTAAAACTGTGGCTGAACTAATTGGGGTAAGCAGTAATTGTTTTCCACTTTTCCATAAATCACACAAAGCCAGAGATGGCTACAGGTAACCCCAAAACCAGTCCCTCAGCAGAGCCAAGGGCTCTGGGTGCAAGCACAGGGTGATGCTCCAGAGCCCACATGAGTTTGTGCAGAGCACACCTGAGTTTGTATGGGCTGTGTTTACAGAGCACCCTCAAAGAGTGAGAGGGATTCTACCATTATAACCTCATTTACCATCTCTGAGGCAAATGCTGACTTCGTGTCAGTGTTTGGTAAGCCAGAATGATTCTGCTCTGTCTCTAATATTTTCCCAAGGTTTGTGCACTGCCTTGATGCCAAGCCAGGCACATCTGAAGGTAAATCACCACATCCAAGACAGCTGGGAATTTGAGTGTCCATCAAATTATTGTGGTATTCAGAGAAATTGTCCTTATTGTGCTTCTGATCTGGATTTTTCATTTGTAGCCAGCTTTTTTAATTAGGAGATACTCATCCAATTGCTTTACTGGTTTTTGTCCTCCTTCAGAATAATGTTTACCTGAGGAGGACACAGGCTAGGGAGAGATAATTAAGGTTTTAACTTAATTCGAAGGTTTTAATGCTTAATTGTGATACCTGAAAAAAATACTAAAGACATTGAATTCTTAAAAGCTTTACCAGCATCCAGAATTGTAGAAGAAGGGCCCAAGGAGAAAACAGGACCGCAATCTTGACTCTTCTCTGGAATTGTATCCTGCTCATTTTTCCCCTTTGGGGATTGGGGACAACCCTATGTACTACACTCACCTGATGAATTTCAGGGTCTTTCCTCTGGAATGAGAGAAACATCATTAAATGTGAGTCTTTTGAATTCTTGGTGCTACTGGGATGAAAATGTCTTTTCCTGCTAATGATTTTGTCACTGTCTCAATTACCAGAGAGGCCAGATGCCAAGCCCTGCCCAGGCTGCATTCACTGCTCACAGCACAGTGAGCAGGGAGGGCAGGGCACAGCTTCACTGGATGCTCTGGGAGCTGTGCCCTGGCCAGAGGCAGGGGAAGGAGATCCCCACCTGCAGTGAAACCTGGAGCTGAGACACATGAATGTCTTGGGCAGTGATGCTAAAAATGTAACACGTGCTCCTTAAACCCTGTGAAGTGCATGGGACATCTGAAGTAGAAGTCACTTTTGTTCCATGCATAACAACTGGGCTATGGACAGGTTCATCAATAACAGCAACAGCATTGCTCCGTGTTCATCAGTATTTCTAGTCAAACCTAAGTATCTATTCCATAGACTGTTGGAAACTTTCAGCTTTGTATCAAGAGGCAGAGAAATAACTGATGAAGAATGTTTTGAATTTGGCAGTAATGGCTGTTCTGGCAAGAGCTGTAATGTGAGGGTTTGTTCATAGCTGCAGCTGGGATCATTGATGTGTTATTTACTCTTCCTTACACCCTTATTTGCACACCTTGCTGTCCAATGATTAAAATAGCCAAAATCAATAAGGCAAGCTATTGGAGAAACAATTTTGCTCAAAAGGACGTGTGGACTTTGTTTCCTTAATGATGCTGGGGAGGTTGTCAGACCCACCCAAGAGTCTGAGCTGTTTCCAGTAGCACCTGGATGCTGCCAGGTGAGAAAAGAGGCTGAAAAAGGTGTTGATGCTCTGGAAACATTTATCACACACATGGTCACCCTTAAAGGCCACAGGCTTTTCTATAGCATAGCACATTTCCTTTTCTGTATTTCTTTTTTTATACAGAACCTCAAGTGGACACAGCAATGGCTGAAAGAGCACCCAGGGTAAGAGTGAAAAGGTTTCCCATGTGGTAAAAGCACAAATCTGGAATTCTGTTTGGAACTGAGGCAGTTTCTGAGGTAGATGCTTTGGCACCCTGCCAGCAAGCACGCAGGCACTAATGAGCTAATGCTTGCTTTCTTCCAAAGCACAATCTAGAACTCACATTCCTTTCTATTTGCCTTGGTAATGTGTGCCCAAACAACATGAACACAAGAGCATAGGTTCTTTGCAGAGTACATAAATCACTGGTTAATAGGAACTGAATACAAAGGAATACCATACAAAGGAACTTAAAGAAATCTAGATTTTTTCTTTTCTGCCAATCCAGCAGTACACCTTTTAATGTAACTTACCACATCTGTACCCTATCTCAGACTTAAAGTTTGTTAGCATTGATGCTTCTTTTCCTGAACTGCTTAGTACAGATTCTTCCTTTTCAAGCTCCTTAATTCAACTTCCTCCCATCTAAGACAGTAATTTGCATTTTCCACCATTTCAAATATTCTGGACACTTCAATTGCAAGTAAAAGAGGTGGGCATCCCTCCAACCTAGCACAGCTCTCTGCTGTGATGGAGCTGTTGTAGCCCTTTACAGTCATTCTCCAGTGCAAAAAATGTCAGTAATTGTAAAAGCCATTTCATATGCAGACATTTAAATTACAAGATTGTTTCAAAGGATGTATTACGCACAATTGTCCAGCTTCCAACACCCCAATATACAGATTGCAAAATTATTTCAGGAACTAGGACATTTAAAAAAATCAAACTAAAGAATAATGGCCAAGAACATTATGAGAGAATGCACATGGGAAACTCCTATGATTCTCTTATTTTTGAGGACAGCATGAAGATAGAGGTTTCTGGCCTCTAATTTCTGTCCCTAGATGAAATTATCAAAATTGATAGATCATTCTTGCCTAATTTGAGGCCCTTTTTCCATAAAATTTTTCCTTTGTGGGTTATTTATCCCTGGAAAGGCAGGCTACCTGCACACATTTAGATCAGTGGAGAGCATTCTGGGGCACTGTGGGTACTGCAAAAATTATTAGAAACCTTTGGTGTGGTTGTTTATCCCTGCAAAAATCTATTCCTGATTACAACAGAGAAAATGGTCTGTAACCTACTGTAGCCATGTGACAGAAAGAATTTTCTTTCACACAAAACAACTATTCTTTGGTAGCCCTTTCCTTTGTTTTAAAATTGAGTTTGCTGTTTCATAACCAAATTGAGAAAGAGCCCTTTAATGCCACAATGGTATATCATGAGAACCAGCAGGAATGCAGCCAAGGAAAAGCTGAACAGCTCCTTAGCAGCAATTTCCCCTGATTCCCAAGTGCATTCCTTCCTGCCTGCCTGCCTGGGACAATCCACCTTGGGAATGTCTCTGTTCTGTGAGTCAAGGCTGTGGCAGCCACCCCATCCAGATTACACTGAGTGTCACAAACATCAGAACTGCAGGGACTTCTCCTCCCCAGGTGCTGCTCTGCAGCCAGGTGAGCCTGGGAGAGGCTGTGACAATGCCAGCCTGGGAGAGGCTGTGACAATGCCAGCCTGGGAGAGGCTGTGACAATGCCAGCCTGGGAGGAGCTGTGAAAATGCCAGCCTGGGAGGAGCTGTGACAGGTGCCAGCCTGGGAGGAGCTGTGAAAATGCCAGCCTGGGAGGAGCTGTGACAGGTGCCAGGCTGTGTGTGAGGACCAGGCTGCCCCTCCAGCACCGAGCTCCAGCCCTGCCCTGCTCTGGGAGCTGCTTCTCCCCAGTGATTCACACACAGTGACATCACCAACCAGTTTACCTTAAAGCCCCTCCAAGGAAGTTGGACAGAAATGCTTTTTTCCAGCCCCTGAATCACAAATAGCTGTGACAGCAGATGGGGAATCTGCTCATGCCGTTGTGAATGGAAGAGCCATCTGTGGAAGCAGTGCTGTGAGTTAAAACTGTCTGTGCCACACCAGGCTGCCCCAGGTGGAGGGAGGCTGGCACCCAAGTCACCCCCAGCCAGCCCCAGCTGCTAAATCACTGCCAGGATGGACTGAGGAGGGTAAGGTCAACAAGAGGACTGTGACCACATTTCTTTAGAGACAATTGCAGTGAGAATCAGATGGGATGATTCATTCCTGAGTATAAATAGTGTCAAGCACTCCAAAAGCCCAGTCCTGAGCAGTTCCAAAATCAGGACTGGAAGGAGCTGAGTTCTGCGTTCCCAGGAAGTCTCCAAGGGTGCTGGAAGCAGGATTAGGCACATTGGCCTAACAGATTTTGGGTTGTTCCTTTTGCTAATCCAAAACTTTCTTTCTTTGAAAGATCAATCCCAGTCTGAGATTCAAAGGGAAGCAGTACACTACTCCTTCTATCATCTCTTCATGTTGGCAAATAAGAATAATTCATGACTTGGTTTGGATCCCTTTTATGTCCATTAGCTTTGAAGAGATTTGTTGGACATGTAAGTTATATTTGTAATTTGAGAAATACTAACACGAATTACAGACACTGCTTGAATCGTATGGAATCCATGGACTCACATGGCTGAGACTTTTCTTGTAGTCCTCTGATCTTCCTTTCTCTGCCCTTATTTCTACTTTCTGATTTAATAAAGGTGGGGGGTGTGGGAGGCTAGAATTATGCATATTTCTTTAAACGAAGTTGGATCAATGCAACACCAAAAGTAATTATTTTGCTCCAGCTTCAAAATGTGTTTCCAGACATCACATGACATCACCTGAGACATGAGTCATATAGACATTTTAAGAGTTCTTTTTAACAAAGTTGGAATGACATAGCAGACTCTGCATTTTCAGCTGTTGCTTCTAAATCTATGCCTACAAAATATCAGACTTTAAAAACCGCAGATCGTGTGTGTGCAAGTAAGGATTTATTCTTGTGGGCTTGGTATTCTCTAAAAGACTATTGCAGTATTTTGCCTGCAGTTTTAAGTATTTCAGGAACAGTTGAACATCTTGCTCTGGAAAGCCCACACTGAAAGAGTCTCTAGAAATGCACTGATGTGCAAGAGCAGGAAATGCACTGGTGGGATGCAAGACCAGTAGAGTTCCTGGGATTCTCCTGGCCACAGTGGACGGCAAGGGTGGAAAAAGCTGATGTGCTCCCGTCCCTAGTGACTGGTCATGTTGGGATCTCACCACAGCTGCAGTTACAGGTGGAAGTCCCACAAAAACCCTACACTGAGCAGCTTTGCTCTCTGTACACCTTCCAGAGACAAGTGGGGAAGTTAAATATTTGTCTCTGCTATCTATAAAGCATGTCCAGGGGTGGGCTGGGATATTCACAGGACCCTTTGTAATTTGGCAAATTATATTCTCTTAACTTCCCTGATTAATCTGCACCTGCAGGGACGTAGGGCACCACCAGACTCATTATCAGAATGGTGCATTTTGACTTTAAAATCTCTACATCTATGAAATAAGAGTGTTCTTCACAGTGAACATTTCACTGGTCTGTATGATTTGCCTGCTCCTCCTGAGCTTCCCAATGTCCAGACTCCAAACCAAAAGAAACGGGTTTCCCACTTCATTCCCTAAAAGCTGGGGACTATTTAGACATATGCCTATATGTTTATTTTAAAACCCAAAGAAGCAAACAAAAAAACCTCCCTCAGACATGCTATTCAGAGAATTGCATTTACAGCCCTGCCTTCTTGGCAGCTTTCTGTTAAGGCTGCTCCATGCATTCCCACTGATGCTGTCTTTGCTACCTTGCTGAGAGCTGTTCTCCATGCCACAGCACAGTTTTAGGAGAAGCAGCTTTGTTAATCTGACATTGTGCCATGGAAGCTCTCTGTCACCTTGTCCCTAAACAAAATCTCCAATGTCTCCATGTTGCTGCTGAGCTGCCTCTGTGTTTGGTAAGTCACATGCAACTTCAGCAGCATCTAGACAATAAGTTATTTTCTTGTCCTTGTCCCTGTCTTGCCACCTGTAATGCAGGAAATAACTGAAGGGAATAAATCTTGTCCAAGAATTTCTTTTCTCTTGCATCTCAATCTGGATTAAGTGTGTTCAATGTCCCTACACTACACCATTCTAATTATCTGTTCATATACTTTATTTTAATTGAAAAACACTTTTTAATAATGAAAAATCTTTATGGAATTTATCTACCTAATAATTCCATTAGCAAGCTTTTTTCCTGTACTATAGATTCAAGTACATGCACTGATAACTGGGTGGAAAAACAGCTCAAGTGTATTTAGGAGAAACTGTGGACATAATGTCAGGGGTTTCCAGTGGTGGTATCCACCTGCAGAGAGGGACTGCAGAAGACAAATGAGTTACTTAGCAAGCAGGAGGGAAGGAGAAGTTTGTCTCCTTTTGCTTGGTAGATGGAGACATAAATAAGGGATGAAATCACCAAACTAAGATATACAAGCTGTTAAAAACAAGTCCACATAAATAGCAAATCTTGTTTGACAGACTTAATGAAATTGATTTAAGGGCAAGTGCAGAGGACACAGGAGGCTGACCAAGGCAGGAAATAACATAATCCACATTCAGGAAAGGACATCTGTTGCCTTACAGCCTTGTGGAATATCAAGTGGAGGTAACAACAGGACAATACTGAGAAAGTAACAGTAAAATATGAAAAAGGAGTAATGGCAGGAGTCTGCTATGGGCCCTCATCTGAACCTGCACCACAGCACTTTTCAGCATCTGTATCACACGAGTCTGAGGGAAACAGCCTTTAATTTATCCTGCATGCTGACCTTTGCCTTTGAAGGGCCAAGTTGTTGTACCTGCTATTAAAGAAGTCATGGCACCTTAAAATAGAATTAAGAACAGATTGCCAACATGTTTTTTTTTCCCTGCTGCTGTCAGTGACCTACAAGATCCATTTATAAATATTGCTCACTAGTTTCTCCAGGCCCTTACTTACCAGAGTGGAAAGGCCAAGGACTGTTACCGCTGCAGCACAGATGAAGAAAATTATTTCCACCCAGAGAAGAGGGCAGTGACTTGTTTTGCTCTTATATAGCCAACTGCTATCTGTGCAAAGCTTCCTTGATTGTCCTTGATTAAGACCTCATATCTGTTTCCATGAAAGGCAGGATTAAAGTGCAAAATTAGGAAGGGCTGCTGGATGAGTTCATTTGAGTTTGAAGCTGGAGCATAGAGTACTACCAAGCCACAGCAACCAGTCAGGGCAGATTGAGTGTTATCCATCTGAAATTTTGTTTTCTATATTATTTCTGTGTTCTCCCTTCCCTATTTCCAGGGTATTGAGGGTTGGTGTCTGGGTTCCCCACTCGTGGGACAGTTTGGAATGTACCAGCCATGGAGTCTCCTCTCCCTGATGACCCTCAGCATCTCCAAGGGCTCAGATCCAAAGGAAGTCCTCCTGTGACACCTCTGGGACTGACACCATCTGCCTGCTCAGGAGACGAGGAGTTCCTCTTGGAATGAGGCTGCATTTTCTTCTCAGATAAGGTGTTCTGGTCCTGCTTGTAACTGCAGAGAACCAGAGCTCATCTCTTCTAGGCCATGCTGAGCTCCCTCCCACCTCAGACTGGGCACCTTCACTCTGTGAGTGTGAGAAATGCCAGAACAAAGCCCCCTTCAGCTCCTGTGCCTGTGCTCACCCCACATGAACTGTGCAGGATGTAAACCCTGCCTGTCTGAGTTCTCAATGCCTCCCCGAAAAATCAGCAATCCCAGCCAGCAAGGACCACAGGAAGGAAACCAGCATGGCCAAGGAGTCATCCAGCCCTAGGGCAGCACAGCTTGCTGGAACTTGAGGGACAATTGAATCTCCCATCTTTGGCTTGCTGCTCCCAGCCACAGCAGGAGCCTGCCTGTGGGAAGAGCCTTCAGGGCTCCTTTGGTCAGCTGGGCCACTGCACCCCATGCCAGCTGCTTGTGACAAACCTGGGCACGAGAAAGTTCTGTCCTGGGCCATTGTTGGGATCTCTGGATTATCAGAGTGACCCCGAGAAATGCTGGAAAGTCTCTTTTCCCAACCCAGCACCTGAAGAAGCAGTCAGGGCTCTTCATTTCTCGGTCTCAAGGTTGTTCATTGTTCCTTATCTATAAAATTTTCTCCTGCCCTGCCCAGGTCCATCCAGCAGGACAGTTCCAGGCACTCTGCCTGCCCCCAGGGCACTGTTATGGCTTTATACTCAAAACTACGTGTGCAATGTTTACAATTACTGTCCAATCCCTATCACCTGTGTTAGACAGTGAGCTTCTACTCTAAACCAATCTGTAAGTGCCACCATCACAGCAGAAGATGGAGGCCAAGAAGAAGAAGGAGAAAGGCTGGACATGCCCAGTTCCCTCCATCTTGCCTCCTGAACCCCCATTCTAAAAACCCCCAAATCTACTTTTTCACACCATGATAAATTCACTATCATTCTACTTAATTTGTCATGGCTTACAGATCTCCATCCAAGGTTGGTAATTTGCTCCACGGGTCATAATCCAACCCACAGGGGCATCTTGGGCTCTGTGCCAGGGTCTCTGAACCCCCTGGCAGGATCTGGGCTGCTCAGGACAGCCAGAGGGATGCTCTGGGCCCTGACAGGCCTTGTCTGGCACTGCTCTGGAGTGACCTGGCAGTCCTGGTGGTGGATATCAATGGATAAGGACACCAAAACATGGACAGAGCCCACAGTAATTACTCAGTGTCTGATCCCCAGTGAGGACACGTTAGCTGTAGGGTCCACATCTGTTGTGAAATTCCATTATTCCATGAGATTTCTTTTGCAGTAGGGTCCTGATCCCAGGTTCCACATGATCTGGAAACAGACGAAGCCTCACAATGGTCTGATAAACAATTTGCCAGTTTAATGAGCTTGGGATTTTTAATAGCTAATGCACTGCAACGGGTTTTGGCTGAGTCTCTAAGATGTTTCAAAGCCCAATTATCTCTTACAAGGTCAGTAGGCACTTATTCTTAAGGGCCCATGATTCAATATATGTTTGCATTTTATGCTCCCTTTAATGTTTTAATGTTTGTTATAAAAATTGCCACAGTGATTCATCTGCATGTATTTCTTCTTTGTTTGGAGGGGAATCGTTTGGAGTAGCTATTTTAAGGGTTGTTAAGTGGAACAATCTAAGTGTGAACACTCTGAAAAGATAAATGGAAACATTTAATATTTATGCTCTGCTATTCTACTGTGTCTCAGTCACGTAAAATCAGATCACTATCCTACAGCTCTTGTTTTAAAAAGACAGCACTGAAAGTAATAAAACGTAGCAATAATCGACTTGTTAAAACAAGTGGTGATAAACAATTCAGAGGCACAATTCTATGCCACTTGCCATGCTGAAAGTGTGCTGAAACCATGCTGAAATAAAGAAATACCAAAAAAAAAAGACTCTTCTATTCTCAGGCATCTATTTTACAGTGAGGCTGCTTTAGCCAGACCTGCATCCAGGACTTCCTGAAGGTGCAGTTCACATCTCCTGGCAGCAATGTTAGTTCACAGAGTTCCCTCAATTTTATCCACAATTCTCCCTCCACAACTGCTTGTGAGTTCACTGTACAAATCTGATAATCAGTTCTTGTGTTAGCAAAAAGGGGCTGTGGAAGGCAGCACAAAATCTCCTTGCATGAGCTTTGCTGCAGAAACCAGGCAGTTCCAAACACAGCCTCCCAGTACTGCAGGCAAGATCCTGATCCCAATTCTGAGAGCAATAAAAACTATGGATATGAATATGCATATTTTACCAAATCAGAGCTGTACTGCCTCCAGCACAGCTGAGAGGTACCAGAGCTCATGGAGCTTGTGGGCAGCGGCACAAGGACCCCACACAGCCACCCTGAGTGACAAGCAGAGCTCCACCTCGATGCCATCCCCTCTGGGAGACTTCTTCCAGCCTCGAGCCATGAGATGAACACACTTAAACTTGTCTTAATGTCAACCAGTGTAAATTTGCACATTGCCCATTTCCAGAGCTAGACCCTTTTTGAATCTTAGTCCTTAAATTTCAAGGTTAGGATCCACTGTGCTACACAGACAAAGGGATTCCTTGTTAAAAACATTTTGGATCGAGCTCCCACAGACAGACTGATCAGTGCATTTGTAAAATCTATAAGTATTCAACTTTTGGCATAACTTGGTCTCTGATTGAATTCTGAAAGACTATTTTTGTCCTTCAAATTGAAGCTAACAGATCTATTTATCATTTCCCTGTAGGTTTTGAGGAGTGTAACAGAGCTATTTTTTCCTGCTGCGAAACATTTGCCAAACGTTTTTGACTGACAATAAGTTTTATAGGTGCAGACATTTGCAGGCAATACGTGAACTAAAATTCACCATTTAATTGTTTCAAGTCACTCACCCACTTCTAACATTGTCTAGTAGTATCCCATATTAGGGTTAAACCTTCATTCTCAGAACTGAAACTTGGCCGCTAAATATAAACTTGAGCCTAATCCAAGATCTTGCTTCAAAAATGTTGGTTTATACAGCTGACTGTGCTAAGTGGGGATGGAAAGCTGTTATGCTGAAGAAGTTCTTTACTATTTTAAAGCAACTTTACCAGCAATTCCTTTGCTGTATCTCTGCCTGTCACATTGCTGGTCACAGCTAAAAATACATGGAATATTTTTGCCACTCTCCCTGGGGCAGTAGGTGAGGGCAGTGAAATGTTCAGGGGTTTCCACTGCTGACATCCTCTGTGCCCAACCACACACTTGGCTGGGAATGAGGCTGGGTGAAGAAACACCAGCAAAAATAATCCATGAAAGCTGAGATGAAGAAGATAAACTCCTAACTTGTGAATAAAGGTCTGTTAGAGCCCTGAGGAGACTCTGCTCTCCTCAAAAGAAGGGGAGGCACCACAGCACCTGGTGTGACACTCGCTCACATGGCAGCTGCTTCCTCCTTCTCCTCCCTTCCTCCTCTTCCTCCTTGCACCGGGGTGCAGCTTGGCCCTGCCTTTAGCTGTCCTTTAGACTTTGATCCATCTGCACCTGTGGAGACAAATACAATCTTTTAGGTTGGGGCAGACCTTTAATATTGAGTTTCACTGCTGAGTCCACACCAAACCAGACCCCTGTGCTCAGATCTTCACTTGTGCTTGGCTATGCAGCTCATCTGCCAAAAACAAAATTAAAAAAAAAAATCAAGGGTGAATTTAGCTGCCAGCTGGGGATTTCTACTCTGTGAATATTCAGAAACACTTGCACATATTTTCTTCCACCCTGTTCCAAAATTGGCAAAGGAGATATAAATAACTACCTTGCTGCATGTTAATAATGACCAAAAAGAGCTAGAAAGTTTGGGTGAATATTAATAATTATTAGTATTAAGACTTTATCAGATGGGACCGCCCTCTGTTAAGAGCTACAGCTCCACCTCAGTCTTATTACAGAACTGGAGTTTAGTCTCCAGGTTTCAGACAAGAATGTGCTTCCAGAGGGAATCACAGAATGGTTTGGGTTGGAAGAAACCTTAAAGCTCATCCCATCCAGTGCCATGGCAGGGACACCTCCCACTGCCCCAGGCTGCTCCAGCCCCAGTGTCCAGCCTGGCCTTGGGCACTGCCAGGGATCCAGGGGCAGCCACAGCTGCTCTGGGCACCTGTGCCAGGGCCTGCCCACCTGCCAGGGAACAATTTCATCCTTAAACCTGTCACAAATCCACCCTCTTTTAGTTAAAAGCCATTCCCCTTTGTCCCCAGTCCCTCTGCAGCTCTCCTGGAGCCCCTTTAGGCCCTGGAAGGGCTCTGAGCTCTCCCTGGAGCCTCCTCCTCTCCAGGTGAGCACCCCCAGCTCTCCCAGCTGGGCTCCAGCCCTGGAGAATCTCTGTGCCCTTCTCTGGATCTGCTCCAGCAGCTCCACATCCTTTTTTTGGGGTCCCAGAGCTGCATGCAAAGAGCCAATTTGATCTTGTGCTCTTCCTATTTAGTGTATTTGCTCAAGACAGGATCAAAGGAGAAGTTAGTGTGGTCTCCATGGCAGCCTAATTAGGCAGAATTTGTTCCCCTTTTTCCCACACAAGGTACCTATTATTAGAAAATAGCCTTGTGCCCCTGAGGAGAAAAGCAGCATTGCTGTGTGTGGTGCCACAATAGAACATCCTGATCACATTGGCCATGGTAATTCACTGTACTTGGTCACAGTACAACAGGCTGGCTTCCTAAACAACCATTGCAGCTAAAAAGGTTTTCACCCCGTCTCTTCAAGCAGGAATGTCCCTTTCCTACCCCTTGCTTCTTGCTCCTATCAACTATCAGCTGAGAAAATATTCTTCTTTATCTCCATAGTCCAGGACCAGTGGGAAATGAGGATATTTGCTTTACTAAAGAGCTACACTGAGAGAGATTTGTCTGGGAAGCTCTTTAGCAACTTTGTAAATTTGTGGACCACAAAGGAAATCAACAGAACTGGTGATTAGTGTTTATGAGATGTATTGGTTTATAAGCTGTATAAATCCAATAAGGTTTACTCAATATTGCAGTGAAATGACCCATTTGTTTAATCTGATAAGCAAAGTGATCTGTAAGCTAAACTCTTCCCTAAATATCTCCCTGGTTTCTCCTAAACTGTACCCATGGGATGCCAGGCAATGGATAAGCATGCTCAAAAATTAAAGCAGCAGCATCAGCACTCATTTCATATCCCATCCCTCAGTAATGAAATTCAGTAAGAAGCACTGTTGTTCTACATTGTTCTCCACAGCTCTCAAGCATCAACTAGAAACCACTAAAAGCTTAAAAATGTGAATTTACTTGGCTCACATACTGATCCAAAGGTCCAAGTGGCCAAGGAAACACTTCTGCAACTGATGCCAGACAGGTTTGTTGCTGCTTTGTCTCCAATGGCTCCTCCTGCCACCTGGAACAACACAAACACATTTTATGTGTGTCCTGACTGCAGGGAAAAGCCAACCAGGTCAAACCTAAACTGTCCCCTTTGCAGGGGAGCTTTGGGGCAGCCTTGGTGCAGCTCAGCTGAGGAGTGGTGACTCCTCAGGCCAAAACACATCAGGCACTTCACAGCTCTTTGTCTGTGCCTGCACACCTGAGGGAGGAGACAGGAGGATTTCTCCTCCAAACCCACTGAAGTGCTTTTAATAAAATGGGACCTTGGTGGTGTTCACATGGCAGCTGCTAAAGACCCCTGGGATCTCTGGATGGGAGGAAAACTTGTGTTTTGGTGGGAAAAGTAAGTGTACCCCTTTCTGAACAGCTCTAGCATGCATCGCTGTAGCATTCACATTCTCTGGAAAATCCCTTCACCCAGGATTTTTCTCCTGGGAAGCTGAGAAGCCTCAGAGAAAAGGAAAACAATTCTTATCTCATTTGCTTCTCCTGTGCTGTGCTCATGTGGAATGTGTTTGGAGATTGTTTACCCACAGGTGATTGTTCCATTGCATTCTGCTGGGAGTTGTTTTCACTCTTTGGCCAATCAGGGCCAAGCTGTGTCAGGACTCTGGAAAGAGTCACGAGTTTTTATTATTGTCTTTTGTCTTTTTAGCACTGAGTAAGTATCCTCTCTGTATTCTTTAGTATAGTTTAGTATTCTTTAATACAATATAGTATCATAAGATGATAAATTAGCCTTCTGAGAACATGGAGTCAGATGCATCACTCCTGCCTTCCTCAAGGCATTCCCAGCAAATACAATACATCTCTTAACAAGGTCCAGTGTATGGGAGGTTGATTTTTCAGCTACATGCACAGGAAATCACCTTTTCAAAGGGGAGAGGTTCCTGAGCCAGCAGGAGCTGCCCCTGTTCCTTGAGGATAACAACCAGAGAGCCTCACACTCCAGTTCATCTCTTCTCTTCACAACACTCTCTGTTGTGAAGAGAAGAGCAGAACTGGTTTCTGTGCCAGCCTCCCTGCTCCCTTCCACCCTAAAGAGCACAGGGAGTGACTCTGGGGTGTCCTGTGCAGGGCCAGGAGCTGCACTCAGGGCTCCTGGTGGGTCCCCACACCTCAGCTGCCTCTGTGGGTCTGTGAATTGTTTTGTTTCCTTCTATTCTGCACCTGTCAATCCCTTCCTCTTGTATCCACAAAAAACAAAAAAAAAAAAAAAAAAAAAAAAAGGTGTATTGGCACCTACAGCTTTTTAATCAAAGAAGAACATTCTGCCTGACTAGCCCAAGGTAGGAAATACATTGAATGACAACTCAGAGTGAAGGCTGCTGTGCTAGAAAGCTGCAACCACATATTCCCAATGAAAGAGGGACTTGAACAGGGAGAAGTCTCTGGAGTCAAGCAGCAGGAATTCAAACACCCATTTTGTCCCTGGTAGCAGTTAAGCACCTTCTCTTTCTCTAATCCTAAAGTTGACCATGGTCAGCATGTTTCTGTGGAAATCTCTCTAAATTTTAATCAGAAAAGTTAGTTTTACTGCCTGAAGGGAATGGTTTTCAATGAATGCAGCCTGTGCCTGCAGAGGCACTTTGGGGCAGTAGAGGGAAAGTTCAGCTCCTTTGTGCTGGGGTTCACATTTGAAGGATGCCCCTTGGAAACTGAAATACAGGCAGCCAGCTGAGACTGCTTTTGAGAATGAAGGCTTCTCATTTATAATCAATAGGAAATAAATACCCATTCTGAATGGTTTAGAAGAGTGGTTTTGTACCTTTGTACCAATGAAAGGAATTTTGTATGAGGGATTTTCCCTTGTTTTGTAATAAAGGGGAGAAAGCTTTCTTAAAATTGAGGCTGATTTCAGAGTTTTGAACTTGTAAAATAAGTAAATCCACTACCTGTAGGTCTGAACCTATTTTTTAGTAAATCTTAACTGGAAATACAACAGATACGCAGCAGCTGATAGGGCAGGGAGACAGTGGAAGTGCACCAGCACTTTCTGTTTAGGCTTGGTACTGAACCCTGCACTGAAATCAAACTGAAAACCAAAAAAACCAAAAATAAAGGGAAATGAAGAGTTTTCAGTCACTTTTGGAACCAAAAATTCCGATCTAGAAAAACAAACAAACAAAAAAAAGGATCACTAAAATCAGGTAGAAATATTGTACAAGCTAATTTTATAAACCCATGGAAGCTTGAGAGGCTGCTCTGTCCCAAGAGGTTTCCAGATAAAAAATGCTAAAAATAACCTACTAGGTAGGAACTCCTTTAAGTTAATCCAAAGTAAACCAATCCAGAGTTTTCTGGGGACAGGAGGAACTAGCACCTTGAATAAAAAGGTTCCACAAAGCAGACAGAAGTTTGAAGGGAAAATTTGATGAAATTTTAATCTTGCTTACTGAGAAAAAGACCAAGTTTAATTTAAATGCAGAGCATTCAGAGCAAGAGGGACACTCCTCTTCCATATCCAGGGATCCTCACTCTGAAAAAGCAACCTCATGGCTTAAAGACAGTTTTAACCTTTTTCCAGTGTATATTTCTGCCAAGTCTGAGTGAAGTGTTCAGGAGAAAGGAGAAAATACTGATATCTTTCCATGGCACAGGATTCTGAACGTGCTGTGTCAGATGATTAAGGAGGCTGATTCAGGGGGGGTACAGTTTGGTTTGCATTTTGTTGCAGGAAAATTATGTATTCCCCAGCAAAATCACCACTAATGTACTTGACCAACAGTTTTGAGGCAGTTGGATAAAACTTCCCCTAAGAGATATTCAGGGATTCCCCTTTTCTTATGAATATTCATTCCCTTACAATGGTAATACTTACAAATGAACCAAGTCTCTTAGGAATACTTGGCACACATTTTAGATGGAGCCTTTTGGAGAATACTGTTTTCTTTAGAGAGAATCTGAGCAAGTCTGATGCCGTTTTGGAAGTATCCTCAAGGGCATTAGTGTAAATAGTTGTGGAATTCACATTAAAAAATAGACTCTCTTATTGAAATGCACAGCTTGGGTTAAGCAAACAGGAAATGAGCAACAACTCCAGTTTGGCATGAAAGATCAAAGGAGCCTGAGTGATAGATTAGAGGTTCATGGCAGGAAGGAAGCAAGTCAGTTGTCATTTCCAAAACAAGATCCTTGCTGCATAAAATGTAACCAACTGAACTCCAGGGCCTCAGCTGATAATTCTGATGGCATTACCTCATTAATTAAAGCACACTGATCAGCCCTGTGGCATTTGCTTTGGGCAGCCAGGTGCTCTTTACTCAAATGTAACAAAAGCTTCTCCAACTGCTTCACCAAAGCGTCTCCAGGACATCAGCATTCCACTGAAGCCGTTCAGGTGAACTTCCTATTTTTAGCAGTCCAGAAAGCATATTCTGCCAGAATTACCTCAGTATTCAGGCAGTGAGCATCAGGGGAGCTGAAACTGCATTTGTTAGAACCCGATCCTGGCTGTGTCAAGTGTCAGACGTTCACAGGGATGTGCTGATGGTTCTGACAACTCATCGCAGCCTCCCGTGCAGAATTTCTGCTTTCATGGTGGAAATGTGCAATATTCACCCAGACCCAGAAATAACACCAGCTCAAAAGGGGCCAAATGAGACAAGTTTCCAGTCTAAAAGTAGCTTGAAAAATGAGCAATGAGTGATTAAATAAACAAACCAAAAATGAGAGCCACTATACACAAGGAATGTAAACATGAAGCATATTTTTAAACCTTTTTCCATCCCCAGAATGGTGCAACACCTTAAATAATGCAAATGTTTGCTCTGGAACTGAGGAAGAATTTTGTAAGCACCATATTGATCTTTTCAACTGATGCACAAATGCATTTGTATTGACAATTTTATGTTAGCAATCTGCTCAGTAAACCAGCAATGATCCCTTAGCACCCTATTTGGGAAGTTAGAATATACTCCCAGATCTAAACATGGATACATATTTTCATTTTGTATGTGCCTAAAAAATATATATATTCAAGGTCCCATTTCACAAAGATAGAACTAGTTGGCCTTATAGAAATCTGAAATGAGAAAATGCACACTCAATTCCACTGGCAACCTTGGCACCTGACTTTATGTGAAAAGTCAGGTAATTCAAGTGTAATTCACCCTGACCTTTTGGATAATCACCTATTTAGATCAAGAATTCTTTGTTTTGCCTGTGCAGCTGGGATCCCAACAAGGTTTACATTCCCTATTGAGGCATTTGCATGGGAAACTAATCTAACAATACTTCTACTTCTTCTAACAATAGTACTAGTATTTAACCTGCCTGTAGAACCTCCACATCACATCAGGTATTGCTCTGAGGTAAAATAAAAGAGCTTCTTTTGAGTTACTTGTAGACTGCTTCTTGCAGAACTGAAGTCTAGGCCCCTGTGCAGTTCCCTATTTATATATAACCACTTGTGCGTCCCACCCTCAAAACATATTTTGAATCTGGTGAACAATTTCCCATAAATTGCAAAATCTAATACTGTCAATAGGTTAAATTTATGAGGCCCTTGCCCAACAGAACCAAAACCCCAAGCACCCCCTGGTCAGCAGAGTGTCCAGTCTGTGTGAAGAGCTCCAGATGAGCTGCAGAACACTCTGAGTGTCACTCAGCCAGGACAGGCAGCTGGGACACCCTGGGTGGAATGCAGTGAAAAGCTGGTGAAGGGCAGCAGAAAACCCCAGGAAACACAGGAAGGAGCTGGGGAATTGCAGGGAAGGTTGTGGGGGATGTGGGAGATGTGGGAGGGCTGGAGATGGCACGATGAGATGAGATATGAGATGAGAAGGATTTGTGTTTATAAACTGGTGCCTTTTTTGGCCTCACCAGCTGTGGCTCAGCACCTGCCCTGCAGGTTCCAGGTGAACAGAGAGCAGGGAGGAAGGGAAAGGACAGGAGATGAGCTCCATTCCACAAGCACAGGAGGGAGAGCTTGCAGCCAGAACTCACCTTTTTCAGCACCAGATCATCCCCTGTCTAGATCTGTGTCCCATGAGGATTTTCTGGTGTCTAGCAAGAACACCCTCCCAGTGCAGCTTTCCCAAGGGCACACTCAGCTCTTCCTGTGGCATTTCCCCCCAAGTAACACAGATTCATATCAAGTTTCACCCTTTTAAAACTCAAAATCCATCAACTACAGGAATTGAATAGTTAGAAAACCAAGTTACATCAATGTCTCCTAGTGAGAGTGACAATATTTGTTTCTCTTGAAGATCTTTGTTGGTGATCTGCATCACTTCTTACCCTGGTATTGTCTTTCCAGCACGAGGTACATTTATTGCCATTGAAGATCTGTTTTGGTGATCTGCATTCCTTCTTACCCTGGTATTGTCTTTCCAGTACAAGGTACATTTATTGCCATCCTGCCTGGAAAGGAGAACATTTTACACAGGTGTAATTTGAAGACAAAGAGCATTCAATATTTATTTCAATTGAAAAATTGCATCCTAAAGCTGTAGATTCACAGCCATTTCAGACTTCAGTAAAATCACATTGTCACTGAAAGAAAAAATTTCAAGACATCTCCCTTTTCTTGGGCAGAGCCAGCATTCACAGACAAGCACTGAATGAGATCAACAACAAGAGCATTTGTTAGTCTGCTTTGGGAAAAGGATCTTTTCCACACAAACTGGAGCTTTGCCTTTTTCCTGCAGCCTCCCTGGCAGCCAGAGCCCACCTTGGGCTGCTCCCATCACCCACTTGCCTTACTAGGCAAAGTGTTTCAAGCATCCAGAGAGGGCCCACACACCCTGCTTGGGTTCCTCACTCTGTTTTCTTGCAAAAGCTGCCAGTTTAAACAGTTCCTGTTCTTAGCTGCATCCACATCACTCCTTCCACTGCCACTGTGCCAAATGTGCAGTGCACAAAATCATCTTCAAATGATGGTAAAAACAAATGCTCAGGTGTTTCAGGTGGTCACAGCCTATTGCAAGGGAGCCCTTCACTGCTGTCCACGTAATGTGGTGACAATGCACAGGTCCTGAAAGATGAAACAGTGCCCTGCACAGAGTGAATATCACACATAGAATTAGAGCTCAGGAATTCTTGGATAAAAAGATTAGTTAAAAGCCCATATTTAGTTAGCAAAGCAGAAGAAGAAAGAGTAAGAATGCACAAAAATAGGAATGAATGAGAATCCAGTAATGTTAAGCAGCAAAGTCACTAAAATACCTTGCACTTTGAGGCTGGCAGTGTGTTTATATTATAATTATAGCTGGAGTCCCAGCAGGTACAGTATGAATAGAAATAGCACAGCAAGAAAGACTGAGCCCTCACCACACATTCCCAAAACCAGCACATCCTCAACATATCAAAGTAATATTTTTGGAAAAAAAAAAACCAAAACAAAATCCCTTTGAAGCACACCCTCAGACAAAATATTGATTCCACACCACATAACAACTATGAACCTCACTGGTAGAATTCTCTGTTCAAGCCAGAGCTTTTTAGTTTGGAGTTTACCTGAGGAAGCCATGAGAAAGAGACACATCTGTGGGGAATACTGCAAAAAAGCCTCAGAGTAACAAGATTTATATTAATATTGTGTGCAAGGCACCAGAGGGGCAGAATTGCTTTGGTTATTGAAGCAAAGTCTTCCTGTGGCCACAAGAACTGCCTGTGCAAGCAGTTCTCAAGATAGGTCATTGACATATTTACACATTTATATCCTTGATATTGGTATGTTTGCTATGATTTGCATGATACTTAAATGAAAAATGAAAATTTAAATGCAAAATACCCTCCAAATTTTCTACATTTTGTGCTTTCAAATGTTTACATTCAAGACATAGCACCACTGCTGCAGGAACCAAGAGCTGGATTTACTTTTGCATTCAAATTTAGGAAAAAAACCTCAGTTTCAAAGATTAAAGAAAACTCTGCATCTGTGTTTAAAGTTACCAGGTGAGGTGTGTTTCTCAAACTGGGCAATGGACTGGCCTTTTTGTGGAACAAAGATCAGTCTTAGTGAAGATCAAGCCCTGATCAGGAGCCCTTGATCCTTTTCTCCCTCCTGCCCCTTGGCCACGCACTCATTTCAGGAGAAAGCTGATTTGGAGGGCATTGGAGAGGTAACTGCAAGGTTCCCTTCCAGCTGCCAGGGCTCCTGCCAGCCCCAGAAATGCTCCAGAACTGTGGGGAAACAGAGGCAGGCTGTGTGCCCAGGGCTGCTCCAGCCCTTCCCTTTGCTTCCACCTGCCTCCTGCTGAAACCCTTCCATGGACACGGAAACATCCCAGGGACAGGGAAAGATCCCAGGGACAAGGAAAGATCACACGAACAAGGAAAGATCAAATGGACAAGGAAAGATCAAATGGACAAGGAAAGATCCCAAGGCACAAGAAAACATCGCATGGACAAGGAAACATCACAGGGAAAAGGAAACATCCCAGGGACAAGGAATGATCCCAGGCACAAGGAAAGCTCAGTGCCCACCAGCAGGGCCAGGGCAGGAGCCCCCTGGGCCGGGCAGCATTTGAACATTTGGTGTCCAGGAGCTGAAGCCAGCCCTGCCTGGGCACCTGGAGCCCTGGGGACAGCCAGGCCAGCTGAGGGCCGTGCCTGGGCAGTGGCACCACCCGAATCCACCACCAGCTCCATCCCCACCCAACCCTGGGCTGGCATGCCAGGCAATACTCAGTTTTATGGCTTTATCACCATTCCAGGACATTTCTGGTGAGCAGCTTCAGCCCAAGAGTGCCAAATGGAAGGAGTTATCAACACAAAAAAGGCAAGCAGTCAAATAATCAGGCATCACAAGTTAGTGGATCCCCAGTGTAAAATCAGATTTCCTCAGTTGCTTTTCTTCCCAGTGCAGGTGGTTTTCTGTTCACAATAGGATTAACAGAAAAGAAACAATTACTGGTTAAACATTGAGGTTCAAAACTGAGTAAATTTCAGTTCATAATCAGCTAAAGCCCCAGTTCATCCATTATGTTCTATAAATAGCAGTTTAAATTTGTTATTTGGGATTTGTAATATGAATGGGACAGGAAGAAGGAATTTAAAAATCAGTGTAAATGGGAGATTAAAAATTTTAAAATAGTATATTGGAAATGTTGTAAGAGCCTCAGTTAAAAAAAAACAAAAAGCTATCCCCTCAAAATATTTTAATCTATTTAGGTTGTGATACATGTGTGTAGTAATAGCAAAAAATAATTTAATCTACTATAAAATTTCTCAAACCAAGACAAAGGGCTACCTGAATCTCTTAGTCATTACAGTTTGTTGACCCATTTCCACGACCAAAAAGATGAATTTTGGTTTAGATTTTAGGATAAAAATGAGGATGACAACAAGCACAGGCTGGGCACTGTCACAGGCTTAGCTGGTGGAGCCTGGCCAGGGCCTGTGGCAGGAGCCAGGAGGGCACCCCAGGCTGTCCCAAATGCTCCCCAGGCTGTCCCCATTGCTCCCCAGGCTGTCCCCAGTGCTCCCCAGGCTGTCCCCAGTGCTCCCCAGGCTGTCCCCAGTGCTCCCCAGGCTGTTCCCAATGCTGCCCAGTCTGTCCCCAGTGCTCCCCAGGCTGTTCCCAATGCTGCCCAGTCTGTCCCCAGTGCTCCCCAGGCTGTCCCCAGTGCTCCCCAGTCTGTCCCCAATGCTCTCCAGTCTGTCCCCAATGCTGCCCAGTCTGTCCCCAGTGCTCCCCAGGCTGTCCCCAGTGCTCCCCAGGCTGTCCCCAGTGCTCCCCAGGCTGTTCCCAATGCTGCCCAGTCTGTCCCCAGTGCTCCCCAGGCTGTCCCCAATGCTCCCCAGGCTGTCCCCAGTGCTGCCCAGGCTGTGCCCCAGTGCTCTCAATGCTGAGGGCTCTAATGCTCCCCAGTCTGTCCCCAGTGCTCCCCAGTCTGTCCCCAGTGCTCCCCAGGCTGTCCCCAGTGCTCCCCAGTCTGTTCCCAATGCTGCCCAGTCTGTCCCCAGTGCTCCCCAGGCTGTCCCCAGTGCTCCCCAGTCTGTCCCCAGTGCTGCCCAGGCTGTCCCCAGTGCTCCCCATTCTGTCCCCAGTGCTCCCCAGGCTGTCCCCAGTGCTCCTCAGGCCAGGCCCCAGTGCTCCCCAGTCTGTCCCCCAGTGCTCCCTGGGCCAGGGGCTCCTGGCTGAGCCAGGGCAGCCTGGCAGCCCCCCCGGGTACCCCAGGTCCTGGCAGGGAGCCCTCCAGGTACCCCAGGCCTGGAAAGGACCACTGCCCCCAGCCCAGCCCAGCCCAGCCTGCTCTGGGTGCCCCTGTGCGTGGCTCTGAGCTCAGGGACACCCCAGACTCACAGACTGCCCCTCATGGGCTGCAGCTGAGGGGAATTCCCTCATGTGGAGGAAAAGAAAAAGTGCCAGGCTATGAGCTCCAAAGAACAGCTCCAGATCCCACGGCCAGGAGCACCAGGCCCTGCAGGGAACTCCCAGAAAGGGACATTTTGTTGGCTCCCTGTGCTCTGGGGCCCATGTCAGACACGGCCGTGCATCCCAGGAGCTGTGGGATGTTGGAATGGCCCTGCCAGCCGGGCTCAGGAGCTGCAGGGCTGCCAGGGCAGCTGAGCACAGGCTCTTCATCTCCAGAGTCCTCCTCACACCCAGCAGCCACTGAGGTCAACGTTTTCTGGGTAAATACCCAGCAGCTAAATGTCTGGATGCTCCAGGTCTTTGGTCCAGCTATTTCTAAGCAGAGTTACAGAAATAGCACATGGTTTTATTTACTGTGCAGCAGTCCACGTTAATTTGCCAAGTGCCATTACATAACAGCAATTAATTACATTATTTCCTCATTACTAGATGTGAGCATAGGCTGCTGCCACAATGTGCTGGATGCATTTCTGTAGCTCTTCTCAGTAGCTTTGAAGGGAAGATAAACGAGGACAAGCAGAGTGCCTAGTTTAACAACAAATGATAAATCCATGGCCCTTCATTGAGCCAAATGAAATATTCTGTGGTAGGCCTAGACCTAATTCCAGCTACTGGTTATTTTTCTTGTACTTTTTCATTAAACAGATTTTTTAAAAGATCCGGGTCTGTCATGGAAATAGGTGAAATGCTTCCTTCAGAAATTACCTTGCAAGCTATGGATAGTTTCAGAAGGCTTCAAAAGCTGGTATTAGGTTTCTTGGAATCAGGATTTAATTCTCTATTTAATGAGAAAAAGCTTGTGTTGTTTGGAATAGTGATTTATCTACCTTTTAAAAACTGCAAGCTATATGTGCTTGCAGACGACTCCAGAGGTTATTGCCAGGACCTGGTTCTTTAGGTTTACCTTTTTAAACTTCTCTTTGGTTATTCTTGTATTTAGTACACTGATGTGTCCAGAAGGTATGTGTAAGGTATGTGTTGTATACTCCCTGGCATACACACTATATACTGTACTGTTTTATCAGAATTGTACCACCTTTCAAGCATTTGTAAAGGGCAGTCACCACTGTACTGAATTACTTTAAAGTGATTAATTTATTTAATCATGTCTGGTTTAGCAGCCTTAGAATCTCCTGAATTTCTTTTTTTTTTTTTTTTAGATCTTTGTTTTCTCTCTGCATCTTCCCTGCAATAAATGATCTCTCTGTCCCTAGGATTCAGTCTCCTGCATCAGAAAACTCCAGTGTCATCTATCTCATAGACTCAAAATCAGCCCTAAACAACTCTGACCTGTTTTACCCCTGTATCATTGTCAGAGAGGAGATGTGCCAGGCTCTGAGAGGTTTCATTATTCCCTCAGGGAATCTGACCTATCCTAGAATAAAACTAAGATTGCACAAGAAGGACCAAACTCTGTTTTCAGGGCGAATGGACTCACAGGACAGGTCCAGAGTCTTGGAAGTGAATGTGTATCCATAATGGTGTGGCTGGGGACAGAAGAATCTGGCTAAAGAGCTGCTCCCAAAAGAACAGTTTTGCCAGCTGGTTACTAAGCTGGGTGCTAAAGTGAGTCTCTCCTATGCTCTTAAAATGCTTTTGGCCCGGGAAGGCTCCAGACAGGTGTAGGTGTTGGTGTTGATGCACTTGCTGAGCAACAAACTCAGTGCCAGGTCTGCCTCCACAGGCAAAATCCCAACCATGAGAGGACATAACCATGGGAGTAAATAGGTCCACACATGCCAAGTCACTTATCTGTACAGCTCCAAAACCCCCAGAACATCTGCAGGGTCCCTGCCCTTCACACACTCCTGGGGCTGAGGCTGGGGTGCTCCAGGCTCCTCCCTCAGCCCTGCTTTCTTTCCATATCACAGTTTGTTTATTTCTCTTGTGTAACCCTTTAAAAATGTATTTATTTTGACTGGTCTCACAGCTGATTTTATTGCATTCACACAAATTCCAGCCTACTCTGACCATCACAGCCCTGTGCCCTTGCAAGGCAGCACTGCCACCTGATCCCTGTCCTTGCTCTGCTGTGTTTGCTGGGTGGTAAAACATTCCACAGCTGGAGACCTCAAACCAAGGACTCCCAAACTGCCAAAACAGAGCTTACTGCTCTGTAAATATCATTTCCTCAGTTCAACTCCCCAAAAGAATTATGCATACAGAAAGAATTTTTAATGCTTCCTACATCTGTAAGTTTCTAGGGTGTGTGACTTTGCTCATGATCAGAGTTCATAAGGGATGTACAGATAAGGCTCTCCTAAGACATCCACTCAGCATTGCAAACATCAGATTTTGTATCAGGTATTGAATGAAACTGGCTGTATATCTGGGCTATCTGCAAGGGTGCAGACAGAACTGTGTCCATGTAAGTTTAAACAACCAACTCTGTATCCCAAAGGGCCATCCTGAGGTGACCTTTTAAATCCCCACTGATTCATGAGAGAGATAATTGAAATTCGTGCCTATTCTGATTAATCCAAACCGGGCCAGAAAAAGCCAACTCAGTGACCTCTGTACTGCAGTTGCTTTTCCAAAAAGCAATGTTGCAGTTGACAAACAGGAACTTATACTGAGCAGTTTTGGTGGAATGGGCAGGGACAGGACAGGCTTGGAGGCAGAATAACCTGATCTTTCTCTGAGATGGCATCTCAGGCAAAGCTTTTAGCATAGGGGCTGTCAGCACAGGGGAGCTTACCCTGATTCTTCTTCTGTCATATGAGTTATTCAGCTGACACCAAGCAACATTTACCCATCTAGTCCAAAGAAATATGAAAAACCACTTCATAGGTGTAAGCACATTTTTAGGCATGCTTACTGTAAACAATTTTGCAAGGTGTTAATTAGATTTCCAGGATGTGGAACAAATATAATCAGAATAGAGTATTAGGTACAGAGCTCAATCAGAACAAGAAGCAACTGTAAACTCTTAAGTATTCTTTATGGAAAAATTGGAGTGTCTTATTTTAACATGTCAGCATTGAAAGGAAAAAAATCCTGGGACTTATGACAGCAATGAATGCAGAGTCCACAGTCAGAAGGCCTGGAAAATCTGTCCAGTGCTCGAGGGGAAGGGAGACAGTGAAATCACATACACTGTAAAGATCCATACAAATTAGATAAGCAAATTCTTATTTTTAGCATTTGCCCAACAGCAAAGACAAGGGAACAGCACATAAACAACTCAGAAGGGAAGCAGTAACCTAAGCTAGTCCAGGGTACATTGAGCAGTCAAGTTTCAGAGGCAGGAGGTGCTCATGGAGCTGAAGAACATGGACTCCTATAGCTGAAGAAAAATTGTAAGAGGCAATCAAACAGAAAGGAAAAACCACATTTTTCTGTCCCTACCTTGCTACTCCAGGAGGGATCTTGCAAAATACCAAGGGTCTTTTGCTCAAAACTGAGGGCCAGAGTAAATCAAAGACTTCACTTGCCCAGAATTATGAGAGTAACTTGGCACTTAACTCTCGTTAAACTGTCATGAAAGTCAAATGGGGTTTAGGAAGATAAACCTTGGAGGATCCAGGCCTTTGGTACTCAAAAAAACCTTGGGTTTAATTGAAAATCGGCACCAAAACAGTGATTCTGAATTCTTTTCAACCATCTGGAGACGCCTGGTATTTTTACTTTTCCCTGTTTTTCTGAGAGAGGCATAAAGATAGAACAACTCTGTAGCATAGGGAATATGGAAATCAGTCTTGAGCTCTTTCACTCTGACATATTTAAAGCAGAAAGAATGAAAAACACCCATTTCCATAGCTCCTTCCTGAGCGGCTGCCTTCACCAGAAAAGGAGACACCACCACCACCTTTCCTCTCAAGGAACCTCTCAGGACAAAAAGGGAAGCCCTGCTCTGTTCTGTGGGTGAGCAGCAGCAGGGGCATCAATGGCAAGGGGAATCAGAGCTCTGGAATCTGAATGGAGAGAAGATTCTCCCTGAGTGTGGAGAATAAAATCTCTGGCAATTCGGTGTGTGAGATCCAGCTGGTCCCCAGCACTTCCCTGCAAACCAGCACACATATATAATTACATTTTATATTTTGCAATGTATTGGAGAATTTAAGACATACGTCCCAGGGTATAAGGCAATATAGGATATTTGCTCCTAGGAGCTTATCTTGACCAAGATAAATAAATAAAATATGATCTACACTCGTTCAAGGTATAAACAGAGCTAAATTGTAATTCTCTTCACTGATTCAATTCTGTTTGTAAGTAAGGAAAGCAATTAAAGATGCCATTAGCTGGTGATGAGTACATTTCCATCCTCCACGTGACTCTTCCTTGAGCCCGTGTTCTTGTGAGCAATCCTGTGATTAAATTCATGATCCCTCTGAAGATACTCTCCTAATTTCTGCTTGCTTATTCTCTCTGAAGAATTTTGTTTGTTTGAAACCTGAAAATGGTGCAATTAAATGTACCTAGCCTAAAGTAAAGCCACATTTTAGAAATTATATAAATTGATTATGTTCTCTGTTGATTATGGTCTCTGTTTAAGACAAAGATTTTTGCTAGGATTGGCCAAAGAGATTTTCAAACTCTTACTGCTTCAGGCACTGGAGGACAAAAAGGAAACACTTTGTAAGAAATTTGAACAATAGCAGTAAAAACATCTTCCAGAATGGAATCTCCTGGAGTGGGAGCCAGTGTGACCCACAAAGTGCTTGCAAAAATAGTCTAAGGAAAATCTCTGTACTTGACTTGGAAGAGATCAACAAATGGCAGCTCTGGGAAAGACTGGGCTGTTTATTAGCTTTTGTCATCACCCTTTTAAAAAAGATTGGTTGCAATAGCAGGAGCCTAACATAATTAGTACCAGTGAGGGAGGGGTGGGATCTTAACTAGAAAAGGAAAAATTGGGATTAGGGAGATTTCATATTGGCTTGGAGAATTTTGTCATCCTGGTTATTTAATGAAGTAACTGAAGCAGTGCTGCAGCTCATAATAGTTCTCTTTCAAAAATATTTCACAAGGGTACCAAGGGGAAAAAGAAAAAGAAACACAGTTCTTATTCTAAGAACGTGAAGCAATTAGCAGCTAGGGAATTATAAATGATACTCATTAATTAAAATTCCTGGGAAAACACTGACATATTTTCCAACATTTTATCAAAGCATGTGGGAAACCCATAGACTCACAGGCATCATGGATTTACTGAGAACAAATTCTGTCAAGACAGTCTAATTCTCTTCTCTCAAAGACAACCAGCCCTGGGAATGGAGAAAAAGCAGTGGGAGGCAAATGTCTGGTATCCAGGAAAACCTTGGCTGCTGTCTCCTGCCACATCCACACAAACAAGTATCCTCTGGATGAAGTTCCTGCAGGACCTGTGTAGGAAAAGGGCATTGAGACTGCAACGTTCAGTGATTCAGAGAAAACTGAAGGACTTGTGCCTGATGCTGTCCCAGAAGTCCTGTTTGTGCTCTCAGTGCTGACTTACTTGGAAGATGGAACAGAGAGTGTCCCTATTAAATTTGCAAATGCCAGTAAGCTGAGCCTGCAAGTGCCCAGGATAAATAAAAAATATAAATAAATATATGTCTGAGAGGAGATGCAGGTCAATAGGAAGAAGTGCTGTACTGGTCCAAACAGAAATAGTCAAAAGCACAAGGAGAGGAATAAATGATGAGGGAACATTAATGCTGAACTTGGGAGCCTCAGTGACTCACACTGGATGTGAGTCAGGGACCCAGCACTGCCAATGCAGTCACAAAAAGGGATGTGGCAGCCTGAGAGGTTTAAAAGTGAAGGAATCTTCTACTCTGCTTTGCAATGGTGCCACCTCTGGGCCCTGGTTTTGGGCCATTCTTCAGGAAAGCTGTTGCTGAGTTTAAGAAAATTCAGAGGAGAGCTACAGTGAAGGACCTTTTAAATTCTGTGCAAGAATGAACAAAATGGGATTGTCTTGCTTAAAGCATTGAAAACTGGGAGAACAAATAAATACCTCCCAGATGGACAGGAAAAGAAAAAAAAGAGATTTAATCACAGCAAAATAGAACCCCCATCGATGTTCAGGTTGGACATCAGAAAAGGTTTCCGAGGATAATAGTGAATTTTCAGAACAGTTGACCCTGGAATATTTCAGTCCCCAGCACTGAGGGTCTCTGAGGACACTGCTGAGGAGAGGCACAGGGCAGTTTTCTTGCCATGGGGCTGAGGGATGAAGCTGGGGATGAGCTGAGGCTTCCTAGAACAACTCCTTTTGACTTTCTAGCATGCCTTGGTCTCCAGCTGCTGATAAATCTTCCACTCTGGAATAATGATAAGCCCATTTGTATGGACATTTTTTGTCTCTGAGACACCCCTGAACATCCCCCTGCCTGTTTGCTGGAGGAGGTTCTGTCCACACCACCCCCAATCCCTAATGGCGTTATTTAAACATATTATCTTTCAATAACCATCTTTATTTAGCTAATTTTAGGATATGGATAAGAATTATCCAGTACCTTGCTTTTACAAAACATAAATTCCCTGCATAAATGCAAGAAAGTGGATATAAACTCAATGGAGCCATGTGTGAAGATACTTGGACATAAATATGTTGTGGAGTTTGAACAGGCACAAAAAGGAAGCCCTATATTTGTGTTAAAGCAGTAAACATTCGTTATTCAGGTGAAAAGAAAAATATTAAACATCTTTGTTTATTTTGGGAATGACTTTGCTTGAAGCAAATACTCCTAGAATTAATAATCTCATACATGGATCAAGCCTCAAGTGCCAGAGCTTTTCCATAAAGTCAAAAGGGAAAATTTCTCCTTACATCATGCAGAACAGGTAAAAGCAGAATTGCAGCTGCACAACATTTTCTTTGAAAACTTTACTATTAAATGACACCAGAAAGAACCTCAAAACACCAAAGTTGAAAAGGTTACTGCTGCACATTCAAAAAACATCTTTCTGTGTTAAAAATCTTGAATTTGACCTAAAATTATTTCTTTTGTTCCTTCCTAGGAGTTAGGAATCTTCAATAAACACAATGACACGTCAATGTACTGAAACATGTAATAGCTTAATAATTTTCTCATTTACCCTATAAAGTTATTCTACACATCCAGAAGCACAGATTTAACAAAGTAAACTCTTCACATTTTTACATTTTAAAAGGATCCTTTCAGAAAAAAACAGGAACCTATTGATTATAGGATGGCCTGTTTGTGTGCTTGTAGTGAGTTTGTCTCTCCCACAGCTGATGGTCTCACAAACAGCCTATTCACCTGGATTTTCCCACGAAATCCCTGGGGCATGATCCCAGCTGGGTTGAGAGCAGGTGCCTGGGGCTGCACTTGCTGCCTGTGCTCACAGTGGTGCCCACTGAGATTCCCTTCCCAAGGACTCCACAATCCACAAGTAGATAGATGGCTCCTAAAAACAGAAATACTTTCCAGGAAGCTGCTGAAATAAGGAAAACTTCAGGAAAATTCAGGAAGTGAGTCCCACTTCACCTCGCTGAAATGCATGTTGTTCATTTCAGAAGAATTTATTGAAGGTTCTTTACATTTAAATCTGTTTTAAAGCTACTCATTTCAGAAGAATTTGTTGAAGGTACTTTACATTTAAATCTGTTTTAAAGCTACTCAGAGTAACCGAGCTCCCGGAGAGTTTCGTTCTCTGGGTGAGATTGAAATATTATTGTTTCCAAGCACCAGCCAACCCCAAAATGATAAACAGCTCAATCCAAGCCCCCTTTCCCATGTGCCCCCAGCCCTGTGACTCCCACTTTGGCTGGAAAGCACAAGCAGGAGTGAGGAGCTGGCACCCAGCTGCTCCCAGTTTGCTGCAGCTCCTGCCCTGCTGCACGTTACAAACAGCGCTGGCAGTGACTCAACACCTTCCACACAAACCCCCCAAAACTGTGACAGCAGAACACAGAAAACTCCAATAAAGGTGATGAGATACAAATCAAGGCTGTTAAAGTACATAGGATTTTGGGGTTGTCTTCTTGTGTCAATTAGAGGTTTCTGTTAACTGTCACACTCTTTTTTTTTTTCTGAAAAAGCAAATGAAATTCTTATTTATGGTTTAGTCTGGGTCTGAACACAGGCAACTGGAGGAACTAACTGGGCTTCTTATCCAGGATCTGGCCTTCCTTTCTAAGTACTAGCCAAACACTATTTCTGAAGAGAACAGGAGCTTCTTAGCATCACGGCTCATTGAGTGAAATAAGAAATCCACTCTGGCTGGGCCCTGATACAAATAGAACCTGGCTGAGCTACAATCTGAGCACAGCCAGAACTGATAAAGGACAGTGACAATCTCTGATGTCACCATTGCTAAAGACACAGCAAAACACAAAAAGACTCGATGTACTATAAATGTGGTGCAGATTCCCCAGGCTGGATATAATAATATCAAAAAGAGAGACTCAGTTTCAATAACCCTGGTTAACCCTGGTCTCTTTTAGCACTAATGAATTTTTGGTGCCCATTCCTGCCTCATGTAGGGAACCTTTCATGTGGTTACAGCGACCAGCAGAGCTTCTTTGAAAAATCATATGCCTGATAAAATGGAAAAGACTCTGTTCCAGTTAGATACCAGCCTGCTGGCAGCCATGGGCTATTTTGGGAATCACACTTCCAATGCTGCACATCAAGACATCGACTTCTGCCAAGGATACAGCTTGATGGGAGTTTAAAAGACTTCAGATTTTCTACCCAGATCTTAAAAAAAACTATTTCTGTAAAGCTGCTCGAATCAAGATTATGGTAATACAAGGGAGTCACTATTCTGTAGTGAAGAATATTACATGCACCTTTTTATAGTATTTGAATATAATTCAGCAAGGTACTTTAACAAGTGTTCACTGCTAGTATATGTATCAGGATATATGCATGTGTCTAGCTGAAAGAAAACCTAAATTACTGGGGATAACTTCTGTGTCAAATTTTCAAAAGCAGCTTTTTATTTTACTGCTTGACCAAACTGGTGTGTTGCCAAGAGTCAAAGTGTAATTCTGGAGAAGAATTCCAGCACCTCCGCAGGTCTCCAACCTTCCAAAAACTCCACTGTTCCTCTGTGAGGACTGGAAAAGACGGGATGGCTGCTTTCTATCAGTCTGTGTTCTTCTCCTCCACAGGTGCTCCCCCAGACCATGGCATTCACTCATTTCTCTCCCTGTGTTCTCAGGTGTCCCTGCCTGTGGCCTGGCTGCTGGCCCTGCTGAGGGGAGTGTGGCACTCAGGGTGTCCCTCTCCTCCCCTCACCTGCACAGATTTTCTCTTCTGCAAAGCCTTCATTTTTGTTGGAACTTAATTATGAATCAGACTTCCACATTTTTTGTCAGCTTTGGCTAAAATTGTCCCATGGGTATAAAGCATCTCCAGGGAAAGAGAATTATGTTATTGCTGAGGGTATGATAATATAAATCTAATTTTCCTAAGAAGCTACACAGAAAATGACTCTCAGTGATTTTAACTTCCACGACTTCAGTGGAGCTCTTCCAGGACTTCAGCTGATTTCCTTATCTCAGGGCAAATCTGGGAAAGAATCATTAGACTTGTTTCTTTCTTTGGCTGAGAATATCCAGTGATTGAAGTCACTGTCCTCAAAGAGAGCATTTTTACCATCTTGTCTAAGAAATTCCAGGGACGGTGACCTCCAGAGTGGGAGATGTTTCTGCTGTTCTGCAGGTTTTCCAGAGGCACTGACAAAAGACAGAAGGGAAAAGGTCCAGTGTGTACTGGAAAAAGGTCCAGATTTTCTGGATCCAGTTCCTATTCTGCTTTTACATTTTTACCTTTCCTGTGTATTGGTGTAAACAGCTTAATAGTCCCCAGAAAATGTTTATCTGGACACAAAACCTGAATAGTGCCTGACACTCTAGCGGGTCTCAGATAAGTGGGTACCTGTTGTCTGCTGTTTTTACTGAATTCATCAAAAATGCTCCTTTTCTGATTTGGAATGGACTGGAACTAAAGAGGGCTGACAGTTCAGACTTAAGGACCTGTGCTAATAATGGCTCTACAAATGTTTCCTGGGTCTTCCAAGCCTTGAAAATAATAGAGTGTTTATTTGATTTTCTTTTTTAAAATTGTGAATCACACCCACTTAAGAGGTAAACTTGTAGATCCCTTTAGTGACTTTCCTAGAAGCCTAGAGCTGTGTTTTGTGTGCAAGTTCTTGTTTCTAGAGGTGAGACTTTTACAGGAGTCATTTGAAATCGGTGGCTGATTCTCTTTGCACGTTATCAAAACAACGCTGAGCTGTGAGAAATACCAAAATTTCTCCCAGCTGTAACCATGTTCCTGGAAGCTGCTTTCAAACTTATTTTTGGAGTTTCCATGTGTCTTGTCACACCATTGAGTGCTGCAGTTTTGCAGGAAAGGTCTCCCATTCCCGCTCCAGTTGGATTTGTGCCCAGGTGCACCAACGTGAGGAGCAGAGGGACAAAGCTCTGCCCTCAGTAAAACCAATGCCAGCAAGCTCAAGAGGCCCATTAAAATAGAAATAGAAATAGTTAAGACAAGTGGTGCAGCCACACAAAACTTTCCTGGCGGGGAAGGAAAGGGGTGCACTGGAGCTGGGACAGGAATGTCAGGCCCAGGATTCCCCTCCTGTGGGGATCTCACTGTAAACCCCAAGAGGGGCTGCCTCCTAGTAACGGTTCAGCTGCAAAATATCATTTCCCCTCATTCAGGGAGGATGACAGAAACCCAAAATGACCTTCTCCTATTCTTTTCATACTTCTACAATCTAGTTGTTTCAGTGAAACCTTCAGAAAGCCAGGACATGGGAACGAGTTTCCGCTTGCCCTGTCATCCTCCAATTTGATTTATACTTCAGCAGCCTTTAGGATTAGGTCTTTTGATACTCTGGAGTTTTGGAGACAATAGGTAAAAAAGGCTGATTTTTTCATTTCAGCTATTGGGAGTGTAGACTTTTGCAATTATTTGATGGCCTGGCAGTAGAGAATGTGATGACTCACAGAAGGGAATGAGAAAAAGCAATTGTCTTTCACGGACAAAGCGAGTGAAATGACACAAAATGGAGCTGTATTTCAGAGATTTCCATAGCAACTGCAGAAGCAAGTCATTTGAACAGATTCAGGAAGATCCACAAGAACAAATCTAAGACAGAAAACACCTTGAGATCACAGATTTCAGAAGGTCAAAAAGAGCCACCTTCTTCCTCCAAAATGCCCTTCAAACACTGGCACCTAACAAATACAAAGGAATCAAGCAAGCCATCAACCAGAAAGAAATCTGGACTCAGCTGCAGATTCTTGCATTGCTGTTGTCTCCTCTCCCTGTTCCTGCCACCAGGTCTGGCAAGACTGGGATGAGAAACCTGGACAGGAATGGAATTCTCCTTCTGGGAGCTGTGCCTTCCCTTGGGCCTGGTGCCTGGGGTGGTCTCCGCATGGCTCCTGCCTGGCCCTGACCCCTCGGCCGCCATCAGGGGCTGTGATCAGCACCCAGAAACGGGGTGAAGGTACAATTGCTCGTCAGTGGTGTCCTCATTGCCCTCTGAGTGGCAAAGCTGCTCCGTGGCAGGGGCTCCGCAGAGCCCGCAGCCGAGGGCAGCCCTGCGGCCCCTGCCGGGTCCCGCTGTGGATATCCCTCCCTGGAGGCACCAAGGGCCCAGGAAAGGGGCTGGCACCAGGCACTGGGACCCTCCTTCCTGCCCTGGTGCCTCAGTGAGGGGTCCCTGCAGCCCCTGCAGCCCCTGCAGCCCCTGCATTGTGGGGAGCTGGGCTGTGGCGGGCGCTCGGTGGCTCTAAGGAGTCACGCTTCCCTCACATCCAGGGCTTGAGCCATTTATAGCCACTGCCAGATTATGCAAGGATTCCCAGAACACTGCAGACTCCACTTGGAAATTCTGTCTGCACAGCCTGGAGTATATCAAGCAATATTTTTCAAAGCCCATTGTTAGCAGAATGAGCTTCTTGCAGTTGAAGCTACAGAAAAGCTGAGGTAAATTTATATAGACTCCACGCAATAAAGAAGTTAATTTTGGTTTGTTTGTCAGGTAATTTTGATAATTTATGTATTTTTTAAAAAATCCCAAAATGTTAGTTGCATTTAAAAAAGCCTGAAAGCCCAACACAAATGGCTCATTTGATTGAAAAGTGAGATCTTTCAGATGTTTGAGACAGTATATTTTAGAAAGTGTGAAGGAATGTGAATAATTTGGACAAGAATACCTGAATTTCAATATTTTAACGTCAATGTGCTTTCAAATTTCTGACAAAATTCAATACCTTGCTATCTATTCAGCCCTGGGATAGGAAATTTCAGTGAAATCTTGTTTTGCCTTGCAAATGTTACAAATTTCTTACACTTCCATGCTGAAAATACCAAATAATAAACCTGAGACTTAAAATATTTCAGCGATATTTGTAAACCTAATAATCCACAAGAAAAGCCGCTTATTAGCAGAGCCACATGGATATAAAAGTAAAACACATATTTTATTGTAAAATACATATTCCATGTTTTCAATGGAAACACACTGCAAACACCTGCATCTATTTCTTTTCCCCCAACTCTTGCACCATGTAAATTTGAAGTACTCTTATGCTTTGAAATCAGTCAGTTGGCAGAGCTTATTCTTAATTTTTAAATGGCTTGTCACTCCTGAAGCAGGAATAGCTGAAAGTCAGGCTCAAGAAGACCCATTGTGAAAATTTGTTTTGTCAAAAGCAAAATAGATTCATAATTCTATTACAAAATTTATTATCACTGATGATAAGCCATGACAGGCTTTCACTGAAACATCAAATACAGACACAAGTTTGGTTAAGTCTGTTCAGAAATACAACCAACCGTGATCATTTTCATGCCAGTGCACTCATTAATTTCAGAAGTGGATTATTGATGGGATGTCTCAATCTATTTTAGACAGTGAAGCAGTGAAACTCTGTTCACTGGTTTGCTGGTTAGCTAATCTATCCAAGAACAAATTGTACCCTTCAGTATGAAGTGAACTTTGTAGTCTAACATTAAATGCAACTACAGAGTCTGCACAGTCATCTTCAATAACAGGCTCACTTAGTAATACACCTGGGCTTACTGTGACATTTCATTAAATGTCTTAAATGTGCCACAAAGCAGAGTTTATGCAACTAGAACTAAAAACCCCAACATCTGTGCTTGATTTAGAAACTGGGAGTTAACAGTTTCCTATCAACCTGTTAATTAATGCAGCACTCAGATCTCTGTGCCTACATGTCAGGTTCTGGAGTTCAGTCCATTAAAAATGTAAAATAATTGGGAAGAGGGGAGAGAAGAAAGGGGGTGGTTTCTAGACCCCAGCATAATGTGGAAGGGATTTCTGTGGTATTTTTGTTTAGCAATGTCACCTGCACCTTTAGTGTCACTCAAGTTTTAACCTGAGAAATCCCATTTTTCTGTCAGCAAACTGTGTAGAGAGCCAGGTGAGCTCCTCAGTCGTGTCCCCAGTGATCCATCCCCAATGGGCTGGGCTGTACAAAAACCCTTCAGGAATAACTTCAGAGGCAGCAAGGAGCCAGATTAGGCAGTTTTAATTACCCAGGGGTGGTTGGTTGAGCCTTTCTCCCCTGACCCCTTCGTTTTTGAGTCCAGCCTCCCGTCTCCCACGCTGGCCCCGAGCCTTGGGGCTCTGCAGTGACTCCCCAGCGTGTGAGCGAGCCCATTTTTAGCCATCTGGGACAAAGTTAGCAGCGCTGCTATTCTCACTGGGCACAGCGTGCAAGATCTATTCCCACACTAGGAGAGTATTTAGTAAGGTCACAAGGATGCCTCCTCCTTATCAAACACATTCCCTGGAAACTTGGCAGGGGTTTCGTTTTACAAGAATTCAGGCACAAATTAATGGCATTTGTTTGAGACTTTTTTAAATTTCTCAGTGTTTGTGCATGACCAACCTATAACAGAAAATTTGTTGTCAGCAGCTTCCAAAGTCTAATTTTGCTCTCATTAAATTGATTTTTAAGCCATTTAATTGACCAGTTTTGGTAGAGCTGCTTCATGTTTGTACTAGAAGCATGCTGCATTTACACAACTAAGATTTCTTTTAGTCCATTTAGTCACTTCATAAGGGAGAAAACTGAGCTTTTTAAATCATTTTAAAGATGATAACAATGGGGCTGGAGGCAAACACAGAGTGATACGTGCAAGGACTGGATGCAATTTTCCATGTTCAAAGAGGATCTTATGTACACCAGAGGCACAGAAGCGATAGAAGCGTGGCTCAAATGAAAACAGAGCCCTGCAGAAAGACAGGACTCGGTCAGAACACTGTGTCTGTCTGCCTAACAACCTGTGGGAAAGAGGGACCCCCCAGACTTTGTTTTTTGTCATTTTCCCCACATCTCCAGTGGGAAGTGTCTGTGTGTCCTGGACACATTGCCAGGAACAGAGAGGTGTAAATTGAGCACAAGTGACCATCGATGGTCCCCCAGAGCTCCCAGACCATCTGTGCAAGCACAGGGGCTCCTCAAACCCTGCTCCCAGCCAGAACAAACCGTGGCCTCACAACGTGGAGTAAAGAGCTCATCACAGTGCATCCAGTGGAAAAGATGTGATATGCTGGCTCCTGAGGAAAGCCTGGGGAAGAGACTTTTTAGAAAAACTTATTAAGAGGACAAAAAAGAAGAGCAGGATTAGAGTTATCATCACCAGCAAAAGCTGAATATATGTGAGCCTCAATAAATTGCCACTCTGGGAATGCAAGAATGTGTATAAAAATCTTTATGGATCTTTAAAAATACTGCCTTTATCTCTGCATCCTGAAAGCAAAATATCCACATCCCATACACAATATAAAATATTTGCTGTGGCATCATCAGCTTGGGTTTGCCCATTTTTTATGCATTGAGACTCCTCCTCAACTTCCTCAGCCTCAGCCAGAAATTGGAATGTGGACATGGATAGTTCATTAGTTTCAGTTCATAGGAGAAGGCCCAGACACTGGCTTGTACAAGCCCTGTGCAATCTGAGCCCAGGGATCAGCCCCAGTCCTTCCCCAGGCACGGAGAGCAGGCCCAGCAGGCAGCAGAGCTCTGCTCCCACTCTTACACCTTCATCCCCACCATGCTGGATCTGCAGAACATCCTGGCCAGAAGATGGGATGAATAAAACCCCTCTCCAGAAGCCCAGCAAAGTAAATCCTCCCAGCCTGTGTGTCGCAGTGAAGTCTTCCAGCACAGGACAGACACCCTTTGTCAGAGGCTGGCAGTCCTGCAGAGAACAGCCGCACTTTGGGAACTCTCACACCTGCCTCTGTGACCTTGAACAAGTGATTGGCTTGTCTGGGCCTCAGTTTGCTGCCTGGAAAACATTTACAGGGGCTCTTGAGGATGAGATTGCACAGCCCCGAATACAACGGTATTGAGGATGAGAAAAGTTTGGACGAACTTTTTTGGAAACATCTTTCTACTTCAACCATTAAAAAAACCCAAAAACCCAGAAAAACCCCCTCAACTGCAGCAGAAAAGGGTGGGAAAGGGCTGTGATAAGAGAGAGCCTGCCAGCTGTGCTGTGGGCAATGAACGTGTCCCGTGACTCTTGCCCAAGCCCTGCGATGGCAGCGCGGCCTCCTGGCCCGTGGGAAGGGGAAGGGGCAGCAGCCTGGGAAACGCAGGCTGGAGAGGCTCCCCCAGGAGTGGCACAGTTATATAATCCCAGTGCAGGGCCAGCCCTGCTCACGGGAGCCCAGGGCTCAGTGCCTCCCTGGCTCCAAGTGGCGGTGTCAGCGCTCGGGCCAGAAATAACCGCTGACGGATGGCAGCGATGCTGCACAGGCACCCAGGCAGCTTTTTATAGCAGCCCTTGGACTGCAGATACCAAACCTGGGCTATTTTGGGCACGCAGGCTTGGGGAAACATTCATGGTCTTTAGCTTGCATGATTACTTCTGCACACAGGTGCTGTCGTGGCTCTTCTTGAAGATAGGGAATATTTTTATCCCACTGGACATTTGTACTCACAGAGGGATAACTAACCTAGAAAATGGAGACTGTGCTATCACATGAGGTTTTCCAAATTGTTGCTGGGGTCTAAAGGACTTGTCACTTCAAGAAGTCCTTAGATGTCTGATGGCTTGATACTCAACCTAACTGAAAAGAATAATTTTGAATTGAACTAACTGGAAGTGAAATGTAACCACCATGGGATGACTTTGATGTATTTCCCCATTTAATGACCAGGAGAGGTAGATATATAGATATAGATACACACATATATACACTTACATATATATTTATATTTTAGTAAGAGAATGGGATGGGTCATAATGGCAGATGTCCAATTCACCCTTCTGGCAGAGAGAAGTTCACTATTTATTGATAGTGCAGATGTCCTTATCCAAACACATTTTTAAAAATAGAACGTACCTGTGGTACAAATCTATCTACCAGCCTTAACGAGCTCTAGAATCTCCTGTGTGGGCAGAGCCCTTGTGTTACCTCACATCAGTTCAGAACAGCAGGGTAACAGAACAGGAACATTTTGGCAGCACCACCTGCTTTAGTCATTACTACTATCATTCAGTGGAACTGTATTTCTGATATTTACCGTTGTAGTGGGAGCCAAATCTCAGGGAAAGGTGTATAGACAGTAAATGTTCTGTAGCTTGAGGAATGCTGGCCAGATCAGACCTAGTTTACCACAGTACATACAAATCTTAACATCACTGGTAAGATTTTTCAAAGGAAGATTGCAATTTCCATGACAACCACGTCACCTGCAGCTGATTAAATACTAGTTCAAATTAATAAATCAATTTTTACCTAGGAAAACATAACACCAGGAGAGACAGGAACAAGCAGACACTTTGGAGGGACACATTTAGAAGAGAGAAGAGGCCTTGTAAGCTGGAATTCTGTGTCCGGGGTGGGCTTTGCTGCTGCCCAATGGCTCCAGCTCAGGAAGTCTCTGCTGCTGCACCTGGCATCACTGACAGAGCAGAGAGCAGCCTCTGCATTCTCCAGGGCAGGCACAGAGCGGGCAGGGAAACACATGCAGCAAAACCAAATCCATGGCTCAGCACCAGAAAAGCTGCAACAGGTCCCCAGCTGTACTTTAAAGCTTCTCCTTGAAGAGCCTTGCTCATGTCACCTTTCAACATGACTTTATAGCCAATCTAGGCAATAAATGCACAAGTTAAAAAAAAAAAAATCAGTGCTATGAACACTTTGCCAATATTTGAAATAATTTTAAAAGTTAATTTCACAAGAAGTCTATGAATAAGGCCTTATTTCTTCTGGAAATAAATCTGGTCCCACATACCAGTGCATTAAGGCTGCTTAAGGCTGGAAGTAGGGTGATTCCAACTTGTCCTATTTTAACAGAGGATACCCAAGGTATGCTTTAAGTCTTCAGAATGCAATTCATTCCCCAATTACTTTGGAAGGATTAAAAACCTGACCAGATTAGATTCAAAGCCTGGGCAGCAATTGCTGCAGCTGAGTATCTTCATATACCTATGCATCTCAGCTGTCCCTGATGGTGAAATCCCCTGGTCATCAAGGAAAACACAGTCCTTTGGCCTTTCTCCCCTAAGGCACACTAATGAATTTATTCATGGACATTAATCCAGCTAGGAAATTGTTCCTCTGCATATAATCTCCCTCTCCTTTAGCATCTGACCATTTAAAATGCTGGGAGAGGGACTATGACCTTCAATGGAAACACTAAAATGAAAAGAAAAAATGAAAACAAAAGGATTGAAAGGTTACTACACTCATGGTTAAGATAAGGAGGGGAGGGGGAAAATTGCTTTTTATTTTAAAAGCTGACCTACAAAGTATATCCATACATCTGTGTATGGGTCTCCCTATGCTCTAGCAGATTTCTTCTTACCTTTTCCAGGTCTCCACAGTCTGGTCTGGCTCCAGGGAAAGCCCACGGAAGATTATATATCTTGTTGTGCTGTATCTGCCAAAATGGCTTTATTTGGGAAAACAACAGAAAATAGGCCAAACTAAAATTAATAAAGAGTCATTCATAACTTACACTGTCAACCAGAGCACAGGCATCAGAAAAATATATAGTAACACAATGAGTTGATTTGGGTGGGAGAAACTTCCCTTCCCTTCCCTTCCCTTCCCTTCCCTTCCCTTCCCTTCCCTTCCCTTCCCTTCCCTTCCCTTCCCTTCCCTTCCCTTCCCTTCCCTTCCCTTCCCTTCCCAATTCAGCAGTGATTTTTAATTCTGCCATTTGTCAGAAAATGCACTAAAATACTGCTGAATATGAAAGCTTAATAGAGATGCAGCCATAATCAGAGAGGAGCTGCATTGCCACAAACCATCTTTCTCTCAATTTATTAGTGTTATAAAATCTGACAGAAAATGAAAGTGCGAGAAACTCTTTAGCTGAACGTTTCTAGTGTGGGGTGAGGAGGGACTCCAGGCTCCCCACAGCAGCTCCTGCAAGCCAGGGTGGACCCAGCCAGGTCTCCCACTGCATTACACTTGTGAGACCCCAATGCAGCACGGATTTCTCCAGAATGATGACAAAACAATAGGTCAAAACCTTGATTATTTCTTTTCCTACTGTCTTGGCTGCCTGTTTTTACCTGGAAGTATTATTTATGCACTGAAATACATAAGTTTTATGATTTTACATTACTCAGAGAAGTAAGCAATGAGCATTCTTGAACACACCCTGACAGCAGGTTGGCAAGTAGAGGGAAATAATTCGGAATTCTCTTCACTTCAGCATGAAATAATGCCAAAAAAGGTGAATACCATTATGTAAGCTAGAGGCAACTCATATTAATGTCTGAAATACCCTTGTAATTTAGCTTTTAAAGGGGAAAAGGAAAACAGCTATCAATTAAAGATCAAAAATATTTGGCTGCTGTTTTAGTATCTGTTATCAGTCTGTTTGCAAGACTTTTAGAAGCCTTGGTGCCAGCTGTGAGCGCCATGGTTTGGGTGCAGTGCACACTGCCAAGCGCGTCATATTTAGGGAGCTTTTCTCATCCCCAGTGTGAGGGGCTGGGGACAGGAGGGCTGCTGACAGAGCCCAGACGGGTGATAAAACACATCCAACACTGACTCAGGGGCTCCACAGGCCAGCTCATCCCCGTGACAGACAGACAGACGGACAGACGGACGGACGGACGGACAGACGCTGGTGTCCCTGACATTGGGCACGGGCAGGGAGGGCTCCCAGTGGTGAGAACTGAACAGTTTTTGTGGCCAGGGCTGTTCACCTTCCCTGAGCTCACAGAGGGAGAATCCCCTTCCCAGAATTCAGCCAAAATGGGCTTTGCAGCAGGTGCCAGTGCAGGGTGGGTTAGCAGATTTCTAAACTCGCGGGTGAAAGACTGGAATCACAGTAAATTACATAGTTCAAAGTATTTCTGTCACAGACATGTTTTATGGAAATCCTTTCCTTAGGATTTTTCCTCCTGAGAAGCTGGGAGGCCTCAGGAACAAAATGAAAACAATGATTATCTGCTGCTGTGGAATGCAACAGGTGCATCTGGGATTGGTCTCATGTGGTTGTTTCTAATGAATGGCCAATCACAGCCCAGCTGGCTTGGATTCTCTGAGACTCAGGAGCTTTTGTTATCATTCTTCTTCTTGCTTACTAACCTTCTGATGAAATCCTTTCTTCTATTCTTTCAGTATAGTTTTAATGTAATATATATATATATCATAAAATAATAAATCAAGCCTTCTGAAACCTGGAGTCAACATTCTCCTCTCTTCCCTCGTCCTGGGACCCCTGCAAACACCATCACATATTTCCATAATTAGAAATATAAATTCTGAAGAATGCTCATAATTAGAACTGCTAAAGAATCTGTACTAAAAAATGAATGCACTGGAAACCCATTTTTGGTAGGAGCTCTCAGTCCCCTTGCTGGAAACCAAAGAGAAGCCCTGCAGGCCAAGCCTTATTCACTCATTGCAAAGGGTGCAAAGCCTGATCTATCTTGTCTTTTCTCAAAACCAAGCACCTCTGCACACAACACCTCTGCTCCAGATTGCAGCAGCAGATTTCCTGCCCCTTTTCTGGAAGGGCTGGGATGTTTTCAGTGGAGGCAGGCAGCTCTCAGCATCGTGTTCCCAACCAGCTCACCTGCTCCCAGCTGGGAGGCAGCAGCAAACCCCCAGCTGCTGTTGGTCTCCTGGAGCAAAAAGCTGGAAAGATGCTTTTGTTCATGTGATTGACACAGAGTTTAGACATTCTGCCCACAGCTGACATGGTTCCTTCTTGTACCTAGTTCAGCTCTTTCATTTCCACCACATACCTGGAAAAAAATTAATTGTCAGGTGCCAGAAGAGGAGCCATTTTCGCCTAAGTGGAACAGTAAAAAAGGATACACTCTTGCTCCTGAGAGGAGTTGATTGAAAGGTAGGCTGCCAGCCTATTAATTGCAGAACAGACAGAAAAATTCAGCCAAAATAGATAAATAATGAAATTGCATTTCATTTAGACTGTAGTGAAATGAGCTCCCTACTTTACTTTCATATGCAATCACGCCTCTAAAACAGAATTATTCTAGTTCAGTTGGGTCAGTTATTTGAGCATTCTAGACAAATACTGAAAGCTGATTAAAGTTGAACAGCTGCTGCTTCTACTTTTTTCTACCCTGTGTTTTGGCCACAGCTTGGCTCTGTTCTTCCATTGGCCATGGGGACACAGCTGAATGCTGCTGCTGTAACTCATTTCTTACCACCTGAACAAAGTGCTTGTGTGCTTTCCTGCCTCCAGCTCCAACACTGCTCTGTGTGGTGGATCAGACTCAAGAATCCCCCATTTCCATGGGTACAAGTTACTGGAATGCTGGCTCTTCAGCAGGCAAGTTCTGGCTGTGGTTATTCATAAATATGCCTTTAAAAACCCCAGCAATATGGTGCTGCAATGTCAAACACCGCTTTGCTGCTTTAGAGATGGCAAATCTTGCTGTGCATAAACTCTGGAACCAGAATGCTGTGTGGAGATATCCCAGACAGATATTGTTTTATTTTTTACCTTCAAATTAAAATTTGGTGTGACAAGTGCTGCTTCAAACTGGGGATATGACTTAAAGAAGTCTTTGGGAAGTTTGGTTAATATTTTCAGCAGAGAAGTGGAGAGCTACCACTTTTATACTCAGGAGGAGATAATTTTAAAATATCCATAGATGAAATTAAAAAAAAAAGAAGCAAGGAAAAAGCTTCAGTTTTTAAGAGAGCATTGCTGTTTTTCAAAAACGTGGAAACTTTTATTCTGCAATTAGTTTTAAAAATACCCTATGGCAGCCACAGATTCTGTTCAAGTCTCTCTTGCTTTTGAGGGGGCTGGGTGCCCTTCTGTAGGATGGCTTGGAGACTTTAGTAGGATTTCAGATATTTATGGTAGCAGAGTGCGGTGGTGTTCACAGGGGTCCCAGGATGAGGGAAGAGATGAGAATCTTGACTCCATGTTTCAGAAGGCTGATTTATTATTTTATTATATAAAATTATATTAAAACTATACTAAAATAACAAAGGAAAGGATTTCATCAGAAGGCCAGCAAGGAATAGAAAGGAATGGAATGATGATAAAATCTTGTGACTGACCGAGAGTCCGAGACAGCTGGGCTGTGATTTGCCATTAATTAGAAACAACCACATGAGTCAATCACAGATGCACCTGTTGCATTCCACAGCAGCAGATAATCATTGTTTACATTTTGTTCCTGAGGCCTCCCAGCTTCTCAGGAGAAAAAAATCCTAAGGAAAGGATTTTTCATAAAATATGTCCATGACAGCATAGCTTTTGGCTCTTCTCTTCTAATGGTGAGGGCAGTGCAAATAGGGATAGCAGGAAATTCCCACTGAAATGCAGGCACCCATTCTGCTCAGTCAGCCTGGGCTCTACAGATCTCAGGCACTTCAGCTGAAACTTTGAAGACATATGCAAGAAAAACTGTATGAGAAATGGAACAACACCTTTCAGCTGCTGTTCCAGTGGACAGAACCTTACCTGGCACTTTCCCATGCAGAGGCCCCACACACTTCCAGAACACCAATGCTCAGGCACACTGCAGTACACAAACCCCAAGGGACAGAGAGACATGCCAGAAACCAGCCAGGGACAACAGTCCTCAGCTCTCCCTAAAACAGACGTAATCTTGGATGCCACACAGCAGCAAGCGAGTTGAATGCATAAATTTGTGTCTTTGGCTGAGATTTCCTCCCTGGTCCCCTGCAAACCCAAAGCAGAGGGCGAGTGCCCAGCAGAGCAGGCACTGCAATTATTGGCACTGCAGCCACTGGCACTGCAGCTATTGGCACTGCAGGCTTGAATCTGCATTTTGAGTTAAATGCAACAAGGCAAACCCTATCACAGAATTCATGTTTAAGCTCCTTTGTACATTAGGCTAAAGGCTGTATTAATACATGCCATTCTTTGCCATTTCCAATGCCTATATGTAGCAGATAAGATTATCTCATTAATCCTTTTGTGCTCCCTCCCAGAAGGTGAAACACCAGACAGAAGAACACAGAAATAAGGGGGTTGAAAAGACGTATCTGACACCAGAGCATCAGAGCAAAGCTGTGGATGCTGCCAAAGTTTCTGAAAAAGCTCAAATTTGAATCAGGGATCTTCACATTCTGTATCTCCCGCCTAGACTCACATGTAAATCCAGTTCTTTTTGACCAGTCTGAAGTGTGGTAGAAAACAGACAGGTTTCATTCACAGCTGCAGTTACCCCCTAACTTTGCCTCTAAACAATTCATAGTCCTCAGAGCCTCAGAAAAAATTGTGACAAAAGACAGCATTTTTTCCCAATTCAAAGAAATACAGCAACAACAAAAAATAGATATACTCTAAGCTCCCTTACTGTTGCATTTATGAAATATATTTATCTACATAAATACACTTTAATCTCTCTCTTATGCAGATATGATATTTCCTCCCCACCCTCCTTACACTTTCATTTTGACATTAATTATTAGTTCAGAAGACAGCAACAAAAGTAAGACATTTAATATCAATTAGTTGTATCAATATGAAATAAGAAATGCATATAGGATTGTGGTAAAAGTTAGAATCACACAAACTACATTTCCACACTTACTATTAAAGTAATGGGAATTCTGCAAAGCTGGAAAGTGGAAATTTCCATCAGGGCTCCAATAAAAGGAAGAGAATACTGTGAAGAGCCTCTGTAGCATTTTGGATGTTCAGAGGTTCAGCTGCTTTCTGCTCACATAAATACAGCTTTAGTCGGTCACATCTCCTCAGTGTAACTCATGGCTCCCCATTTTGTGCTTTTACAACCAAAAATTGCCTTCACACTGGGTGAAGTCTTTTCTCACAAAATTTGAATGGTAATAATGGGATAGAGGTAAGAAGCCCTGGAGAGTAAAAAGCAACACATGAAACAGAAATAGAGTTGTCATCAAAACTGTAAAAAATACATTATGAAAATCGACATGAGGGTTAAGTGCCAGAGATGGAGACTTTAAGGAGAACCTATCAAAGGGGGCAGAGATAAAGCTTCCACACCAAGCATCAGCTGCAGACCATCAATCCTTGCCTGACACAAGTGCATTTCACTCAGCTACTTGGGGTTTTCAGTGTTCTAGAGAGAGCTGTTATACTTCAGTTACACTCAGTGTTACACAGAGATTTTGTATTCAAAAAGAGGGATCAGAATCTCACAAAGAATCAGTTGGCTTCAAGATTTCTGCATTTTCTACAAGTTTTTAGTTAGCATTTTTAAAGCTGGACTGTCTGGCCTTTTGACACGAACAGATTCTGAAGACAGGCTGTCTGAAAGCTTCTCATGGATTTCCTTTTTCCCACAGAATTCCAGGTTTTGTGTTCTCACCCTCTCCCCACGCATGCTGGAGCTCTGAAGGAGCAGTGATTCCCAGCACTCACCTCCTAACAACAGGGACAGCTTTCTGTCCTTGTTACCAGGACAAATCTGCTCTCAGATAATTATTTCACAGCGTCTGTGGCATAAACTCCCTCGGCTCCCAACACCCAAAGCTGTGAACATCCTGGCTCTGCAGCCCCAGCCTCTGCAAGACACCCACAGTGAGAGACAACTTGGAGTTACTGCTTGCCAAAGACTTGCTGAAAGCCCAACAAAGTATTTGGGGCCAAATTATTGGAGGAATAATAATGATAATGATAATGATAACAATGTTTTACATTTTTATATTATAATTATATTGGCGGTGAACGAATGATGAATCAAAGTATCCCCAAATGAGGCAGTTTCTTTAATCTTGAGACACTAAAAAACGGGAACAGCCTGGTGCCACTGGTCAGCTCAGCTCTCCCAGCAGTATGGTAACTCCTTGGAATTGCCAGGCAGATTGGGGAAATGTGCTGTAACACCAAAAACCAGACCCCAGAACATCACTCAGCCACTCACAGATGTCAGCCTGTGGCCTGTGGCCGCTCCCAGAGGGGTTTGTAAACTCTCCCTCAGGGATTATCCTGTCTGCATTGTGCAGGAAGCAGCATGTTCCCAACCCAGCCATGGCAGGGGTTTCTCCCCAAGGGAAGATGAAATAAAAGTGGCCTTGAGGGCCGGTGGCACTGTCATGTCATGGTTCCACCAGAATCAGCCTGCTCAACCCTTAGACAGAGAAACTTTTAAAATTAATACCTAGTTTTACATAAGCTGGTCCTGAATAAGCCATTTAACTTTACAAAGTGCTGATGGAAATTCTGAATTGCCTTTTCATACAAAATTAAGATTTTTCATCCCTACCCTGAGTGGGGGGAAATTTATTGCAGGGTTTATTTTCCTATAATATTTTGTTGATTACCTCCAAACATTCCAGTTTTTATCCTGTGAAAATCAGCATGTAAGACTGTGAAATGTGTGACTGAACAATCCAGTTTATTTAAACCAACAGAAAATTATTGTACGTCTCGTTTTTAAATTAAAATTAGAGCTCTTTAGGCCATTGAAAAAGATGTGAGCGCTTTAAAACTTCCTTTTTTTAAAGAAAAACCTTTTCATAAATTAAAACTTATCACTTTATATCACTTTAGTGATTGCCCTAATGCTGTGACTTGGCAGGTTATAGGCTTTGCAGACAACTTGCAAACCTTCCAAGCAGACATCAATCATGGAAGTGATTGCACGGTCTTTATAAAGCAATCTGAGCAATTATGCTGCAATATAAAAATCTATTTCCCCTATAACCAGCGATGAATCAGCTGTCCATTAATGAATAAAGATTGTGAATCATCATCTTTAAAAGATTTAAGATGGGGAAATGTAACAGCTTCTTAAAATTGGCTCCTGAGCTTGTCTGAGCTTGTCTGCCCTAGCATTACTGCATTCAAACCATTAACATGAGAAGGCAATATACACCATGGACACTTTCATATAGAATATGCCAAATTTACTTCTGCTTGCCAATGTTTTGTGCTTTTGGAATATTTTACATTCTTTCCTCACTCCTTTTGCTGAGACTTGTCTTTATCAATTTTGTGTGTGTGTGCCTAAAGGATTTAGACTGTGTATTATTTTTAACCTCTTTATTTTATAAGCATTGTGTATGATGTAAATCACAACATCCTTTGCCAGAGGGAAAAAAAGTTTGCAAATCCCCAGAGACCAAAGGAAAAAGACCAGCATGCAAGAAGCACTTAAGTAATTTTGAAATGAGCACCACAAATTTATTTTTCAGGTCAGTGCATGATTTTCTATCACTTTCTTTTCCTTAATCAGTCCTGGCTTACACTACCCATAGTGTAATTAAGATCATTAGTTTAATCTAAAATTAAAATAGATTTTTAAAAGTCAGTTTGTGCTTTCAGCTCGGATCCTACACACACAGCAAGCCAGCTGAATGTGAGGTGGTAGTTTTGAACTGTGTGCACAGGATTTTTGCTACAGTCTCCAAGTCTTCTGAACTTCATAAATATGAAAAATCTGCTTGGACAGACTCCCATTCACACTTGCTTGGTTTTGAGGGAATGGTGTTTGTTTCCACAGAGGTTGAGGGCTTGGGGGTATTTTTAGTTTTTGAAGAAGGGACCAAAATTGTAATAAGGCACAATTCAAAGCATACAGTGATTTTGAGCTTCAGGTTTCCTTTTTCTGACTTCAGAATACTCTAGTTTAGATAGTCTAATTTTGCCACAAAATTCAACTACATAGGTACATCGGAAATTTCTACTTTTAGGGAAGTTAAAGAATGATTTCTAAAATAAGTGTCAAGAAACACAGGGGGAAAGGCAGACATCAACTTGAAGTTATGCAAGTTATGCACATTAACAGTGGAAATGACAAGCACAAGAAACACCACCAAAAAATGTGATTTTAGGTACTGCCTGTGTCCTTCCCATTAGGGTGGTATAAGTGAGTCTAAAAAAGCATTTGCAGTTTTGTCTAAATCCAGCAGCCTCCCTGATCCCCCAGGTGAGAAACAGTTGGGGAAATCAACCACCTGTCTTGCCATTATCACTGCTTCTTTTCTTAATGCAGTTCTGTGAACACAGAAAAGTCTTCTTTATCTTCCAGACACAAATATTAGATGGTTTATTAAAAAAAAAAAAAAAAAAGATTTGTAGCTGACACAATTTCTCAAAGTTGAAAGTACCTCTTGAAACAGCCCTCTCAAAAGATCGAATTCTCAGCAGAACCAGATGAATTTTGCAATGCTGGGTGTGAACAAGAAAAGCAGCTCATGTCAGAGACATTTCACTCTTCCACTGTGAGGAGGAGGAAGCAGGACTTTCCCAAGAGCTGCTCTTGCCCTGTGGCTGAGCCGGAGCTGGGCACTGCCAGGGCTCACAGGTTTTATCTGTTCCTAGCATGGGCTGACCTCAGGAAGCTTCCTCACTCCACTGGCTGCCCTTTCTGCCCTTTATTCCTTTCTCAGGCACTTACAATAAATGTATTTTCTTGTATGTTTTGCATGAAGAGAGGCGAGAAAATTGGGATTGTTCAGCCTGGATCGGAGAAGCTTTGGGCTGAGCTCAGGGTGGCCCTGCAGGGCCTGGAGGAGCTGCAGGAAAGATGGAGAGAGACAATTGCCAAGGGCTGCAGGGACAGGAGCCAGGGAATGGCTGCCAGTGCCAGAGGGCAGGGCTGGATGGGATCTTGGCAATGAGGAATTGTTCCCTGGCAGGGTGGGCAGGCCCTGGCACAGGGTGCCCAGAGCAGCTGTGGCTGCCCCTGGATCCCTGGCAGTGCCCAAGGCCAGGCTGGACACTGGGGCTGGAGCAGCCTGGGACAGTGGGAGGTGTCCCTGCCATGGCAGGGCTGGCACTGGGTGGGGTTTAAGGTCCCTTCCAGCCCAAACCCTTCTGGGATTTTATGATAAAGTAATTCTTAAATATCAAATGTGTCATATCCTAGGAAAGTGTCCTCCAGCCCCCCCTCGTTGCCTGATGGGTCTCAGGGGGCTCACCCTGCACAATGAGCTTTGTTCCTCAGTGAGGAAAGAAGAAATCAAGACATTACTCAGGGTTTTGTTTCATGATGATAAAACTGACTGGTTTGACATCCAGCCATGCTTGAAATGTGCCAGTAAGGAGGAATTGGAGCAAAGTCTCCATGCATGCCCAGCTCCAGAGCTCCAGACCTGTGCGCCCACAGTTAGCACAGGAATTAGTTGTGGCCTGAAGTCTTTACTCTTCCTTGAGGGTAGATAGTTTAGAGGATTTATGCATTTTCCAATAGCGATCCTGCTTGAGACAGTGAAGTGGAGTCACTCATCCATAAATTTACCTCTCCACTTCAGCACTAAGTGTTGATACAGGAGACATATCTGCCTTTACATATGAGGAAGACTGGCAGTGGTTAATAAGACTTTATTTCATGCAAGCCTCAGGTGGAGATAGCTCAAAATAGCAGAAGATACCAGAAATAATTTGTTTATCCCACTGTATACACAATTTATTTTCCTTAGCATTAGCTGCCCTCATTTTTCCTTCCTTCTCTCCTTCCAGTGTGTTCTGCCTTGAACCTCTTTTTGCAGATGGTTTCTCTCACCCTTGTGTTGTTTAAAGGTTCAGAACCAATTAGCCAAGGCTTTGCTTTCATTTCACCAGCTCAAAATTTCTGTATATCTGATCACATTGTTCCAGCTGTGATCCTAATGAGCTAGAATTTCTCATTTTGGGGGCCCCCAAATTCTATTTATAGAGTCTTTTCCAACAATGAATTCATCTGTTCAGAAAACAAGGTCGGACTGTGCTCAAAAATAACTTATAATGAGGCATGTCAGCAAATACCAGATAAAGGTAGTGCTGAAAGAGGGAAATGAATACTTCAAGCTCATTTATGATTTATGAGTTCAGGGTTGAAATGGATGTGGCACGTAATAATGAACAATGGAAATATCTCTTGTTTGGAAAGTGCAGATGAATAGAACTTTGGGCTTGAATAGGTTATTAATAGGTTATTGATCCAATCTATTTCTGCTACAAAAAAAAAAAAAAAAAAAAAAAAGAGACCAAAGTTCAAAAAGTGGTCAGCAATAAATAAAAATATACTCCATCAGCTGATAGCCAGAATAGAGATCAGCCATTTGCCCAGCCATAAAACCTCCTTTTTCTTCACACAGCATAAAAATCATATTTTCATCACAAAAATGTATTTAAAGCAGGAAGATCCTGGTGCTCATGGCTGCCAGGATCCCAGCCTGCCTCCAGGTCTCGTTCTCCCTCTGTAGATCAAGGGATGTGTTTAGCCACACTTACACAAAAATAATTTATATATATATATATATATATATAGCTGCAGCCTTCAGGTGGTGTGGGGAACAGTACAACCTGTTCAAATTTATTTGGTAATTTTGTTATATTTTAACTACGTGTGTAGGCTCCTGCCACAATTTGCAGTTTTCACAAAACATAATTGCAAAATACAACTCGAGGAGAGCTGTTTGATTGCAGCTGCTGTTTGCTGGGTACCACGTGGGGATTTTGCAATAAGGACATAAAATAAGAGCAGGTTCACCTCTTGCTGCATTTCCTGGCTTACAACCTTCCTCTTGCTCTAATTAACATCAGAACTTTACAATTCCTGACCTCCTCAGAAATGTGTAAAAAAGCAATAGAAGGTTCTCGCACTGAGCTGGAAAGGAGATCAATTACATCCATAACTGGAAAGTTTTTGAACTCTCTCAGCAACAGAAGTTTCGTGGGAGATTGTTTTCATCAGCAGGATGAATAAAAGATGAGTTGGCAGGTGAATCAAGTAGAAATATTTATTACTAGCATGCACTGAGAATGACACTAGAATGCCTCTAAAAGCCTGACTGGGGGGAAAAAATAAATGAAAAAGCCATTAAAAAATTAAATCTCACTCCAGAAAAGGGAATGAAGGTAACCAGATAAGCGAGCACACCAGGTGAGTAAAAACCACACACAAATTGAAGTTAAAAAAATTGAAGCCAAAATGAAATTTTGAAGCCCCTTTTCCTTTATGTCACATGGTCATAGAAGGGCAGCAATGTCCCATTGTTTCTGTGGGATTCACAGGTTTTGGGGTTTTCACCACAGAAACTCAGACTGTTGGCCAAAGATTTCAGAGACACAGGGCTCACCACAAAGTCATAACAAAAACAAATAAATCCCTTTTTCAGCAGTGTTAGGGTTTTACTACAATTTCCATAGTTTAAATAATACAGTAATTATCTCTGATTCATAAACTGAACTCTGCAAGCGTGCCTGCTTTGGGAATTCACAGGGAATTTCACAGCAGAGAAAAGCCCTGGCAAAGAGCAGGTTCCTGAATGCATGGCACATCACAATTAGGGCTGGCTGCACTGATTTTATTTGTTTTACATATGCTTCCAAACAGTCAGAAATAACTATTCCAATTTTTTTTTTAATAGGATGAAGCATCATGAGCCCCAACCCTGGAAAATTTTAATCATGACCTATTGTTTCCTCTGAAAATCTGCCCAAATGACTGGATTTCACTTCTAATAGAGGGAGAGCACAGAAAAATCTGGTTAATAAAGACTCCAAATGGGTTTCAGATCAGAACCCACAACTTTGTCCTGCTCCACCGCTGCCCAGCATCTTAATCCTTCAGTTGAGTTCCACTTACTGTCTGGTTGTTTTATTTTCATGATAAGTGGTTAGAAACAGACCCAAACAAATCCCAGGCTGAAGTTTGGGATTACACAAAAGGTAAAATTGGTCTAAGAGAATGATGCATTACTTTTATCAAAAAACAATGAGGACAAAGTTATTCCTTTGTCCTCCAGCACTTCAGATGGGGTTATTTCTGTGTTAATTCTGCATTGCTGTGAGAGCAGCAAATGGGAGAAGCTTTGCTATGGAATTCTGGATTTCTCAAATGTGCACCTGTCAGAAACTACACCTGGTGGCACGCTGGAATTCCCTCACCCTCCTCTGTGGAAGAAAGTCATGTCTCCCTTGTCCTTTTTTTCTGATGTAGTTACTTGGAACAATAACCAGAAAATGTAATACCATGCAGTAACAGGAATAGGAGGGGGAGAGGGATGTGGGAAATGTGACAGCAAGAATACACAGAAAATGCAAGTTTTGATAAGTTGCACCTAGTGCAGGCAGCTATGTCCAGAGAAATAGGACTGGAGATAAAAGGGTAAAGGGTGGGGAAATCCTCATTTTACCCAGGAGTGCCAGGTGACACAGAGGCTGGAGCAGACATCTCTGTGAACACCCAAACTAACAATGCATCCCCATTCCTCCAGGAGCATTCCAATGCAATGCCCAGACTAGAAATTTGTCCAAATGAAAATGTTTTACCCCAAGGCACAGCGTGGCCCTGGGGCAGCAGCTGGAGCAGCAGGAGGAGACACGGGGGCTGTGGCTGAGCAAACATTTCCCCAGCTCTGGAAGCATCTCTGCCTCTTGTGCAGCTGCAGCCTCTCCAGGAGGCTCAGGCAGGTGTGTCCTGGCCTCACCTGCATGTTCTTGTACCTCACAGTGCCAGGACAAGGAGACAAAGCTCAGCCCCTTAGGGCACTCGGGCCATTCAGACTTGATCTTGAAAAAGAATTAAAGCAAATCAAACTCTTGCTTAGATTACCCTGTTCTTAAGTTTGAAGTACTGATAAATCACACAGAATTTTTAAGATGTGTATAGGTGGTTGTTGGTTTTTTCCTCTATTTTCAAGAGCGTCTGAAATTTATGTTATGAAAATTAAGAGCAAGGAGAGACTGGTCACAGCACAGCAATGCTTTTGCAAAGCTCAGCTGACATCGTCTGGCCAAGCCTGGCTCTGCAGGTCCCAGAGCAAGGATTATCCAGAAAGGCACTGAAATGGGAATTCTGCTTGTCAAGAAAATCAACACAGAAATGTGCAGTGTGAAGTTGGGCTGTGAGAGCCACCTCAAAGGAACCAAGTGCATTTCAGAGGGGACAAACAAAAGCAAATGAACACAAACAGAAAGGGCCGTGCCCAAGGCTCCACCCTGGGCATGCAGAACGCCCTGCACTGGCAGCAGCACACGGGCTCCTAAAGTGCTGCAGTCACCTGCAGGTGGGAACAATTTCCACAGGGAGAACCTCTGGGCTGGTTTGGGAGAAGTACAAAGCCAGAGTCTGAGCTCACTACCCACCCAGAACAAGAGTCTAAAGGATTGGCTCCAAAATTTCAGCAGGGAGGCACGGGAAGTGTGCTTTATGACCCATATAATTTTAAACATTGCCTGCTGACCACAGTTTCCCCTTCTGCACTGCTTGATTCAAAAAAAAAACTCATCAAGCCATGCAGGTTTTTTTATTTTTAAGAAAAGTGCCAGATAAGTTCCCTCAACCCAAATAAAAACCCAAATAAAAACCATCATTATTCTTCTCTGCCCAACTGCTGGCTCTCGGCCACCTTTTTCCTTGAGGATGTTAAAGAGCTTCTCTTAGAGCATCCCCAGTGGCTGAGGTGCCCTGTGTGCCCCGTGCTGCTGGCACAGGCCAGGCTGTGATGTCCCTGAGCCACCAGCACAGAAATGATCCCGCCCAGCTGGCAAGTGCAGAGATCCAGCAGCAGCACTGGGAGCCAGTCCTTGGGGATGAACACAAGGATCTGCTAAAATGGCAAGTGTTCCACTGGACAGTGACAGTTTGAAGCTCAATGTCCCCACCATAGATACAAGAGGGGAAAACATTTTTTCATGCCACACCACACTTTGTAACCCCAGGAGAAGCTCACACCTGGGATTCTCCCCTTTCTGTTTTCTGTGGAAGTCCTCAGGCTGTGGCAGTACAGAGCACACGCCAGCAGTGGGACAAACTGACACCTGACAAACCCCCAGGGTGCACAGCTCTGCCTCTGGTTTGTAACTACACCTCTGAACAGAGAGCCTCTGCTCAACTTAGCACCAAAAAACTCTTCCTCAATTTTAGACAAGTATCTTCTTCTGGAAGAAATCAGTCCCAAACAATTTTCTTTTCTTTTACCTCTCCAAGAATAGATAAATTCCTCAGAATTAATGGGAATAAAGTTAAGCCTCAAAGACTGATTACATGAACACTTGTCTTGCTACTGGTCTATTGCAATTCAAAGATTTATTGGTTTTCTTGGTGTTGTAGGGGATTTTTGCATTATTTAAGACAACTACAACAACATTTTGAATGTTACAGAGATGTTTTACCTGCTGATGAACACATACATATCAAAGTTAAAATAACTTTCTGCAAGTGTCAAATTAACTAAAGCCCAGTTTGGATGTTTTAGCTGGTGACCTCATGTCCCCGTTGCTACCTGGTTAATTTAATGGAGCCTCAATGGTGTCAAGATGTCTTTACTTTCATTTGTTAAGAGTTGTTTTTGTTGTGGAAAACCCCCAGAGCTACAAACACTTCAGCCAGCTCCAGCTGTTTACTTGTACCCCAGGTTGAACCTTTGTGCTTTCTGACCTGGAACCTGGCATGTTTCCCCAGGAGCTGCATTCCAGTGCAGCAACCAAAACCTTGCCTTGCATCCATTTAATAAAGACTGGCTCTAAGTGTAAAAGGAGTATTTTTACTTACAAAAACAGTGATTCCCCCTCACCAACTACAAAAAAAGTTACAAAAAAGACCCTCTCCCAACTCCAACTACATTATGGAGGTCTCAATACTTAAATAAGCATAATAATTTTGGAGTACTGAAGAAAAAGTATAGAAAAGGTGTATTTGAGCACAAGGTGTAAGTTTTAGGGAAGAAAATAATATTTTTCCTAGTATTTACATCCATGCTCAACCTCAGATGTTTTATTTACAAGTCATAATGCCCATAATTTTAAGGCACAGAGTTTGTGTGACTACTATTGACTATTATTATGTCTCTTACTGCTGTGGAAATAAAGAACACAAAAGGCAAGCAGAACTATCTAACTTAAACCAGAATGCCTGCAAAGATTATCATTCCAACAGATTGTCAATTTTGCAGGAGTTTCATCTAAATGTTGTCATAAATCTTCACAGCATTGAGCTTGCAGGAGCAGGTCAAGGTAGGTAGTTTGCTCACACAAAAATTTTGACTGTCCAAGTCACAAAATACTATTTTTATCAGTGCCAGTTAATTCTGATTGCACTAATTAATGAAGCAATTTAGAGATGAAAATACCTATGATCCAGTTCAAATGGGTACAGTTTTCCTCACCACAAGTGTATGGTGTACACATTTCTGCAAATTGAGAGTGACTGAATCTGGAACTTTGTTAAAATCCACTGGATAGAGACACAGTTGAATTGCTGTCAATTCAGGCAATTGCAGGGTGCAGTGAGTTGTTGGACCATGGCTGTACTGGGTGAATTCATCACAAATCATTTCATTGTGTGCATATTGTCACAACCTTTAATTTCTGCAGTGACTTTAAAAGGTGATCATTTCCTGAGTAAATATGCACACCTAATACTGCAGAGAATTGAGACTGGAATTGCAAGAAAATGCAATATTTCAGCACAGTGTATACTTTATTCTGTTTGAGCAGCTCCTCAGAGCTGAAGATCCCTCAGGCTTGTTGAGAGAATTCCCCTCATTTTGATCAGGTACAGTTCTTTTGGATCACCCGGTGCCAGCTGTCAGAGATCACCAAAGGAGGGGTGACAGCATTGTCACCTTGTTCCTGTGTGAGCATGGAAGTAGAAATGATCTCAGTGCTTGTGTGGCTCCAGCTGCTCACTGTTTGGTGGGGTGAATGGCACAGCCCTGCCTGGGGTGTGGCACCTCCAGTGGCTGCTCCTGTCACCCGTGTGTGACAGCCACAGGGCCAGAGTGGCTGTCCAGGGGCTCTGTCTGTGTAAGGATCCACAGCTCTGTCATCTCACAGTCCTGGGCTATCAGCTGAGAGTACAAAGCTCTGTGCTCTGACAAGAATGCAGAATAGCACCTTGCTTACCTGAAGGTTGTCTTCTCCACGTGCTTGGCATCTCAGAGAATCAGCTTTGGGTTTCCAGGGCTCTCACACACTTCTACATGGGTGGACTTGTCACCCTGGTGTTTTCTCATCCTAATTAGTCCTAGTTCACACTCATTTTGTAGAGGAGAAGGAGTTTCTGGTAAATTCCTGTCTTTCCCTGAGTGCTTGCCCAGGGCAGTGGTGGAGTCACCACCCTGGAGACATTTAAGGCCATGTGGTGCTTGGGGACACGGCTCAGTGGTGGCCTTGGCAGTGATGGGTTAACAGCTGATTCAATCTTAGAGATCTTTTTCAACCCAAGTGATTCTAAGTATGGATGGATTGCCTTCAGTGACAGCAACAAATTCCAGGGAACATGCAGCTGAATCCATGATTTGTATTTAAAAAACCAACCAACCAAACCAAATCAAACTTTTAACTAGTTTAACATCATCCTTTTTCACCACAGATAATTACAGTGCTGCATGTCAAAATCATAGTGCTGCACGAGCAAACCTACTGTGAAATGGGGAGTAACTTTCTGATTTTTAGAAACATTACCCAAAACAATCACCACACATTTGCAGGTGCAGTCACAACCTACACATAACAATGTCTCCAGGACTTACACTAGATGAAAAAGTGCTATTGACTTCACCACTGGATGGTGAAAGGAACAGAACTTTGGGTTTTTTTAGGGACACATTTAGTGATTGCAATTGTAGCACTTAATTAGAGTCAATCCTGAATAGTCAAAATCATGAATATTTTTTAAGTTTTACCTTCCTTCTCCTTCTAATCCCATCTTCAAAACAGATTATTAAATGCCTGAAAAAGGCACTAAGAAATTTTATATATAAGGAAAAGTACACAAAGAGCCCCAAATCCAAAAATGCTATCAGTTTAAGCTCCAAGACCTTGTCTACTTAAGATCTTGAGAATTTTTTTTTTAATTTTACTAAATTAAATTTTATTTTACTAAATTAAAATTTTTAATTTACTAAATTGTAGGAGGATAATGTTTTTAAGTGACTTTAAGAGAAAAAGTAATATTTTTATTTGCTCTTCTGCACACACACCAGTTGTTACTCAGCAGCAAGAACAGTAAACAGGTTTATATTTCCAGTGTGTAAATCCTTGTGGGAAACAGTTCCTGTGGAGTGTAAACAAGGAAGAGGCACCAGAGAACACCATATGTAAAAGCTTATTTGCAAGCTTGGATGGCACTCTAGAAAGCTCAGTACAAAGCAAAATCATTGTAAAATACACTTTTGTGTATGTTCAGAGACTAAAACTTACATTCATTAGGGAAAATAACTCTGTACCTATAAGGAGAAGCAAGAATGAAAAATTAAACCCATTTTGGAGAAGTATCAGCACTGTTATCTCTTCTAAGTTAAATCTGGAGAGAAAGGTGCTCTCTTTTGCTGTATTTACTTTTACGTGAATTTTTGAACTTCTACATCTGACAAACAATTTAAATTATCAATACTTTAATAAAGAGTACATTGTTTAAGCAAAAAACTGAAATGCTTAAGTTAAATCCTGAACAGTGAACTGTGGAGGCCCTCATGTGTTTGAACTCTAAGCTGTCACACAAGTCCACACACAGAATATGAATTCCCACTTGAAAAGAACTGCACAAGAAGATACATTTTTTCCCTTGCTTAAGGGAGAGAATCAGGAAAGGCATCTGAAAATCCCAGGGTTGTTTGAACAGCCTTCTTTCATGTTATTTTATAAATATGGGGCAATTTGTTAAAATATCTGACACATCCAGAAAAGGTTTGGTAGTTAATTTATTTAATTCAGTTACAGTGCTTCAACAGGATGCTACTCACTCCCCACAAGAGCAGAGCCTGACACTCCATGCAGCTACACCTATTATCCATCTCTATTAAACTGTGCCAGTCTCAGTGAAATTTGCCTTGTTTGTTCATCGGAAAGTTTTACCAGAGGTTCTCTTGGAATCAGAACTGGTCCACAATCTTTAGTTCTATCACATTTCAGTGAGGTTTTATGAAAACATTTTTCTTCAGTGTATACAAACCTGGAAACCCAGGGAAATTTCACCTTTTAGAAAGCTATTTTCAAAGCCAGTAAGTAACAACAAGATTTAGGATCTTGCAGGCACAGGTAGCAGCTGGAGCACCAGAGAGCGAGAGGAACGGCTCAGCAAGCTCCCTGGTGGTGTTGGAGTGCAGCAGTGCCAGGCTCTACTGGTGGCTCCTGTAGTAATCCTCAATGGTTTGTGAGTTGAAGTGCACCACGGTGACGGTGATGTCGTCCCTGTACATCCTGGCCAGGTCCTCGGGCAGGGCCAGCATGGCAGCCAGCTTCTCGGGGTCCACCTCGCCGTACTCGTTGCTGCCGATGGCGTGCCGGATCAGGTGCGTGGCCGTGTTCTGGTCCAGGGAGGCCAGCCCTTTGCTCTTCCTCTGCAGCAACAAGTTGTGCATGTAACCCAAATTAACTGGTTTCTTAAAAGTCAGTGGTGGTCTCTGCATGTTGAGCTCGGTAAGGTGTCCAGCAACAAGTTTTACAACCTTCTCATTACTCAGCATCTCCCACAGCCCATCTGAAGCAATAACGAGAAACTTGTCCTTGCTTCTTAACTTGTGGTATGTGACTTCAGGCTCTGCAGTTAAATAAGGGGGGGTGTGGTAGTTTGGAGGAACGTACTGATAAATGTTTAGAGCCTCAACATCGCAGCTGTTCTCGAGAATGCTGTGCTGCAATTCTTTACTCCATTTTAATTGCACATCTCCAAAAGCTCTGGAGGGCATGAGAATCCCCAGTAATCTGTCATTCACAAATAGGGTTTTCTCCTCAGACCTAGGATGCTCTCGCTTCAATCTTCTAATCTCAAATTCATCGTAGGCATTGTGGTCTCGGGTTAGAGGGAGAGTAGACCACGTTCCATCTTCTTCATGGACCCCTAAAACCGCTCTGCAATCGCCAGTGTTTGCCACGTGTAGGTGAACGCCATCGATGTGAGCTACACAGGCTGTCGCACCGGAAAACGCTACTTGCAGGGCAATATTTCTCATCAACTCATTTTCATGAGGAGCCTGAACTTCCAGCGATATGTCTGAGTCTAACCTTTTGAATGCACAAATCATGGCTTCTTCCAAACTGAACCCCGGCTCCGCGTCCAGGTCCAGCAAGTGCTGCCAGTAAACGCGGAGGTTCTCAAAGTACTGCGAGGCGATCTCCCGGTACTCCACGTCGTTGGGATGCCTGTGCCACTGCAGGATGGGCCGCACGGGTTTCATGGCCTCCACGGCCAGCTCGATCTCCTCCAGGCGCTGGCGGGGCAGGAGGGACACGGCGATGTAGTGCAGCAGCCTCTCGCTCACGGCCTGGGCGCAGGCGGCGCCCGCGTGGCCGTCGAACACGCCGAACATCATCCCCGCCGTCTGCAGGCACGTGGCCGCGCTGCGCCGGTCCTCCATGGGGCTGTTGGAGGCCAGCTGGTTGCTTTCAAACCTCAGCACGGAACTGGCGCTCTTGCCAGTCAAATCCAGTGTTCTGTGGGATAGCTCGCCCGCTCTGAGGATGTCGTTGATTTGTGCCGGAGACAGCTGGAAGGAAAAATGTTCCTCTTCGGTGGAAGTGTGCCGGAATGCTTTGGGAAAGGAGAAAGTCCTGTCCAAGCTGCAGCTCCCAGCAGGGGAGGGACGTGTTTTGGAGAAAACGAGCTTCCATTTGATCTTGTTCCTATTTGGGATACAGATGGAGTACCAACGTCCTTTCCCTTGTAAAATAATGCTGCTTCTGGCTGAGCTTAAAATCCAGGATGATACAGTTCCTGACATCATAAGTCACTCCAAAAATGGAGCACCTTCCCTCAGTAACACGGAATGTCCTTGCAGCCTGGAATATAAATGGAGGAAAGGGAAAATAATTAGAAAGTTCATAAGAAGCTTTCCATATAGAAATTCAGAAGCATATCTAGAGCTCTCAGAAACATTCAGAACTTCTCTCCAAAAGAGATTGCTATGGATAAAGGCATCTTAAAAGTGATACAATTTCTGTCACTTAATTATAACCAAGGATATGACTGCTGCTTTTAACTCATCAGAAAAGATAATTTTTACTTTCCAGACAGGATTTTTTCCCTCATTGTGGCAAGAATAAGAAGAAATGGCAACATTACAAGAAACATTATTGGAAACTGCACAACAAAAAGCCTCGTCTAACATGACACAGAAGAAACTTGGGACTTAAACTGACAATTGTTGCACAACTCTCAAAAAAGCCTGCTAGAGTACAACTCTATTAATAGACTCAAAACTTCAAACCCAGGAGAAGATAAGTACTTAAACCCTGTGGAAAGACTGTGGAGAGATGTGGCCAGTTAATGATTTATGTGAATTACCATGATCCTCACAGCTAGAACAAGCCAGCCTACCTTTCCAATTCTGTTACAGCTTATAAGCTCAGCTGTTCTTTTTTTTTTACCTTCAACGTCTTAACCAACCCTCAGGCAGGCAGGATCTTTTACACAGCTGAAGGCAAATTCTTCTGCTGGTTAATTAATGCTTTTTTTTCCAGCATTGTGCACTCTGGTGCAGTGAAAGCTACGAGACATTGACAACTTTTACAGGTTCACAATTTGTTCATTTGGAGGGCAATTAGAACAAGCTGCAGGGAAGATCTCTGCTGCCAACAGCACTGAAACCTCAGGCACTTCAGCAGCTGAAGCTCTTCAATTGCTGTGGGAGAGGTCCTCACGTTGTCTCCAGCTTTCAGTAAGGTATTCCAGCTGTGGGATAGTGCTAAGTACAACCAGATGTTCACTCACAAACAGAATTTTGCCCCATGGATTTAAAAAACTCAGTGTACGGCAGCACCGCAGGTACAATTACTCCCAAAAGATCCCATTAGCAGCCACTGAGAAAGGACAGCTCTTCTCTGTGAGCTTTCAAACACGTTGAGGTGGCCTGTGACACCACTTGCTCAGGCTACAGACACTACATGCTGCCACAACAGCAGTTTTTTAGCAGCACGCTTCACAAGAAATAACAAGAAACCAGCCAGATCAGATGAGTGGAAATGTTTCCAAGAAATCAGCAGGAAGTAAAAGTCACCTTGAGCTATTCTAAACAGAAGGCCTACTGATACAACCCAAGAACTGCTAAAATTCTGTTTGGAACCCAAAGCAAGGTGTCACAAAACATTTCTGAAGTGTGCTACCCATACTTAATGCAGAAAAGAGCAGACAAGCATTCCAACAGACCCCACCACTATGAATCTGGTGACCGGGTGAGAACAGGCAAAGACACAGCATAATTTCACTGCTGATGTCAGGAGAGGAGGTGGAAAAGGCAGTGCCAGTTCCCTGTCCAAGGCTCGCCTGCAGTCTCCTGGGACACTGCATCTCCCAACACACACAATGCCTTTTGTTGTCCTACCAAAAGAATGCAACCAAAATAATAAGAAGACAGTTGACACTACCAACTCCAGCAACAGCTAAACCCAAAAAGCACCTACAGCATAACACAAGGTTTGCCAGCCTTTTTCAGTCCATTCACCGTTCTGTTTTTTCCTCTACTCTTTTCCTGTCCCTCCCAGCCATGAGATTGAAAGGATGACTTTCACATACTTGATCAAAAACCCGATTGAAACAGTGTTTAAAGAACAGTCCCCGTTCCTCCCGGCGGGCTGACAGTGCGAGGCGGTGTGGTTTTCCGCCCAGCAGCAGAGTCAGTGACACCGGTTAGCCCTGCGCCCGCCTAGGGTCAGTTCCTGTGTGCCAGCCCTGCTCTCTGCGCTCCCATCCTCGGGGTCCTCCCCAGCCGCAGTGTGCAGACGCCGCTGCCCAGGACGCCCCCGGTAGCGGTGCTAATTAAAGCGGTGTGCTAAAGACCATTATGTAAGAGCCAATTATTACATAAACTCGCTCCCGCTCCAACGCCGGCACTGCCTCCCCGGGGACGCGGTGTCCCAGCGGGGCCCGGGCTGAGCCCGGCCAGCCCCGGCACGGCCCCAGCAGCTGCCGGACCGCAGAGCGCAGCAGCGCCCGCTTTTCCCAGCGAAATAACAGATACCCGCTACATTCGGATTTACACCCTCTCTGAGATCCCCACATGCCCCTCACTCACCCTCCTGACGCTGCCCACACCCACCCTCATCCCACACACATCCGGCACACACCGAGCCCTGCCGCGCCACCTCCGCACCGCCCCAGCCCCACACACCGACACACAGAGCCCCTGTGCTCCCCAACACCCCGAACCCCCACAGCCCTGTCCCGCACTCACCCCTGTGCTCCCCAACATCCCGCATCCCCACACCCCTGTCCCGCACTCACCCCTGTGCTCCCCAACACCCCGAACCCCCACACCCCTGTCCCGCACTCACCCCTGTGCTCCCCAACACCCCGAACCCCCACACCCCTGTCCCGCACTCACCCCTGTGCTCCCCAACACCCCGAACCCCCACACCGCTGTCCCACACTCACCCCTGTGCTCCCCAACACCCCGCATCCCCACACCCCTGTCCCGCACTCACCCCTGTGCTCCCCAACACCCCGAACCCCCACACCGCTGTCCCACACTCACCCCTGTGCTCCCCAATATCCCGCACCCCCACACCCCTGTCCCGCACTCACCCCTGTGCTCCCCAATATCCCGCACCCCCACACCCCTGTCCCGCACTCACCCCTGTGCTCCCCAACACCCCGAACCCCCACAGCCCGGCCCCGCACTCACCCCTCTGCTCCCGCACACCCGCACCGCACCCTCACACAGCCCGTCCCCGCACACATACCCACCCTGCCCCGCACAGAACACGCCCTGTGCCCCGCACACACCCACCGCACACCGCCGCCGCCGCGGCAGCCCGGGCCCCGCACAACTCCCACCTCCCGCTTCCGCACAGTCGTCGCGCCAGGCCCGGCTCCACTCCCTGTGCCCCGGCACGGCTGCCCCGGCGGCCGCCGCTCTCTGCCCGCCCCGTCCCCCGCCCCCGGCGCACCCACCGGCCGAGCAGCCGCCAGTCGAGCCCGCTGGCCCCGCGCTGCCCCCGGCGGGGCTGAGGGACGGCGCTGACCGACGGCCCTGCCGCCCAACCCGCCCTGCCGCGGGTTCCCGTCAGGACACGGCGGGGCGGGCGCGGCCCCGCCCCTCCGCCATGTTGTGCGCGGCGGGCGCGGCCGCTCGGGCTGAGGGGCCCCGGCCCCGCTCGCTGCGGGCGCCGCCCCGCGCCCGCCGCCCCTGAGGCGCTGTGGGAGCGGCCCTGGGCTGCCCAATAACGAGAGCAAAAAGGGAGCGAGTGACACGTGTTAGGAACAAAAAGCACCAGCGGGGCTTTCTTCCTCATTTATATCGCTCAAAACCATGCTGTTTCCTCCCTGCTTTTCCGGGTTTTTTTTCCACTACGATTCTACACCCTTCAGCGCTGAGGACACCGGCTGAAGGGGCTCAAAATCGCAAAGCTCTTTCGTAATTGACTCGCCATATAAATTATGGAGAACAAAAGGGCTCCTTTTGCTGACTCCCCGGTTTTTTGGTTTCATATGACTGCTTGTCTCGGTTAACATTTCCACTGAGCGGTTGTAAGCCCGGTAACGAGGGGAAGGAATGGGCCCAAAGTGCACGGAGGTTAATCAGTAGTTACTGATGTTAACGCCGTGGTTACTAAATAGTCCCTGCTTTAAAACCTCTAACAATCATTTTCGCAAAAACAGAGGCTCGCAAGTCACAAGAGGCTTTGATAATATCAGTGTACTTTTATTTCTTGTCTTCAAGGAATTTTAGTTGAATACTGTGGTGCAAGTATCCTGGATGAGATGAGCATGCTCCCAGGTTATCTCATGTGGAAAGATGCCGATCGTCCTCAATAAGTCTGAGCTTTCACTTGTTTCTTGTTTTTATTAAAACAACGAAACGATAATTTTATGTTGCATGGAAGAACATGCAAAAAAGTAGGTCATCTTAACAAAAATTTCAGAACAGTATTTTAGCACATGGCAAAGAAAAACCAAACAACGAACCACCTTAAGTTTGACGTAATTATTTTATCTGCCTGACAAATCTGAGCTGAAAGAGGACACCCACAGCAGCCCTTACCTGCATCTCTCTGCTCTGTGCAGTGCTCAGATGCACCAAAAGCAGCTTCGGGATCTCCCCAGGGAATGGGCACGGCTGCCAAACCCTGGAGCCCTTGGGCATCGTGCCAGGGATGCACAGGGACATGAGCTGCTCTAAACAGAAGGCACATGTGCAGGGACAGGAGCTGGACTCAATCACCCTTGTGGGTCCCTTCCAACTCAGGATACTCCATGATTTAATGATTCTTTCTTCTGCCCTATTGATTTTCAGCTTTTGTACCATTTACAAAACTGGTAAAGCCTCACACAGCAGCCTGAAAACAAGCCTGACTGCTCTGAGTTTCCTGGGCTCCCACCATGGTTAAATGCTCCTCTTCAGCTGCATACTGTAACTTACTGCTCACATGTTCATGCAGTAATTTCATAAATTCATTGCATAAAGCTGAAGTGACTTAGGAACCATGTAAATGAAGGTGAAACAATTAACAGTCCTGCAGGAGATGTCCCTTTCACTCCACACTTTCTAAACACAAGAAGGAATACCATATTGAAGATACTTGACTGGGCTGAATATCAACTTGAATTGAGATTTAGATTCTGCTTTGGAGTGTTTGATTATGCTGATGAACTAAAGTGATATATAATTAAAGGATAAAATAGTAGAAATGCTACTCTCTAATATAATCTGAGGAAAGAAATTGTACTCCCTGAAAAGGCTTGCAGTGTTTTTGCCTTTGGGAATATCAAATAAAAATGGCAAATTTCTGTAGCAATGATGCTTGGTTGCCATAGTGCTCTGTGCTCTTCATTTGCATTGAAAAAATTAGAACTCTAGTTTCTTTAAAAACAGCTCAGATTTGGTTTTGACTTTGCTGATTATATGTGTGCAAAGTTTAGTCCTGTGCCAGAAGAAAATCCTAACCCGTATTTATAAGAAAATGAATCTAATTCCAGGTATGGTATTAAGGTGTAGCTATATGTTAAAATATAGCAGATCCTATTTTTAGACTTTTTTCAAGGAACAATCTTATCTGCTGACTTGTACAGTAAGCAGCTCTGGTTTTCTGTATAAATACATTTTTGAACTCATTTCTGTGTTCTTGTTCTGGCCAGACTGCACTATTTGGGGTTTCCTTCTTTCCCATTGGATGTTATTTTTCTCCCTGCTTGTTCCTTTGGAAAACCAGCTGTGGCTGCTTTGGTGCAATTGAAACATCTTCTGCTTCCAGAGGCTGCAAACAGCTGCTCCTCATCCACGCTGCCTTCACAGCAGGTGCTAGCATGGATTACCTTCTGTGACCTCATTGGTATTCATGGAAAGTCTGGGACTCCTGATGCTTTGTAAACATTTCCTGTTATGGGGCACACAAAGATCAGAAACACCAAATAAGCCAGATAAACCTAAGAAAGCAAGTTAAAAATTGGGCTAATATTTCTAATAAATAGCTAATCCTTTTGTCAAAAAGCTGACCAGCAGCAAAAAGTTTGAATCAAAAACAAAAAAAAAACCAAAAAAAGTAAGTTACTACTAAAAGTAGTTTCCTAGTTTTCAGAAGTTTTTCTGCAATAAAGAGAGTCAGCCTAGTGATACAGATTAGAAAACAGCAATAGATCCAAACCCTTTGGAAACTTGTGAGCATGCAAAGGAAAGTGGCTCCTTTGAACAAACTCTCTCTGGCCCATCTCAGTGAACAGAGACTGAGTTTTGTGCTTTTTGCACAAAAAGCCCCACAGTCTAATAACCAGCTTTTGGAAAGGAAGCAGCATCAGCCCACAAAACACCTTCCTGCTGAGCACCCTTAAAATGTCCCATTTGCTGGCTGGATCTTGTCCTGTGAATAATGACATTTCATCTGCTGTATCAGACATTTTGGATTTTCACAAAAGGCAAATTGGCACCGCAGATGCAGAAATCTCTTATTATAAACACACAAACCCCACAAACAAATGGAGAAATGAAGGAGGCTCTAGGTCTGTTAGAGCAACTGCACTTTCTTGTTTGGCTGCAGCTGTTTCCTGTCTGGTCTTCCTAAACGATCTAAACCAAACACTCAAGTGCTAGGAAAGAAGGCAAGCTGCAAGAAACATCGATGAACAGAGGTAAACACCATGAACAATGGTAGGAAAGGTGCCATTCCAGCCCTCCAGCTTCATTTAGCCTCTCCCTGCAGCAGAGGCTCAGCAGGTCTGGAGCTGCAGGGGTTAATCTGAAGACCCAGTTTAAGTCCATGTAATTGCACTGGTGCAAAGGTCTTCCCAGTTGCTGTAATGGGACCTGAATGCCACACGGATCATTTTTATTGGGTGTTGCTTAAAATGGTTTTAGTTAAACAAACAAATGTTCATTCAGGTTCTGTGCCACTGTAAATTTACATTTCTTGGGGTGAGTTTTCAAGTCCAGGAAAATCTTGTGTCTTGGGAAGTGTGTAAAAAAGTGATTATATTCCTTTCCTCTCTCTCCTCCTTCCGCCTTTTGCTCCTCCAACAGACAAACAGGGTGAGCTGGCTCCTAAATTTAATTTAATATTCCACTGTGTCAATATGAAATTAAATGATTTGTGTTACTATGTTGCTGTTCACAACCTGGAGTAAGATGCTGAAATTTTACTAAACGTCAAATGCGCTGCAGGTAGCAGCATAAATGGAACATCAGAGGAGTGAGAGTTCCCTGCCTTACAGCTGAGCAAGTTGGAAATAGTTCTGTGCAAGTCACTCAGGTTCTGTCCTCTGCTGTGCTTTCCTCAGGGTAAGTGAGAAAAAGTGCAAGACCCCCACTCTCCCAGGCAGAGCAGGGACAGGCCTTTGATGCTCGGTGCTGTTACTAAATGGTCACTTCTGCATGCAGAGGAATTCAGAGAGGAAAGCAGCTACACTGAGATAGAAGATAACACCTCATTTTCTTCAGGCTTATCTCTATTTTTTCCTGAAAAGCTCGCTTTTTTATCTTTCTGACCTTTGAACTCTGCCAAAAGCACCATCTTGATGTTGAGGTACCTTGCAAAACCTTTTCCCCAGTTCTTCTATTTGGATTAATTTACCCTCATCATGAAACATATCATTACAAATCTGCTACATTATAGCAATTGTATGATGGAAACTGCCTAAAAGTCTTTCTGCTTGCAAGAGATTGGGGAAAAATCCCAAAGTTGAACTGTAACTACAGCTATTAAAGTTTAAAAGCTAAAGTTAAGAGAGTGTGCAGCTCACCAAGCAGAGGACATCTCTGCTCAGCAGTGAAACGAGGAACAAAACATTGTAACTGGTTTATGGAGTTTCTTTTGTCAGACAGATAAAAATCAGAGGAAGGAGTTTCAATGACTGCATACACAGAACCAGCAAGGGGTTTTCAATGGCAATCACTCATATCTACAAATTGCCAGAGTTAAATTCTCTCCTGTGTTGTATTTTGATTGAATGGGCCTTAACAATTGCTTTCAGCATTGTGGCAAGGAAGGGAAGGAGAGCCACTAGAGGGCATTTTTAATGCAGCTTTTACCACTGTGCAAGTTCAGTGGCTGTCCCAAATGTGAGGCCCCTCTGTTCTCTCAGGATGGTTGCAAGCCCAGGAGAAGGTAAGTGAAATCTTGCTGCAATAATTGCAGTCAACTCCCATTTTTCCTTCAACACAACAACTTGGTAAAAGGTAAGGATAGCTCTTGTTTTAGAATTGTTCAGTCTCAAAATAAATGAAGTGCATTGAAGAGGTGTTTATCCAATGCAATACTTGTGGCTTTTATTGGATGATCAGGGTCTCAAGAAACAACAAAGAATATAAAAGTATTTCTTTTATATTTTACTTCCTTGCAGTAAAAAAACAGATCATGTTCTTGCATCCAACAACTGAAAAAAAACCCCAGCCCTACATATCCTGTAAGTAAAATCAAATTTATTTCTGCAAGAAGGTACAGTTCAGCTTCTCCCTGGAACTGAATACCTTGGGGCAATGCAGACCTTAAAGCTCCTTGCAATGGCTGAGCTTTTCCAATAACTGTGTAAGCTAAACATTATCCTTCTGCTGCTCATGGATAAACCACCCTGAAAGAAGCTTAAGTACTGTGTGCAAGGTCACAGCAGACACATCCTGGGTGTAAATAAACTTCCTTTTAGATTGAGGGGTTGGAACTGGGGAAAACTGGACAAAGTTTCAGTACACAAGCCCTCTTTACCTCCTGTGAGAGACAGGGAGCAGAAACCTCTGCCTGTGCCTAAAATGAGAGGAAAACACTGAAAGTGCTGCTCTGTGAGCACCTGTACTAATATTAATGCAGCAGTGCTGGGATAGCTTGATTATGGTACATTTGGTAAATAATATTGGTTGTATTTTCAATTTGCCCCTAGTAAATGGTTTTTGGCTATCAAAATGTAAGTGAGTTGAAAGACTTCTTACATTTTAGAATGCATCTCTTATGTCACTTCTAAAATTTACATTAAGATTAATGATAATAATTTAACTCTGGGCAAGAAGTCATTCAAGGTACACAGGATTTTAGAACTTAAGTGAAAAGATTAGGTTGAAACAGAAAGTGTTAATCCTAGAAGATGGTAAGAACTGTGATATAGACTAAAAAGAAATGTCAGAAATAATTTCTAGAGTTTAAAAACTTGTCCACAAACTTGAGAGGGATAACTCTTAGCTGTACTTAGATAATTCCACAGTAGCTTAGGGAAGGTTTCTGTAGAACTGAACATAAACAGTCAGAGCATTCCTCGATCCAAAAAGAGATGCAACTGTTGAAAACCTCAAACATAATTTCTGTTAATGAAAATCCAAGAAAAATAATGCTGTACATAGGGAGAGGTGGGTCTTCCCAAAAAGAAGGATGAAGATATGCACATGTGATTTTAAAGTCTCATTTATTTAATTTGTTAAAGAAATTAAGATACATTAAATAGATTTTGTACAATACCAGTTTGCATTACTAGCAAAGTTCATAATACATTCATTATAGCTAAAACCATTGCATTTTGTAAGTATTTTCCATTGCCTTCAGCATCTCCTGGATAAGAATGTCACATCTAAAACAATGCTGAATTAGCCCTCACAACAGCCCTGTGAGGTAGAGGTCAGTGTTACCCTCTTTCTACATAAGAGGAAACTGAGAAAGTTTTAGGTCAGTGTAGCAGAAAAACCATGGAGATTTGAGGAGCAGAATTCAGTCCTTCACTCCTTGTACTGTGCTCCACACCTCATGTTGTCATCCTTCCCTGGAGGAAGGGGAGCAGCCACAGCAGCTGCTGTTCCCCCTGCTCCCCACCTCCCTTGGCCTTGTACATCCTGATTTCTCCATCTCAGCTGGTGCAAAGTGATCCACATCAGCAATTTCTACCTGAACTACACAGGCAGAACAGGCCACGTGAGGCCCAGAACTCAAGGAGCTGGGAACTGACTGTGGGTAGTCACAGAGAACATCACAGTATTGAGTACCAGAGTCAGAATTTTGTCCCTAAGTTGCAGAACCAACTCATGGCTGTTCTAAAGCAACTTTTGCAGAGGTAAAAGGACTCAGGAGTGCTGAAGCCTTGTGTGTGCAGGGAGCATCCCTGCCAGGCAGTCCTGGAGCAGGGAGGGTCTGTGCAGCAATGCTCACCCAGGGCAGACAAGATCAACCCACGTGAGCTCACTAAAGGAAACAAAATACCTGGTTTCTGTCAGGCAGACACTGAAGGAGGTCATATTGCAGAGCATAGCACTGAGCTGAGGTAGAATCTGAGCAACTGAGGAACACAAAACACACCTGGATCACTACAGAGGAACTCTTCAACCAAGCTGGCCCTGACCAGGGCACTGTGGTCCTGTGTCCTGCATGGGCTGAAAGGACAAACACCTAAATAACATCGCAGTAAACTGCTCTGCTTTTTAGCACAGCATTACATTGTAAGATAGCATCTTAGAACAGTAGATTTAAAATATATATTTAAGTTACATACCAGGGCCTACTTGAGGCAAGTAAAGAACTTTTTTCTAGTGCTACTCACACGCTGTGTCATCAGGAAGCAAGAATACAGTGAAAGCAATCTTTAAATCAGAGCTCAGCAAATGGTAACAGATCAGTAAGGAAAATTTAAGTCCATTTTGTCCAAAATTCTTGATTACTGTTTCCTCATGTATTAAATGAGACAAGTAGAAGTTGTGGCCATCAGCACTAGTAGATCACTACACAATTTTCCACTTGATATCAAGTAGGATTTTGATGTCATTTTAATTTTATAGAGTTTCGAGTCTTGGATAACAAACTTAGTTCACTCAGCTATCCTTTATATTAAATAGTGCTGGTTAAAAAGATGCCATTTCTCCAAACAATGAGCACTTCAATTAAAAGAGAAAGCCAGAAGATTGTCCCTGTCCAAGCAGAGGGTTCATGGAAATGTCTGCCTTGCATGTTCCATGAGTGGTCTGCAGAGCAGAGTTTCTGTTTAGAGTGTCTCATATGTGGAAGCTCTTGGATATCTCAGGGCCATGATCAGTTTTCTTCAGGCCTTGAAGGAAGCTCGAACAATTCTCCCCTTCAGAGGCTGAGGGGGGCGGAAGTTGTTGGCCATTTGGATCCTCTGGTCTTCCTCACCAGTGAAGAGCAGCATGCGGAATTTCTCCAGCTGGAAGTTCAGGGGAAACAATTCAGTGCTCAAGGGGGCAATCAACAGTAATAATTTTTTATAAAGGACTAAAAGGAAATATATTTCAATCAGTTAATGGAACAGGTTCAATAATACTAGAGAGTATTAACAGAAATCAACAGAAGCCCTGAGGATTGAACAGGCCAAATTAAATATTCAGAGACTTTTAACTTAGCCTAATTTCAAATCAAAACAGTCTTTGCCTGCTTATACAGCACTGAATGCTACAACAACAGAGTATCAGAAATTTACCTGTTTGACAGAGATTCTTATGGGTTCTTTCAGCACTATCCATGTCACACTCTCATTAAGGGGTGGGGTTGTCAGAGAACCGAGGTATGTCCAATAATCTAGACTCGTGGGCAGGAGACATTTAGGGTTGAAGCCTCTAAACTGAGCTTTTGTTCCCTGGGAAAAGAAAATAGACTTGAAATGTATCCTTTTACTTTTAAGAGCAGATAAAATAACTTTTTTGAAAGAGAAGAAAATGTTAAACTAACATTAAGAAAAGGGGAAAGGAGAATTCCGTAAAGGTTTGGCTGCCTTATAACTGTTAGCCAAAAGTAGATGGCAAGTGTGATGCCTAATGCTGGCTTACTGGACTTTGAGATCTTGCACCATTGTCTCTACCAAAATTCACCTCTTGTCACAACAGGCCCAAAAACAATGCACGAAACGTGTTCTGCATTTAGTGTTCAGTGTGAGTATAGATAATATCACAGTAGAGTTCCTTGTTTCGTTTCTTTCTCATCTATTTTAGTAGGAAAATTTAAATCCTATAGTTATTGTCTACTATGGTAAATATGGCTCAAAAACAATAAATCAAACCTTCATGTCTAAAATTAGAGGAAGGTGGATTGATAGAGGAAGATACATCAACCAAAAGATTGGTAGAAATAGAAGGGGGTGGTGCCTAAAGCAGTGATTGCCTTAAGTACCACAGTCTAAAGCAACATTCTTCAGGCTGAAGGAGCATCCAAAAGGGTCTCAGTCACTCAGGAAACGCCTCAGGAACAAACTCTGGACCTCAGTGAGATCATCCCTGACAGAGCTCTGCAGCAAAGACAAACAGGCAGCTTGCACTTGTGCCAGCTGAGGCTCAATGGAGAAGGATTATTTTGCTGAGTCTAAGAGCTGAGTCTCAAGGGTCAGGGAGCTGTGGATTTTAGACTTTTTGGGAAAGGCAGAACCTCTGGATGACCAGTGGGGTCATCATGGCCTTGTGGTGCACCTGAAATTTGGAAAATAATATGAACTTTGGAGAGGAAAAAGAAGCTACAACTACAGTTATGTTCTAGTTATGGGAGGATCTGTGGGCGGGTGATTTTTCATTTTTGTCTCAAAGATGTACATGAGCATGATTTTTAAAGGATATCCCAGAAGCAAATTTAAAGAACTTAGAACTTACTTTAAATTTTACCATGTACAAAGCATCAGTGAGTCTGTTCATGCTGGCATGTTCTTTTCCAATCTAAAAGAATGGAGTAGACAGGATAAATAAGAAGGACTGCAACCATGCTTTAATCAGGGGTTGCTTTCTTACTCAAATCTTAACATTCCTACCAAAGTTTTCAGCAATTTTCAATGCATTAATGCTTCCAGTAAGTCATCTGTTTTCCTTAAGCACTTCTTAAATATGTGGCATAGTCCTCAAACACTTTACAGCATAATGCTTTTTATCATGTAAACATGCTATTTTTGCAATTCTTACCTCCAAGAAAACACCAACTACTGCCAAGCCATCTGGAGCTGCTGCTGCCTCTCCAAATGTTGCATATTTTCTGGCATTCCAATGTACTAAGTGGAGCTTTAAAGAAAAATAACAAATAAGAATTAAATTAGTGATCGAAGTTATCAATGTGGTTTCTCATTGATAGCACTAACAGTTGTTCAGAACAGAACAGCTTTGTGCCAAAGGCATTGCTGGAAACATGAGGTTCAATCCTTTGGACAGGTCCATGAGTGTGGGCAGGAACCCAGCCAGTTTTCTGTGACAGCCCACACGGGGGTGGCATGGCCAGGCTTTGGGAGTGGGAGGATACAGGGGTGGCTCCTGTGAGAAACTGCCAGAAGCTTCCCCAGCTCGTGATCACAAGGAAGGGACCAGGCTGGAGCAGCTCCTGAAGGACCAGGCTGGAGCAGCTCCTGAAGGACCAGGCTGGAGCAGCTCCTGAAGGACCAGGCTGCACCCATGGAAGGGACCAGGCTGGAGCAGCTCCTGAGGGACCAGGCTGGAGCAGCTCCTGAGGGACCAGGCTGGAGCAGCTCCTGAAGGACTGGCTGCACCCATGGAAGCTCTCAGGCTGCAGAAGCTCCAGGAGCTCACTGTCCCCTGTGGGAGGGACCCCACACTGCAGCACAGGAAGATGTGAGGAGCCCTTGCCCTGAGGAGGGAGGAGCAGCAGAGACAGCCTGGGATGAGCTGAGCACAGCCCCCATTCCCCATCCCCCTGCACCACTCAGGGCACAGTGGAGAAAGCTGGGAGTAAAGTTAAACCCAGGGAGAAAGGAGGGCTGAGGAGAAGCTGGTTTAAGATTCAGTTTTTATTTGCCATTATCCTACTCTGATTTGGTTGTTAATAGATTTTTTTGTTTTGCTGTGTCAGTAACTGGTGAGGGAGCTCTCCCTGCCCTTATCCTGACTCACAAGCCTTTCCTTATCTCCTTATCTCTCCTCTCCCCATCCAGCTGAGGAGGGCAGGGATGGCTGACCTACCTATGGTGAGCAAGGAATCAGAATCCTAATCCTGCCCCCACTGCAGACAAAGCCATGTGACAACATGATTTGCATGAAATAATCCCATCTGTGCAAACACATCCTTACCTCAGAGGGAAAAGGTTTTCCATCAATGGTGTGCTCTGATCCCTGGCTGTGAGTGGTGCCCCAGTGGAAGTGGAACTGCTTTAGCCGGAAGGGACTCTGAAAGGGCCCTCCACTGATTGCTGGGCAGAAGAACAAGAAAAGAAATAAACAGGAGAAGAAAGCTTAAGCATTCTGGCTTTTTAGCTTCCTACTAGTAAAACTAACCACTGTTGGCACAATAGTGGAAAAAAGGCAGCAGCCTCTCCAAGCTGCCAGCATGCAAAAGATGCTTTATCTAGGCATTTAAGAGGGATGGATTTATTAATGGAGAGCATCAAAACTCATTTGAAAAAAAAGGAAGTTAAAACCACTGTGTGGCTACCTGTGCAGAATTTGTAGCTTTCTTGAAAGAGCATATTTGACACATGAAGATGTTGTAACCACCCTTATGGTTACATGTTTCCTGGTAAACACAATAAATGCAAGTGGAACTGGAGAGGGACCTGGGGGTGCTGTGGGTGAGAGCTGGCCCTGCCCCAGCCCTGAACCCCCTGCCCTGGGCTGAGCCCAGCGTGGGCAGCAGGGAGGGGATTCTGCCCCTCAGGTGAGACCCCACCTGCAGAGCTGCCCCAGCCCTGGACCAGCACAGCCAGGAGCTGGAGCTGCTGCACAGAGCCCAGAGGAGGCACCAGGATGAGCAGAGGGATGGAGCAGCTCTGCTGGCAGGAAAGGCTGGCACAGCTGGCATTGTTCACCTGCACAGGAGAAGGCTCCAAGGAAACCTTACACCCTGAACATCAGCTAGACAATTCAGATAAGTATTTCCTTCTCACAGTATCTTTACTTTTAGTGGAGGTTATCTATATTCCATTTCCTTTAAATACCTGATCCCATAAAAGAGGAAATATAATAGCTGGTACTTCACATGACACCACTCAACCTCAAATCACCTTCTAAGGGTAAGGAAATGCCACAGAAACACTTCATACATCATTTAGAAATAACACCTAAGCACAAACAAATGTTTAAGATGCCACCTATAGAAGATATTTTATCACAGCTTTAGTAATCCCTGTAATTTTATATGCCACCAAATCTCACTTTGCCCAACAGACCTCAAGACCTGATCAGAGTCTCACATTAAGAAAATTAAAATTACATTTAATATCTGTAAAGCTTGCATCCTCAGTGCAGTTCATAACATTTTATTTAAAGAGTGAAAAATGGGACTTGCATGGTGCTACCACATGTGCATGCTTCCAGCTGGCCTTTAAGCAGGAAACCAGCCTTGCCAAAGCAAAGGTTTTAATATTAAAGATATAAATACTCCTAGTACATTTTTCTAAAGTTAGCAAAAAAATGCATCACCTGTCCCTAATATTTTAAGAAATTTAGCTATTATGGATTACTGTCAAAATTCTGTTGTATCATTTATGCAGAGCTTTGAGTCACTAGATCTATTTCAACACACCTAAAAGCAGTTTAAGCCATGTTTCCCACTCCTAGCAGTTATCTTCCTTGGAAAAGTGTTATTGAAACAAGACATGCTTAGTGTAGAAGGGTCTCATTCCTGGCAGGTGCTCTGAGTCTGTATCACTAAGTGCAGAGTAATACATGCTCTTAACTTCTAAGGCTGAATAAAGTTCACTGTTACACAGATACAGTTCACCTGAAAATTGCATTAAAGTGGTTACCAAGCTAAGATAATACTTCCAGAAAGGTTTTACAAATTCTATTTATAAGGTGTTATTCTGAACAGATCTGTGCAGTAAAAGTGGAAAATTCTCACCCAGTTTGCAAATTCAGTAAAGATAAGATGCTTAAAAACTTGACCACCCCATTGGGTAGATTCTTAAATTCATTCCAGAAGAGAGATTTTAAAATAAGATGTCTGGAATATTAACCTTTAGCCCTTATTCAGAAGGGCAGACAAGCCACTTCACAGAAAAAATAATTTGTTTTCAAAATCGAGGTATCCTGTTTAACTTGCATCAATCAGCACACCCAAAAGGAATATGAAATCAGCTGATAGGCTTACAAATTGTTCCAGTTCTTTTTGTTTTGTTTTTTTTTAATGCACTCTTCCCATTTATCAGCTGCTTTATTATCTCCATTTGAATGCTCTTCCCCTACCCCCAGATGTAAAAGCACAGTCTACCATGGAAACAGACCTAACAGAAGAAATCAATCACTTAAAGAATTTACATTCTCTGCCAAGGGCTGAGACAAGAATAATGTACAACTGCAGACAGCCCAACATCCAAAGTTGGCTGCTACCAACTCAGAACCCAGAATGAGCTGAAGATTTTCTAATTTCTGAAGAAACCAAAGTGCTACAAGTCAGGGAGGAGAAAAGAAAATGCAAGGTAACAGCAACTTGTCCAGGTACAAATTGGTGCAGTGATTGTGACTATGATGACTGTGCTGCATGAACCAGCTCTGCTTATCATCCTCTTCCCTTCCCTGTGGGTGGGAGCCGGGCACTGCGCCAGAGCTGGCACATGAGTTGGCATCTTTGATTGGGGCGATCACAAGCCAGGGCACTGAGGAGCTAACATCCCTGCTCTAGGTGCTGGATGTGGTCTGGCAGTGCTGGAGAGATGCCCAGCAAACTTCAATGCTCATCTAAAAGAAAAGGACTGCAATCAAACTTCTCATTTTCATGAGGCAAGAGCTTTTCCTAATGAAGAAACACTTATTGATCTGTGATATTGCATTGCTAGAGAGGCTCCAAGTGAAGACAAAATATAAACAGCTCCAATCACATGCCTTGTTCTAAGCTGAAATTATACATCATAGCAGTTACTCCGTACAGAATGTGCTTAATTAATGCCCCCACTGAGTCCCAGGCTGTGTTCCGAGTTAGCTGGCTGTGCCAGTCTCACCTGTCCTGTCGTCAGCGTCCTCAAACTCCACCATGACGGAGTGGCCGGTGTTGGAGATGCTGAGGGAGGTGCAGGACTCGTAGGAGATGACGAGGGGCTGCAGGCTGGGGTCGTACACGGCCCGCGCAGAGTCGATGTCGATGGGGGACTGCCGGTTCCCCTGGGCGATGGGGTAAGCTTTGTGCCACTCGGAGGGGCCTTCAACAGCAAGCCAAGGAAAGCAGCATTATTTCCTTCGCACCACACACAGAATGGTCATTATGGGTTTGCAGGAGGCTTGAAATAGCTTGCTCAGCAAGAGTGACTCCAATGTTTGGAATGTGAGAAATTAATTTAAATTCTAGGCTGGTGTGGTTTTATTAGCACAAGCAGGCTGCAACAAGATGGGGATTCAAATATCTTGTCCAGAGCACGCTGAGGAGATCATGGCAGAGACTGCTGTACCCACAGTCACTTGTGCCACTCTCTCTGCAGAGGCTGCAGTTACCTTGATAAGGTGTTCCAAGGTAGGTACAGGTGTAAACATCTGCATGCACAAACACACTCCCCAAAGAAAAAGCATTTAATTCTCCCTGGGAAAGAGAGTGTAAAAGCTCCAGCAATTCAAATTAGATGCAGATGACTCAATCTCTTAGCTACTGACTATGCAGTTATTTTTAAAATAATTTTATGACTGCAGTAAATCTTTGAGACAGCTCCATTCTTCACTCATGCCCCTTATGGTATCTCTCTAACCTGAGTGAAGGATACAGGATGAAAATTAACATTTTGGGACTTCCTGACCTCAATAGACAGGGGAAAAGGCCCAATTTAATAGCAGAACTCTGCTGCCAGAGCTGGAAGATTCTTAAGCCATTTAAGATAACAAAAGCTTATCCATATCTGTGAATTCCTGTTTCTTATGGCTCATTTTCTACTTTGCTATGGAAGTGAAAGCAGCAATTAAATTCCTCTGCCGCTTCTATGCATGAAGCATAACAGTAACAATTGTGCTTCAGGATTCTCAAGAAGCACATTTTTCATTGCAGCATTCTCACTTACTTTCACAAGGGGAAGCTTTTTTTAAAATCAAGCACAGGTATTTAGCGTCCTTGAGTTTACATAACACAACAGTGATCTATTACACTGTTACTTGGCTTTGACACTTTCTGCTAAGCTTATAAAATTATCTTTTCTCATCCTGCATAGAAAGCAGATCTAGGAATTAAATGCTCTTACACAAGCTAAGGCAATATCATTTGGCTCTCACAAGCTTCATCAGAGTACCCACGGCTCTATTACTCCTAGCTACAAGCACAAATACATAATGTTACTTACTAGCACTAACCAGCTTCACTTGGTATTCAGCTGTGCTCTCACACTCACAGAAACTAAAGGAATTGCTACTAAGAGAGAGACTGGCCCCTCAAGGTTATACAAAAGTCTCTTGTTGGACACTCAGCAGCTAAAATAATTGCTGCAAGGAGAGAGACTCCAGCAAGTTATGCAATTGTGTCATTGGCCAGCATCAGGCTCTGATCCACCCTGTCTGTAAAGGATCCAGGCACTACACGACACTCCCGTGGCAATCCTTCAGGAGCTCCACGTCCCCCCCGCGCTGTGACACGCAGCCGTGGAGGTGGGAAGCAAAGGAGGAGGACTAAATTAAAAACTGTCAAATCAGAAAGCATAACTTGTTCTGTAAGAGATCTGATACTGGTCTGTACGATTTATTGATGTACTAGACATACATAACATATAGCTTATTTTATTCACTTTTATGAAAGCCCAGATATCACATTTCAGCAACTGCACAGAACCAGGAGATCTATTACTGCTCTACTAAATCTTCTTTGCCTAACAGAATTGCCTTTGGAGAGAGACACAGGTAATCTTTTTTATAACAGCATTTTGGAAAGGGACCCATCTGTAATATCTGCAGTCTGGAAAAACCCCCAATCATTCAAACTGCTTCCCTCAGTTTAGGAATGTTGATTGCAACTCTGAAAGGCAGCAGATGTAAACTTGCACATCTTTTGGTGCCACTTTCTGGGTGCTATTGATTATCAATAAAGTAATTAATTACCTGCTGTATACACTTGATTCTTGCAGACATCAAAATGCAGGCAGCTCTGCAGGGCTCAGGCAACAGCTCTAGAAAGAAAACGAGTGGGGGAAGACAGAGAGATGCAGCACGGAAATGCCATAACCTACCGTCAGCCTGCCCATATCCCCAACTGTGGTGGCCAGTCATTTTGGGAGCTGCCCCTGCTTGGCTCCAGCTCCCTGAGCAGGGCACTGCTGCCTACCTGCCTTTATAGCGGCTCCCGTGGGATAGGGTCAGCCCCTTAAAGATACAGAGCAGCCAAAGCAATTCCTGCAGGACAGGGAAAGCACCCGTGTTCTCCTGCTCCAGCCCTGCTGCTCCTGCTCTGCTCTTGCTCCCCCTATTTGCTAAGGCAGCACAGGCGAAGGAAAATGTAAAATTCAGATAACTGAAGTCTCAGGACTTAGAGAGAAAGCCAAACTGTGGATCAGATTTAGAAGAAACATCGGTGTTTTCTCATTCTCTGCCCCAAGGAAGAAAAAGCCATAAGGTGCTCTGAGCATCAGGACGGTCGTGTGCAGGTGGGACTGGCCCTTCTCACATCTGTGTTCTTCAGGGGGAAACATCACTGCCTCTCTTCTGAAACCCTGCTGCCAGCTGCAAAAAAGGAATGGTGGTTTCACCAGATCTGTAATTAATCACAATTGGTGCTTAGATGAGATGGATAACATCCTCATCTTGGAAAAAAACTTCTTGCGCTGCTTTTAAATAAGGTACAAATCAAACAAAGTAAGGATGGATGAATTGACAATCTGATTTTAATTTTGCAACTTTAAAGAAACATTTTAAATGGACAAAATTAAAAGTGTGGTTACATTAGGGACAGAACATAGCAGAGAAAGGAGTTGATCTGTGAAGCCTCAGTTACCTGGAATGATCCAGCAGTTGCCTGCACCCTGCTAAACCCATGCAGAGGCTACAATGAGATACCCAATCTGCAGCTGTAAAATGTCTTAAGACATCTCTGGGCCAAGGAAAAAGGCTCCTTCATTGTAATTTTGTTAGCTCTGAGGAAATGCTCTCTGTCAAGGATACATTTTACAAACACATTGATTTTCACAAAGACAGTAGCACACAAAAATAGGAATTCTTTTATTATGCAATCAAGAATATGGAAGGAATAAATCAATAAGAGCATTTTATGCAACTTTTATGTTGTGATACTACCTTGTAAGTATTAATTTTTTTTTTTTTCAGGAGGTTTCCATGATAGTCAGCTATAAAACCTTTAAGAGTTGCTGATGCCAGCTAAATCACTCACAGAGGGATGTAAACTGCTGCAAAGGTCTCCACAGGAGAGCTCTACAACGACTTACTCAGGCCAGCTCCTCAGTTTGCTCCTGTCAAGCTGCTGTGACCTGCTCAGGTCCCTGGCACAGACTATGGGCACAGCTGTGTCCCAACAGTCTGGGCACACAGACCCTTGTGGGCACCCAACACTGGAATTAGAAACTTAAAATTCTCAGATGCAGAGTCAGGAAAGCGGGTCTAGGGAAAAGTACAAAAAATACCAACACAGCAGTGAAAAAGAATGGAAGAGGGATTTTGTGTGTTAAAAGAGCAGAGCATAAGCTGGGGAAGCCCACATGCAAGGCAGAGAATGCTGAGCAGCTGTTTTCAAGAGAAACATCACAGCTGGGCTCAGGCGAGCCCACAGGGCACTGCAGTGCCAACCTGCCCTGGGCACCATCGACCCTTCAGCTTTTATCTTCTCACTCAAACCCACACAGGTCTCTGCAGATCTGCACTACAAACACAGGGCACAGGAAGAGCTCTGAGACAAGTGAAAATATCCTGAAGACATGGCAGGAAACAGACTCCACAAAATGGAGGTTCAAATGGATGGATTTAGAAAAGTGGAAAGGGGGAATGATAACACCTGAGGGGAAAGGAAAGAGAGACTGAATAAAACTTTAGCTTGTAAAATGTATCATTATTAATGATAACCAGTGTGTAAGTGACAACTTTATGTGCTTCCAACCCAGCCAGCCTTCTTTCTTTATGAGGAAAATATTAAATTTTCCTTTAATATAAAGTAACAGTGTTGCTTATACAAAGCAACACGTTATTCTGTAACCCTGATACCTCTGGATATTGGCTGACTCTAGTAATGGGTTTTACTGATTCTGTCCTCAAATTATCATTTATCACTTCAAAAGCTGCAGTCATCATGTAATTCTGTTCTGTTTTACTAGTTTGAATCCAGGACAATTACATCACACTCGTGAACTTATGGAAGTGAGAACAACAGAGTGGTAGGTGCTCAAGGTGTGGATTTCTCCAAAGCTGAGCTAAAAGTGACATGATTTCCACAAATTTCTCCTGGGCTCTTCACGCCATGTCAGAAGTGTCTGCTTCACAGTGAGTGATGGGAAGACATAATTCCATTCACTACAGTGGGGTGTTCCAAGCTGCCTTAAAACAGAAATCTGTCTTCCCCAGCCTTCTCACTTAGTGCTTTATTCCCCTTTGCCAGCAGTGATGAGAACAGAGCAGCAGCCCAGGACAAATACAGGGGGTCTCCTGAACCTGTCACCAGGTTGTGATACAGAACTAACAACGAATGCTGCAGGTTCCCCACCTTTACATATAGAATTAATTTTCTTTGTTATTTAATTGGAGCTCATTGATTAAAATTGCTATATATATAAGGACTGTATATTATGGTTAGAAAACTTCAAGTAAAATTGGAATGCTGAATTAAAGTTGGACATATTTAAGTTTTGCAGTTTTGAGGAAATTGGGGATTTTAATCTCTAAGGTGAAATGCCTCTATAATACTACAGGTCTGGAGTTGTTGGGAGGTTGTTGCACATGGAGGTGCCACTTGAGGATAATGCTTCTGATAAATATTACTGCATCACCATGGAGGGGCAGAGCTGCATTTTAAGGTATGTAAGATGAAGTAAGAGTTATTTGGTTCCAAGGTGAATGGCTCAATGGCACTCTAAGTGTATTAAGTAACTTGGCAATTACATCTGCTGATATCATTAATAATGGTGACACATTTGAGCAAGGTGTTATGTGCCTTCTTTAATGCACCCCATGTCACTGCACGCCAACAAAACCAGGTTAGAAATCCCATCAGTCTGGGTGCAGGCTGCACACTCCGAGCCGCTCACGTACCATGGGAAGGAGCAGATGAAATGTTAAATAAAACATTCATCCCTCCAGAGCCTGTCTGTGCCTCTTGACAGAGTATCTGTTTATCCAGGCAGCTCCTCTCTCCTCTCACATTGCCACCACAGATGCTGGCAGCTCCCACATGGGGTTACTCTGAGCTGGCATCTGTTCTTTACATGTGTGCTAAAGGCATTTCAAACGAACCCAGGAGCTGCACAAAAATACTCCACGCAGTAAATATAAGCAGAACAGTGCACTGCCAGCACTGAACACTAAAAAGCACAATAATCCCACATACTTTTTGTAATTTTTAGTATTTTATTTTAAAACAGACTGCCTACAGTTCTTGGTTGACCACAGAAATTTCAACTTTTAAATTCTCAAGTTCTTCCCTGCAAACAGAAAAATGTGATGGCTTTTGTATATATATAGACATATTGAGATTATATACATATATACATGTATTGATACATTGAGGTCATATACATATATATGTACATTGATATATTGAGATTCTCATGCAGCCAGTGGAACTTCAGGAGCTGAAAGTGGTCATCCTTCCCCCACAGCAACAGAGATTTCTGAGAGTCATGGGATTTCTAAGGCAAAAACTCAGCTGGGAATCTCCTCCTGGCATTGGGGGAAAACAAAAAATATGTGCCAAAGTGAAGGGATTAAGAAGAAAAGGACAAAAAGGACATGCATAGTTGACAGACAACTGTGCAAGAGAAAAAGCTTGTATCAAACACGGGCCAAGATGGTCAAGGGGATAGAAGGAATTTAGTAGGAACACTTGGGAAAGTGGGGTAGAAAAAGAAGAATGAGGCACCTGGTTCTCTAGGGCTTTCCCAGCCTTCATACATCATTTTTTTATTACTTAGTTTTGACTTTTAAAGCTATACACACTTGGTTGCCCTGTACTAGGTATGGGAACTGCATTCTGGAACTAAGCCTGAAATATTAATTCTTGCAACTTATGGTTTGTCCAGATTAAGCAGTGCAGTAGGAGAGCAAGAACAGGAGACTTCTTCTGATTTTGGGAAACAGAATTTTCCTGAAAGCCAGCAATGGTCACTGAAATGACAGCAAAAGAAAGTACTTACTGTGGCACAGCAAAGACAAAGCCTGAAAAATGAACTTTGCTGGAGATGTTGTGTATGGAAAACAAAAGAGGAAGCTCTGTTTTCTAATACATCCCCAGCAAGATGTAAACCACTCCATCTAATAATGCACTTCTGTGTGCATCATTCCAGCAGATATACAGAAAACTAAAGTTATTGAAGAGAAGCAGATTAAAAGGATAATGGACTTTTTATATGGACTAACAAATCAGTGTGAACAATGCAGGTATTTCAGGACCTCTCTTTTGTTGTTGAAACTTAGTGCCAGAAATTTTGGTTGAAATCTTTTAAGGTGTTGAAATATTCTCTTTTTTTATACACTGTCAAAGTCCAACCAATGTTGATCCTATATGGGAAGATCTTCATAACAGAAGCACATAGGCACAACAGATTTCATATGTTCTTGTCTCCATACTAAGCAGGAATAGCTGCAGTAATGTGCAACATCTCTGCAAAATATATCCTGGATGTCTGCAGTCAGGATTTTCCTGACTGCAGAACCTTCAGGGCTTCTGCCTCAGTCTGCCTGAAAATGCCTCAAAAGTCCATACAGAAAGTGCATCAAGAGATGCAGAGAAATACCCATTTTAATCATAAATTCTGGTAATGACACTGTTGTCCAGATAAATTGGATCCATTACTGTGCGACAGCCAGCAAATACACACTTGAGAGAGACATTGATTGTCTATTTCAGAGTTGCCAAGCCACGTGTTCGGTGATGTCCCACAAATCAAGCAGCCCAACTTGTCCCAGCTATCTGTACTTTCCCCTATTTATATATTTTAGCAAACAAAGACATGAGTGTCCATTGGCTACAGGTTACATAGTTCTCTTATTTATTACTATTCTCTCTTCTATTGGTTAATAAGTGTTTCGCTTCTTCTGCTAATCCCTGCCACGCTCTCCCTTTCTCGGCCTTTGGCTCGCTGCTCTCCTGTGGGCCGCTCCAGGAGTTGGAGCTCCTGACCTGCCCCTGCAAAACTGCCACAACACGGCTTCCACCACAGCTTTTTCCACGGAACCAGTCTTAGCCTAAAGCACTCTTTGCTGCCTAGGGTTAGGCTTTTGAAACCACAAAGCCCAGAGCTCCAGGCACACTGCAGCTGCAAAGGGCATCCCAAGGGGAACAGAAAACTGCCACAACATGGCTTCGACCATAGCTGTTCCTTGGAACCAGAGTTAGCAGAAATTCCCATTTACCCGCTCAGAGCTGATTCCACACAGTTACTGAGCGGCCTTGCTTTGTTCCTTGTCCTTGTGGCTGCTGAATTCTGCATTTCTCGTGTATCAGTGGAAATCCTTCTCCTGATCTCTATTAACCTCCCGCGGGGCTGAGATCATCGGAACATGTCCAGCCCCAAACCTTAACAAGGCAATGCTGCTGACCAGGAATTTGTGTTTCTAACAGCTGCACATCACTTAGAGCTTGTTGGCTGCTCTGTTTCACTGATTAAATCTCCCTCCTTGTTGATCACGTTTGCAAGTTACAAAGATCAGACAGCAAAGAACATTTTCTTAACAAAATTTTACATACTCTACATTTAATGAGGAGTAGTGCTAAGGCATAGGTAGGATGTGATTAAACTCTCCATGAGATCTTTTGAGTGGAATCCTGCCAGCAGTGGGGCTCCCATGAGGGCTGGATTGCCAGTGGTTAGGCAAGGAGTGGTTGTTGGAAGTGTTTTTTGTTGGCCTCCTATTTTTCTTGTTTACTGTTCAGGCTGTGGATAACGGACTCTGAGCAGAGGAGTAGCATTGCTTTGAAGAATGGGTGGGTTGAGATGAGGAGGAAAGCTGCTGGGGGCAGGTTTACTCCTATTGTGACTATTACTAGGGCGAAATGATTTGATGTGGAGAAAGCCGTGTTTAATACAGTTCTCTCTGAGGCCTCATGTGCCGGCAAACGCTGCGGAGGGGTCCCCGGGAGCGGCACAGCGGAGGGCGGGGGCGGCGTTGGTGCACACGGGGTGGGTGCGAATGAGAGGGGAAGATCCAGGTGCTACCGACATTGCCGGCTTCGAGCCTCCAGCAGTGCCGGTGCTGCTGCCAGCAGGGCTGAGGGAAGCAGAGACGCGGCCGGAGCCAGCGCACGGCCCGGACTCGGCACCGCAGCCGCGGCCGCTCCTCAGGGCAGGGCAGGGCAGGACCCGCCCCGCGCGTGCGTAGCGGGAGCAGCGGCCATGGCGCGGCCGGGCCGGGCCGGCCTCAAGGAGCAGCGCTACGACCGCCAGCTCAGGTACCGCGGGCGGGCACGGACCGGCACGGACCGGCACCGCCCGGCACGGACCGGCTCCGACCGAGCGGGGAGCGGGGCCGCGCCTCCGGCGGCCCGCGGAGGGCACGGGCCCGCTCGGCGCCACGCCGGGGACAGGCCCCCGGGGCCGCGGGGAACAGGAGCTGTGTCCGACCGCCGGGGCCGTGAGGGCTCTACCGGCACACGGACAGTAGATATGCAGTAAATTAACAGGATATATCTGGGGAATATATATATATATATGTGTGCATATATATATATATATGCATACATAATCTTAAGTGTATACACAAAGGGGGATGGAGATACATAAAAGTATATATCTACGTAGGTACTCGTGTACGTTTTTATATAAGATATATAAATTATTTGTACAATGTTTGTTGTGTAAGTACATAATATATAAATATATATTCTAAATACTGATATTATGTATATCTCTGTGTATATATATGAATGTATAAAGGGGTGTGCTGAAAAGACGGAGCCAGGCTCTGCTGCGGGCCCAGCCATGGCCCCAGAGCCACGGGCAGGGCCTGAGCCCAGGAGCTGCCCCTGCCCGTGCCCAGAGCTCCTGCCCTGGCAGTGCCCAGCCCTGAGCAGATGGGGCACAGAGGCTGTGCAGGCTCCTGCCTGGGGACACTGCAGAGCCACACGGACACACTGCTGTGCCCTGGGCTCTGGGATGGCCCTGCTGGAGCAGGGAGGCGCCACCACAGCAGCCCCTGGGGCCCCTCCAGGCTGAGCCATTCTTGGGTTCTGTGAAAGGGCAGAAAAGATCCGAGTTACCAGGGAGGGGTAGCGGCGCCGGAGTTAGCACCGGAGTGGCTGTCTGCAGTGCTGCTGTTAAGTTTCCACAAGGAGCCGTCCTGTGGAGGGCACGGAGAGGATTTGGGGTCTGGAGCACCTCTGGTGAGGAGAGTCTGCTGGGAGCTGGACCTGGTTGGCCCAGAGAGAAAATTGAGAGGGGAATCTCATCAATGCATAGAAATATCTCAGAAGTGGGTGTAAGAGGGTGGGGCAAGACTTTCGAGTGATGCCCAGCCGCAGGACAAAGAGCAATGGCCATAAGCTAAACCACAAAAAAATTCACCCCAACATGAGGAAGAATTTGTTTTCCTGGAGGGGGCAGAGCCCTGGAGCTGATGCCCAGGGAGGCTGTGGAATCTCCCTCTCTGGGACATTCCAAACCTACCTGGACATGTTCCTGTGTCACCTGCTCTAGGTGACCCTGCCTGGGCAGGGCTTGGACTGGGTGACCTCCAGAGCTCCCTTCCAACCCTAAAAATTCTGTGAGTTACAGTGAAATCAGCAGGATGTGTGAACTAGGGCTGTCCCAGCCAGATCTCAGCCTCAGTGCTGTTCTCTAGGGGTCTGAAGTACCAGACTCAGCAAGACTGATTTCTGTCTCCTGTGTGTTTCAGTGTCTTGTACGAGAAATTTTAAAAAATACATATAAAAATCTATTATTTATTATAAAAGTTAGGAAAAGCTGAACAGGACAAAATTTGGGCAAGGACTGCTTTAACCCTTGCTGGTTTTTAACCTGTTAAAGTATGTTCCAAGAGAAAGAGGTGTGTGCATGCATCTGGTGTAAAGTTGGAGAAAATGAGATGTCAGGGAAACTCTCTTTGGAAAGTCTCAGTTTTCACAGTAAGTTTCTTTAAGGATCTTTATTTTGGTTAGTGCTGTTTAGGTCCTCAGCAGTGAATGGACAGTTGCATGCCAGCCCTCCATTTGTCTTTTGTTGTTGTTGTTGTTGTTGTTGTTGTTGTTATTTGTTTTTATTGGCTGTGCAATCTGAAGTTCAGTAGCTTCATTGCCTTTTGGTTTCCCTCCCAATGCAGACTGTGGGGTGACCATGGCCAGGAAGCATTGGAATCTGCCCATGTTTGTGTGATAAATGCAACAGCAACAGGAACTGAAATACTCAAAAACTTGGTGCTGCCAGGTCAGTAGATATTTCTTCTGTCTCTTCTTTGTGATCTATCTGACAGCTTAATGATGCCAAGTTATTCATAGGAGGTTTTTTCCCCCCAAAGGTATTGGTTCGTTTACAATTGTCGATGGGAATCGAGTCTCTGGAGAAGATGTTGGAAATAAGTAGGTATTTTATTGATTTCAGTTACAAATTGACAAGTGACAGAGTTTCATAGGTAGTTCCATCTCTGTATTTGCTAAGAAGCCCTGTAAGATGGTTTTGAAAGCCACTCTGTGTTTCTCCAGGTCTTCTGTGGGTTTGGGGGTTGGTGACAAACAGCATGCACAGTCATTTTGACATTAGTTGCTGAATTATTTTACTTGCTGGGTTTGGACCTTACAGGTCTGTTTGCTTCACGCGTCAAGTTTATAGAGACAATGCTTTACTCAGTATAAAAATATTGGAAGTTAACTTGTTTGATGTAGTCTTGAGCTATGACAGTGCTAGTGTTTCAGTGTGGTTCAGTATATTTTCCCTAATTCTGGTGATGCAGATGATTTAATTTTCATTAATCATTGTGCAACTGTGACTGCTAGGCATTTATTTAGCTTTCATAGCTTTGAAAGTCTCTGTGCAGCAGGGGAAAGGGTAAGAAAATGTTTGCAAATCCTGTAAAAATTATTTGAATACTGATTCTTGATCAAGTTCTGTTGTGGTGTGCATAGATACCTGCAGGGGTTATGTGAGGGGAAGGAAATTCCATTATATGAGGAAGTCAGTGCTAGTGAGTCTTTGATTAGCCTGGTGAGAAAGACCCTGCAGCATGAGCCTGTCTTCTAGAGAAGTTTGGCATGTTCTGTATTTCACATTTATGGCTTGGGAATTGAAAAACTTTCCTAAGAAACTGTTTTTGAGGAGAATACAACAATAGTGAGAAAAAGCAGATTTAAAGGGGAAAGTGGTTTGTTGTGCATGAGAGCAGCATATTCTGCAGAACAAACTGTAACTTCAGTGTTGTTTTTTCTTCAGAATAAAAATTCACATGTCATTTTCTCTTGCCTCTTTTTCAGTTTCTTTTTACAAAAAAGCCATATTGGTCAGGTAAGGAGTTAATAAATGTCAGTTTATATGTATTGAAAGCATGGAAGTGTTGAGTATTTAAACGTGGTATGAATAATGCTAAAAGCTATATGTGTATAGGTTAAAGTCTGTTTATTCTTTAACAGAATTCCCATGTTTATTTTAGTTGCTCATGAGTGAGAGATAAACTCAATTGTGTGAGATTGAATAGAAAAAAATGAAGAGCTTATGATCTATGGAAGGATGAGGTATAAGACCATTGTGGTTCAAGGAGTAAAGTTAAGAGTAGAGAGGGAAATGGGGAAAAAATATCACAAAAACAGAGAGTACAAAAGGCATAGATAACTCCTGGATATTCTGTAATGAAACTGGAAATTAGGAAATAGCTGTCTCACAATTTGTCTTTTTAAAATGATACTACAGAAAATGTTCTCAAACAAAGCATCTGCTATTATGGGATGCATTTTTGCTTCAGATGAGCAAGGCTTGAAGTAAGGAGCCTTAGCTTATAAATGAGCTTTGTTGTGGGGTGTTTTCTGGGGTTGTTTTGTTGGTATTGCTTGGTGTGGCATTATGTAGTACTCAAACACTGTGTAAACTACATTTCATTCTGATTGCTCTGAAACAGAGTCGTGCCCAGAGTGCCATGGAGCTCTTGCAGGAATTGAATAGTGATGTTTCTGGAAACTTTGTTGAAGAGGTTTGTCTTCCTAAATTAGTACTATGTGTGTATTATAGAGTGTGATAAAAATGTGAAATAACAGCTCTGTGCTGCTTTGTGATGTTGCAGTTTAAATAGATTCAGGATAATAGATTGCAGTTTAAACTGCTTTCTGTTGCAGTTTAAATAGATTCAGGATAAAACAGCATTTGAGAAAGATAAATCATTTGTATGTATTTCAAACAAAAAGTCACTTCATGTATTTCAAACACTATTTTGTAGCTTCATCTTAATTTTATAACTTTCACTTAACACATCATATTCAGCAGACTTGCTCTGTACTCAGAAATTGTCAGTGTTCCCTGACATATATTTCCCCCTATTTAGAGTCCAGAAAAGCTTTTAGACAACGACCCTTCCTTTTTTAATCGGTTTAACTTAGTGGTTGCAACACAACTGCCAGAAAGGTAAGAATCACCTAAGATTGAATTACCTGTTTGTAAGAATCACCTAAGATTGAATTACCTGTTTTCATTCAGTTTAAAAGCAAGTTTATATGTGTGTGTGTGTGTGTGTGTGTGTGTGTGTGTGTGTTTATGCACAGGCACTTCCTTGCAGAAAAACTTAAACAGAACAGAACTCTGTCATTGTGAAGGAAAATTTCAGCCAGTGATGGCATTTTCTAGAGACGTTTTTGCTCCTCTGATGGGAATTGCCTCTCCTTGAAGTTAGGACTCTGCAACACATGGATCTAATCCTTTATTTCTAACTAACAACTCATTGAAGCTTTTTATTTGATACTTGGAGCATTTGGGAGGGTGGGATGAGACATAAGTAAGATAATGGAAGAATATTTTTCCAACTCACTGTAAATTCCTGTACGAAATTGATCACCTTACGTGTTTAGGATCATGATGAAATTAGAAAAGTTTTCTGAGAGGACTCTTTCACAGAGTAACTGGTGCAGGAGTTAACTTTATAGTTAAATGTTGTATTCTGTAGATCTGAAAAAAGCCTGTTTTTCCTTCCAGTACATTGTTGCGCCTGGCTGAAGTTCTCTGGAATTCCAACATTCCTCTGCTGGTCTGCAGGACCTATGGACTGGTTGGTTACATGAGAGTCGTGATTAAAGAACATACAGGTTAGAGGTTTGCTGAGGTAAAGACTTCCTGGAAGGTTTAAAGCTTCAATAACTTATGTCACTTTGGGGTTTTTTGTTTGTCTTTTTTCATCTTGTCACACATTTAGTATTTGTTAAGTCTTAGGTAGTTTGCATTCTTTTCAGAATGCATGGGGATTATGGACTGCAACAAATAGTAAAATTGGGATTATCCTGACGTTATGGGTTACACAGAACACTTACTTTGAGAATCAAGCACAGGTGATCCTGTGTTTGTGTAGCTCTGTTTTGAAGGCCAGACATAATGCTGAGAAATGAATTGTGATGTTTATTCACAGTTGTTGAATCTCACCCTGACAATATGTTAGAAGATTTGAGACTGGACAGACCATTTCCAGAACTGACAGAACACGTTCAGGATTATGACTTGGAGCATATGGACAAAAAGGTTGGTGTGGTCAGATGCAGATATACAGTGCAGGGATCCTGTGAAAATGGCTCTTGGCAGATGACTCTGGTGCCAAGTCTCATCTGAACAGAACCAACTCTAGAATCAGTCACGAGGAACTATTTTTGCCTCTGCTCCAAATGTTCCAGTCTATTTAAATCTTAAGCAGGTGGGGGTCTTTGGAATCAATGAGTATTCTTGGACAACTTGATCTTTTGCTAGATTATCCCCTCACACCCTCTTTTTAATTTGTTTTTTAATTTTTTTAGTTAACCTACTGTTGCAGAGCTTTGCACCATGGGTGGTTGTGCATGGCATAAGTTTCACTCCAGAAAAATATTGGAGAACTTGTCTCACCCTTTTTTAAAATAAAGTAATAATAATTTGATAATTTCTTTTATAGTACTTAAAGAACATTTTGGCTGAATCAAAATCTGGAACATGTCGTGTGTCTTTGGGGTAGTGGAAAGGATATTTGGAGATTACATTAAATATAGGTTTTTAATTTGTTTCCTATTTTTCATCTTTTCTCAATCTGACAAAGATTTCTCCACTGTTCAATTACAGGACCACAGCCACACTCCATGGATTGTGATTGTAGCCAAGTATCTCACAAAATGGTTCAATGAGGTATGTTGCAAAACTGTATTATTACTGTTATTGGTCTGTCTTTTCTGAAGCAGTTAATTCTTTTTGCTGTATGTGACATTAAAAAAAAAGGTGGAGTCATAAAAAAAATTACTAACTGAAATACAAGTGAATCTGTGAGCAGTGACAGACTCCTGGAGTTCAGCAGTCTGAACACAGTAAGCTTAGTAGTAGGCATTTTAAAGACAAAAATCTCTTTATGTTTTTTTAATTTAGAAAAGTGAACAGTTGCCTAAGAATTACAAAGAGAAGGAAGCCTTCAAAGAACTGATTCGGCAAGGTAATCCATGTCCCAGGGCTCCCTCATTCCTGCTGGCAGAAATAGATACAATGTGGCACCTGAAAAGTAATCCTTAGTTCTCTCAAGTTTAATTTATGAAAGATATGCTGGTATATACTGATTCTTCTGCTAAATTATTGCTTTGTACAGGTGGATCTTAAGATGCCAGACTTGCTTATAAATGTTTGTTGTTAATGTTTTATCCTGTCTAAGATCCAGAGTGTGATTTGGGTGGGAGCAAAGGCCTTATGATAAAATTCTGTTAAAAATGTTATAAAGAGGAAAGCAAATGGCTTTTGACACTAGAATTGTTATTCTGCAAGTATTTGGTGTGTCCACTGACCCATCAGACATTAGTAATCATCCACCTCTGCATGGCCAGGTTCTGTAGCACTGACTGCACTGTGACCAGTGTGTGAATGGCTTCATTTTGCAGGGTGCTAAAGCTCATGTGGCATTTTTAAGATCTATATGCATTGTCTTAAATTATTGTTGAAAAACACCATTGACTGAATTTTTGGTATTTCCTTACTTGAAGATGGCCTGTGGGCAAATTTGAAGAGGTCCTCATCCCCAAGCTGTGATAAGGGGCAGATCTGATCCGTAGTAATTTCCTTTGGTTATGTCAGATTTTTAGTGGAGGCCCTTTCTTGGGCTGGCTTGATCTGTGGATGCATAAGTATTTGCCAAATTTGATCCAAAAACCCCAGCAAAACATGACTGGCATGGGAAGGAGAGTTGAATTATTAATTTAGTGCCTATGAAACTTCATTATATCCTTCTTACACCCAGTGCTTTTGTGCTGAGGAATTTCTACTTAGCATTACAGGGAAATGCAGAATTTAGATGAAGTTAGCTTTATAATTACATCTGATCTTTTTTCTTGTGATTTATTTTTCATTTTTTGCTGGTAGCTGATAGGCCACAAATGCATTACAAATACATCCACAGCCAGTCTGCTCTGTTGGTAAGACATAAATGATGAGATGTAATTCAAACAGTTGCGTGTTTTAATTGTTTTTTTCAATAAGGTATCTTAAAGAATGAAAATGGCACCCCAGAAGATGAGGAAAACTTTGAGGAAGCTATAAAAAATGTGAATACAGCATTAAATCGTACAGAGGTAAAATAAACATTTCTGTGATAAAACTGAAGCAATTTCAACTGCCTCATTTTCTCAGAATATATTATTCAGTTTTAGGATGGAAATTCCATTTGTAACATTTGTATTTAGCTAAAAACAGGATTAGTACAATGTTAGAACTGCAGTTGTGTAGTTAAATAGACCTAGACTAGCTGGAAATGTAGCTTATGGAAATTCTCTTACTTCCTTGCTCTTGCAAGAAATCTGCATTTCCCTCCTGCAGACTTGAATTCAAGCCTAGAATGAGTCAGCAGTCAGAGTGCATCAGTGAGTTCTTGTCTGACTTCTACAGTTCAGTCTGTAAAAAACTCTGAAGTCCTGGGTACAACTGCAAGGATTTAGCAGTGAGAGATGTGGCTGATGCCAATTTAAATACACTGGTGTGAGGGAAACTGAGAGCACTTACTGAAATCGTGCTGTATTGAAGCCAGGGGCTGTACTGGTTACTCTCTATAGAACTGAAGGGCTTCATGGGACTCCTGATACAATAAATTCACTTCTTTGCTCTTGAAGAAACTTACTACAAAATTCCCTTCATAAACTGGTCAAGCTTAAAAAGCATTAGAAGTGATGCTTTCATTGTTTCTTAAATAATCCTGACCTCATAACATGTGGTTTAAAATTAGCTCTGATTTCTTTCGTTTCTCATCTGGGGTAGACTGCAAAGGCTACATGGGGCAAAAGCACGTTCTGTAATTCTTCTTAGATTATGTTCTTTTGTTTTGAACTGTGCTGATCCTTGCTTGGATGGTCATGTTAAGTCTCCCAAAAAGCAGCAGGTAAAACTTAGTGCTGTCATCCAAGCCACTACTAGACACAGCCCAGGATATTAATATTTATTTGAGTTTGTGCCAGACTGACCTGCAGCAGTTAAGGATTCTGACTAACACACTGACTTTTGTAGCCCCATTCCCCTTCCCTGGCCTTTTGGCTGCTCTGCCCCACCAGGCAGGCTGGGCAGTTACTGCTGCAGTTCTTTACATCTTCTCTGTCAAAGATGGAAGTCAGATGAGATTTTGTTTGTGACATTGATCTTGCTCAGAAGCATTGCCTTGCTCTTGGGCAGGGCTGCTGTTTGACTGTGTAGGATTCAGAGATTTGCTGTGAAACTCTGAGGTCACTTGGAGTTGGCTCACCTATGTACTGAGTGATGAGATAATTCGAGAAATTAAAAGTCAAAGAATTACCAACCCAATTTATTTATTTTCATAGATTCCAAGAGGAATTGAAGAGCTTTTTAATGATGACTGCTGCCTAAAACTAACGGAGCAGGTATGAGTAGTTAAGGGTAAGACTTAAATGGAGAAAAAGCATTGTATATAACATCTGTGTACATGGCTGTCTCTTGTGCTTTTGTAGTCATCTTCCTTCTGGATTTTGGTTCGAGCTTTAAAGGAATTTGTGGCAAATGAAGGGCAAGGAAGCTTGCCTGTCCGGGGCACCATTCCTGATATGATGGCAGACTCCAGTAAATTCATCAAATTGCAAAATGTGTAAGTAGACAACTCACTACCATTCATGTGGCTTGTATTTTGTCTTTATAATGTGAAACAAGCAAAAAAAAAAAAAAAACGATTGCCTTCAATGTGGAGTTGATGGCTTTCTGTTGTAATTATTTACTTCTTCATTATTACCAGATACCGTGAAAAAGCAAAGAAGGATACTGCTGCTGTGGGGAGCCATGCTGCTAAATTGTTACAGTCCCTGGGCAAGGTGAGTGCAAACCTGTGGGCATTCTTTTAATGCAATTAAGTATCTGTGAAGTGTCTGCTTTATTTATTAATTTGGTTTGATCGTATAAAAGTAAAATGCATACAGGGATATACTCTTTACAATTTAAGACAGGGTGGTTTTTTTGGTACATTAGTAACTAGTTATTTCACTATAAATATATTAATATATATGTGAAAGCAGGAATTCTCTAGCCATGGTGTGTACTGGAATGAGTATATTCTCTCTTTTAGGCACCTGAGTCTATTTCAGAGAGAGAATTGAAATTGTTCTGTGAGTATGCTTGGATTCTGTTCTGGGTTTATGCAAATGATCAAATAATCAAAAACTTTTGAATAATCATGTAGTTACTAAGCAGTAAGTCAGTATTTGAATTTTTTAAGAAAGTACTAAGTGGTTTGCATCCCTCATTTTCAGGAGAAGTAGCAGATGTTCAGCATCTCTCAGGAGTGAGTCTGTAAAGGTTGGCTTTAAAGTTATGTATCTTTTCACTCCAAACAACAGGGAGCAGCTGCCCTCTGCTTTTTGTGATGAGTGCCTGAGCACTCTTGCTCATGCTGGGGTACTGGTTTCAGTGTGGGCTCTGCAGACTTGAGGTAGTCTGAAAAGCTGTAACTCAGCTGATGGCCCTTCAGGCTGTGTCTGTCCTGGATGGGTACACGTCTCCAGCAGCAGCCTGGCTGAGGCTCCTCAGAGCTGCAAAGCTCCCCTGTAGGCACAGAGCCAAGAGCATGCTGCTCTGCGTTGTAAAAGCATTTGGGAGCCTCCCAGTTGCTCCTTTTTCAGTGCTGGGTTGTAATTGCACCTTGGGTCGATCCATAGCAATGGTACTGGAAAAGGACCTTTCCAGCTCATAGCTGTGCTGTTAAAATACTAATTGAGAACATGTGAGGCAGTGTTAGATTTAGTGGAAGATGGAAAGAACCATGTTTGTTAGCATTCAAAAACACATAATCACGGGGGATTATATGCAGTGCTTTTTATTAAGAGCTCTGGGTGTCTGGGGTATATTCAACCCAAATCTGACTCTGACCATACATCCAAAATGATCATGTTTTTATACCCTATCAATATATAACTTTCATGTTAATTATTAAACTTATATTGTTCTATTGTATACATAGATTTAGCCCCCCTCTGAATTTCCAACACAGTTTCTCATTATTCTTCTTATGGTTATATAACAATTATATTTAATTACTAAACTATCATCACATTTAACAATCATATCATTTATCATACTGCTTACACAGGTGCAGTTGATCTGGGAAAACACAAAGCTTAACATTTTAGATTCTATCTTTAACTTTTTCCAGGGCTCCACTATCATGTTGATTTGCAGCCTGGAAGAGGGAAACGTGGTGGCTGTGACTGACGAATTGCTGTGTGTAGCTGTTACATTAACCACAGAGAGGATACATAGATATTCCACATGAGCAGGGAGGATTTCCCTAAAACTCTCCTGACCCTAGACCTAAAGGTAGTTAAACAGGCTTTTATTACTGCAAGCTGAGAAGAAACAGGGAAGTGTAGAAACGCTGTTGGGTGGTGCCTCTGCCGTGCCCCGTGGCAGTGGGACAGAGCTGTGGTGAGGGTGGCACTGACGGGGCCATGTCTCCTTGTCCCCGTGCAGGCAGCAACGCCGCCTTCCTGCGCGTGGT